>NT_165977.1:4730201-4743738 GCF_000143365.1 Chaetomium globosum CBS 148.51
GAGCTAGAGTTAAACAATTGGGGATGGAACTTCTTTTCTCTCATTCCTCGCTTGTATCTTTCGGCAATTATTATCAGCAACTCGAAACAGACGTGCTGTCCAAGCCACTCACTCCTAGGCCCGTTCAGCCCAAATCTCTCTGACTTCGCATCCCGCAGACAGTCCATAAGTCCATGCAAAGCCGCCAGGCCTCCGTGGGAAGGGTGATAATGGGGGTGGTGGTGGTGGTTGGGGTGGGGATGTGGAAGGGGCGGGCGAAGGAAGTGGTTGGGCGTGAAGCAGGAGGTTAAGGCCCGGGTTTGGGCGGGAGGGGGGATTATTGGGGGATCTGTTTGCTGTAAGGCCGTTGGGGGAGGGGATATTGAGGTATTGTGTGGGGGATGTGGTGGTGTTGCCGAGGCTGAGGGCGTTGTATATGCGCAGGAAAGGGGCGGGTCTGGGGACGACGGAGTTGGTGCTGAGGGAAAGCTGGCGGAGAGTGGAGGCCGCGATCGAGGGGGTTCAGTGTGATCCGAAGGATATGGCGTTGTGGCCGACGGTGGTGCGTTATTGATACCCTTGTGTCGGCTGCTGCTGGCGGGTGCCAAAGGACTTGGATGGGTTTGGTTCACTACCTCAAATGTGCGGCGCTGAATACATATACCTATCTTACCTAGGTACCTAGTTAATTGATAGTATTAGTTATTACAAGTGAGTACATTAGTGAACAAGATGCTACGCCTCTCCGTCTTTCAATCCCATTCCGTCCATCCCTCTTTCACCCCTTCGTCAAGGCGACATCAGTGCCAAAACCCTAAACGTCACCAGCTCATACCCGACCACCATCGCATACAAGTTCAGTCTAATTTTGGTTGCTGGCTGGCGCCCTCTCCACTCTTGGCCTTTCTAAAAGCCTGCATCAAGTTGATGGCCACCTGTGCACTCACGCCCTCCTCCACCTGCTTCGCAAAGAAGGCATCACTGCTCGTGGCCCGGATCGATCTCCCGCGTTCCCTTTCCGCAGGCGTCACCATGAGATTGGCACGTCGGTTCGCCTCGATCTCCTCCAAGTGCTTGACCCGCGAGAGATACTGCGCATTCCGCTGCTTGCGGATCTGCTCCGAGCCAATGCGGTCAAGAAGGAAGCGCACCATGGCGCGTAACATGAGGAATATATGCTCGCTGATAAAGACGGTGATGGGGAGAGCCCACCACGCCCCTCCGGCGATGGTGTTAGGGCTGTACAGGTGCACGATGGCGCCGGTCGAGATGCTTCCGGCCCACGCAAGAAAGTCAAGCGAGGCAATCCAGGGGCCGATGCCGTCCGTTCGGATGGGGGCGGGACGCTGATGTCCTTGCGTCAACTTGAAGAAATCGGTTCGAAGCTCGATAATGTTGTTGAGGAAAAAGCCGATCGAGATTAAGGGCCACACGGGAGAGAAAAGAGCCAAGGTCCCGAACTGGAGGGCGATCTCGGCAATGTCGTCTTGGACGTTATACGGCTCTAGTGCTGCTTGCCTGCGCGCGCTGTCGAGGAGTTCCATTTCGTTCGGGTCATCATTGGCGATCGAGGAGAAGTCGGAGGATTCGGCCTTGGTGGTGCGGAAGTTACGGTACCATTCAAAGAATTTACGCTTGAGAATAGGCAACAGGTTCTCCTCGAAAAATGACGAGAGTTGGCCAGAAACCGTCAACGCAATGATCTCGGTACGTAACCTGTCGCCGTCAATGTGATGAGTGTGGCCGAGGTGCTTCGACACGTAGGAACCGCCAAACTTTCTAGCGAGAGACTCGAGAAGAGGAATGAGCTGGTCGCCGAATGGAACATAGAGAAAGGCAGTGATGAAGATAGGGAGGTAGTTCGTGATAATCTGAAGAAAGAAAAACTTTTGCGTGCGTGACATGTCGTAGTTGTCCGCGGTCCGGTGGTTTTCAAAATCCGTAATGAGGGTAGCGATGTTCTCGAGGTAGCTGTTGATCTGCGGCAGGGCAACGCCGAGCAGGATTGTAGGAACGTATTCCTGATGCTGTTAACATTGGGGATACCGATGGGATCACGGAGGGCGCTTACAATGACGTTCTTGTACGGCCCGTTGTAGCCTTCAGAGACCAATGTCTCGAGAGCGAACACGCCGAGTATGATGATGCTCAAGACCAGAGTGGCTGCCGCCATGACTGGAATCTGTAGGAGCTGGCGCAAGACCTGCTTCCGCTTCGAAACGTAATGCCTCTTTCGACCGGTACTGTCCACGATGACTCTCTCCCATCGGAACTGGGGCCGGTTGACCTTGACAGTACCCACACCCTTGACATCCCATCTGATGCTGAGGTCGATCTGCTGAATCTTCCAATACTCAAGAAAAATGGTACACCACACAGTGGTGAGGATGGCGTACGTGGGGGAATAGGTGGGCAAGAATTGCCATGCGATGAGCCCGGTGAGGGCAGGGAATGTGAGGAAAACGACGTAGGTTTGGATGAAGGCAAAGTAAAAAGCAACCTGGTACGCGTAAGCCGCCGGGTCTCGGTTAATAAGGAGGGCAACAAATTACCTTGGTTCCGAACAGATTCCGGATCTGGTCGAGGTCAAAGCCAGTCAGGAAGAACCGGCTGCTCAGGTGTTTCAAGAGGGACAGGTTGGTGGCTTCGTCGTGCAGAGGAAAGATGCTATCGACGTTCTCCCACTGGCCCCAGCCCGGAGTGATGCCGGCACCGCCATTTGACTTGGGCCAGTTCACCAAATGGTACATAGACAGGACATCCTCAGCTTCGAATGCGCCGTCGACGACAGCATCTTTCGCTCCACCGGGGTGAGTCTGGACGATTCCATACAGCCAATCTTTGAGTCTGGCATAGCGGTCGTGAGTGGATTGCCTGGGGCGAGGAACGGGGGGTTTTGGAATACGCACCGAGAATTGTAAACGTAACTTCCCAGAACCTTCCGCGGAGCCTTGACAAAGGCTAAAAGAGTGTGGTCATGCCGGGCCCGCAGATTTGTGGGAGGCCCTGCCAACTCAAAGTCGTGAACCAGCGCAGTTACTTTCCTGTTGGCAACGTCGGAGTCGATCCCAATCAAATTCGAGTGTAAGTGGGAAGAGGAGCTTTAGTATCTTACCCAGGTCAATATAATTTAGACGATCAGGTATGGTCTGGTACCGCTGTCCCTGGGTGTGAGATCGATCCTGTGTGAATAGCAGGGAATTCCATCCCTGGGGGTGGTGAGGAAGACTGGGAATAGTTGTCGACCCTTGGTCGGCTATGCCCCACGTTTCTAAAAGGAGAAGAGAAGGAAGGTGAGCGGATTAGGTTCCAATAATCTCGCTGAAAAAAAGAGAGACAAGAAAAGAGAATTCCAAGACCGGGCCGGAATTAACCAACACGTCAGCAGATCCACAATGTGGGGAAGATGTACGAGCCAAGGTCTTGTCAAAGGTTGTTGGATGCCGCTGGATGCGTGGAAGTACACAGTAAGCGTTTCGGGCCGGATCACGGTGTAGAGCGGCACAGGAAAGGCTGACGACCGAAACCTCACTCGGCGATGACAGTTCTATAGGTTGTTGCTACCAACTTATAAAGAGCTTTGCGCCCGCCCTTTTTTCCACCCGGCGTACTTGCGGTAAATGTCATGGCGGAACGTCTGCTTCAAGCCCTCTACCGTGGCGCCTGCGAGAGGGAGCGACGGTTGTATGGCACCAAGTCCGCAGAGGTCATTCTTGCGATCGATAAACCAGGCAAAGGACATACCTCCGCCCCAAGACATGGTCTTTTCGCCGTACCAGCCCTCCTGATCCTCCAGCGTGAGTAGGCCGCCGAAACCGTGACCCAGTTTCTTGTCTCCGTCCACTCCCACCCGGAAATAAACCCCAGCAGGGCCATGCACCACGGCACGGTGCCCCTCGGCTGCGTCAGGGCCGATATGGTTTTCAAACATCATCTTCACCGTCTCCGGCCGGAGCAGCTTCCCATCGTTAGCCAACAGTGACCGCAACACCTTGACATAACCCTCCCCCGTCATAAACATGCCATGCCCCCCAAAATCCCCCTGACTACGCCTATTCATATCCCCACCACCACCCAACACCGCGCGGCCCACTCCCTCCGGATCCTCCGGATTCAGATCCACCAGGCGCGCCCGCACCCCATCGCCCCTCACAGGATAAAACTGGGCATCATCCGGCGCAATCCCCAACGGCGCCGCAATCCGCCTCCGCACATAATCCCCCAGCGTGACCCCCGTCACCCGCTCCACCACGCGCCCGGCCCAGTCCAGCCCGGGCCCATACATCCACCCGGTGCCCGGCTGGAACGCCAGCGGGTAGGCAAAGGCCTCCTCGACGGGCCGGCGCGCGCCCTCGGCCAGGGGCGCCTCGTTCTTGCGCCGCCACTGCGCCAGCCGCGGAACGAGGAAGTCGTAGCTCAGTCCCGACGTGTGCGTGAGCAGCATGGCGAGCGTGATGGGCCGCTGCGCGGGGACGGGCTCAGCCCCCTCGTCGTCGTCGGTGAGGACGGGCAGGCGAGAGAACTCGGGTGCGTGCGGGGATAGGTCGCCGGTGAGGGAGAGCAGGCCGTCCTCGACGCACTGCAGCGCGGCGATGGTGGCGAGGAGCTTGGTGGCCGAGGCGAGGTAGAGCATGTCGTCGAGTTGATGGGGGCGCTTTTCCCCTGACAGGAGCGTGCGCTCGCCGAGCGTGGCATTGTACGTGAACTCGCCGGAGGCGTTGGTCGCGCAGATGACGCCGCCTTTGATCTCTCCTGAGGCGATGGCCCTTTGGAAAGCGGGCTCGATGCTCTCCGAGGCCATGATGGGTGTGGCGTTGAGTGAGAGGAGTGTTGATGGGTGTGGTGCTTGGGAGTCTTCTTGTCTTAGAGAGAAAGAGGGGGAGCGGCGGAGGGGTTACTTGTTTCGGTGAATCAGAGATCTACGCGCATATCCACCCGGCAACTCAAGCCGCTAACGCTTACTTCAGCAGGTGACGCGGCCTTTTCCGTGCTGGCGGGAGCCAGTCTCCCGAAAAGCCGGGCTTAAGTGTAGTCACACTGAGACAGGTGCGTGGCGCAGCGGCTTCTCATTTTCCCAGCTGTCTTGAATATATCAAAGGGGATCTTGGCTGTTGAGATCGGAAGCTTCCTAGTGCACAATAGGTAGGTATGTTTTGCTATGTCCGGTGGGGAACTTACCAGGTAGTTACCGAGTGCAGCATATCACTCTCTGGCGACTTGGGTAGGTACCTTACCTCAATGGAGCCAACCTCGACAAGGATTCAAGAAAAAAAGTGAAGAAAAAGAAAAGCGCACAAAACGAGTCAAATAAAAAGAGTTCAGAAATAAATGAGAAGAAGTAGGCAGATGAACACGGTCCCTTTTGACTCCCTGAGGAATTTCGTCTTGTCGAGATTTGGTCGACATCCGCACTTGGGAGCTCCGCTTTTTGCAAATGGGGCGAAGGATTCCCCTACTGGCAGTAAGATGCATGTATAAATGACGAGAGCTTACCCGCTCATCTCATGCTTGAGTATCATGCAATGATTTTCTCTGGGTTTGGTAAGTCCGAGCCTGCAGGGTAATGATTCCGTCTTCGGATTAGAAGAACCATTTGCGTGAATTACGCCGCCATTGGTTGCATTTGGGCGGTCATACCTAGGAAGTTGGTTGAAACGGAGAGAAAGCCGAGAAGCTGCCTCTTTATAGCGTACAAACGAATAGTTGTGTTTCTCAGCCATCTTCGGGCAAAGAACAGTCCCCCTTTTCCATCAGTTTCCGAAGAGGAGCTACCACCCCGACTCAGGGGTTCAGCTACGTCGATTTACAAGTTGGAAAGTCAAAGAACATCTCTGCACAACCGCTCATAGAATTCGATTGATTCCAAAGAGTCTGGATTCCTTCCCCAACTTCTATGCCTACCCGGTTGACCCTTTTTGGTCATCTGTTTCACACCTTTTTTTCTCATAGGTCACCTTGTGACCGCGCGCGTCAGCGCTAGATACTGTCTTGGTCCAGTGGCATGTGTGATGAGCCTGCATGGCTAAGGGGCCAGCTCGGACCTCGTCTCGCGTCCCAAAGTAAGGACTCGCTTGATTAAGATGCTTACCTTTTGGGAGAAGAATGTGTGCAACCCTATCGACCACAGCTAATTGAAGTTGTTTTTGGGTTATTTCTCTCCGCTTTCACTATCGCAGGAGCATTCAGAATTCTGCGAACGTTCAATCACACCCAAACCTACTAGGCACCCCTGGGGACTATTGAGGCTGGCTGTTCGATGATGGAGGGTGAAGTTGCCTTCGCTACCATATTCAGAGCCCTGTCAATTCCCAAGTGATACGGGCTGGGCAACTGTTGCAGGGGTCGGGGACAGATGTGATGTGTCACCTGGCTCAAACTTTGGATAGGATGCGACTATTGACACAGTGATGCGTGAATAGCATGTAGGCTCTCCTCATCGAACAGCGAACCATGATTCTCTGCTGTCAAGACTGTGTGAGTAGCCGCCTCTCGGCCAACGCACGTGCAAGCAACCAGACTCTGAATCTGAAGTGTGTATGACCTTGTCTATAAGAAGGTCTCCTTTCCGCCGCTTAGCAGCTCACTTCCATCCACAAGGGACCCTGTAAACCTATCAACTTATCCATCTACTTCCAGCTTTTTTTCAGAACACCAACCAAAAATCATCAACATGCAACTCTCTACCATCGTCGCCGGCGCTGCCGCTCTCTTCTCCGCCACCACGTCCGCCTCTCCCGTGGAAGCCCGCGCCACCAGCGTTAACATCAACCCTTTCGCTCTCTCCTGCACCGCAACCCAGTGCACGTAAGACTGCCCCCATCCCCACCCATCCAATCCCAACAAATCAACCTAACACGTAACCCAGCTGGACCCTCAACTACACTCTCATCCCCGAGAACACGGGCGCCGCCTGCAGCTTCGTGACGTCGGGCGGCACGATCCCCACCACCATCGGCACGGCCATTGGTCCCTTTGCCTGCTCGCCGTCGGACCCCAACGTCCGCGTCCGCATCCAGGTGGTCTCGGGCCAATACCGCCTGTTGATCTCCCAAGTCGGCTCGCCGACGTCCAACTTTGACTACTTCCTGCCGTCGTCTGACTTCCCAGGCGGTAATAGCTACACGGGCCCGTCGAGCTTTGTTGCTCTGTGAGGGCAAAGGAGACGGAGGAGGCCTAGGGTGAAGGGTACAAGTGATGTTCTACAGTTCTTATAGCGGCTTGCAAATTGAAGTTGAACTCAACCTTCATTGGTCTAAGCAGCATCACTGAAACAACCTAAGTAACCAGTTGATAATCTGGATTCCGCTGTATTTATGCGAGTCATATCACACGTTACAAGTGCGCAGTGAATAAGGTATACCTCTCATCCCGCGTCTTCTTTGGAAGGTCCACGAGACCCTTGCAGTTTCCAAGGCCTTGGGGGTATTTGCGACTCTGGATTTGTCTGCAAAAATTCCGACTCCCGTCTTAGCATGCTGTAAGCGGTCTGGTATTTATGAAGTTGGCGATGGTGGCGGCAACGTATATCATCATACGACCGAGATTAGGTCTATACATGTACTGGGCAACGTCGAAGTATGAACCAATAAAGCGCCCCAAACCATACACATGTTTCGGGCCGGCGTTGCAGAATGTTCTGGGATCAGACTCGGGAGGGAGGAGACACTCGGGATGCTCGCGGACTCAAGCCTTTAAGCCTTGCATGCTTATTTTCCCTGCCATTGGGCGAATTTACCCCGCCCGAACACGTCAAGAGCTGTTAAAACCCCAGGTTGACACTTCCTGTCCTCTTGTGCGTTGTCCATCCACTCAAAAACTGCAGGTTGGCAAAAGTTCAACCGGATGGTGGGCTAGACCCCAGGGCCCTATCTGCTCCGGCGGCGGCGCTGATGGCCGAGGAAGAGGACTGGGCAGTCTTTCGGCGTTTCAACGAATTCAACTTGCTGAATCTGCTGGTTTTACAAGACGAGGTTTAGAAGTTGACTGACCAGTTCAAACAATTATATCCACAAACAACTACTCCCGGGGACGGGAGCCCCAATGCCTGGTACATGCCGGCCCACCCGCTCGCCTCGAATAACGACCCTTTTCCTCAAACTTAGGCACAAGATATCCTGGAAACGGCACGAAGAAATGTGTGGAAGAACTTGAAGGAGAAACTCAGGGAATACAGTGAGCCAAGGAGAACCTGCCTACACGCCAGACACCTGGCAAGGATCAGGACATTGCAGTATCTAACTAACTTCGTGTGTTACTTTTCCCCATCATCACAGAGAGCGCCCTGTTGGAGATGGCCCATCTAAAAAACCTAGAGCCACCAAGCCCCGAGAATATCAAGCGTCTCAGACGAGAACTCGATGAGTTAGCATCTCAATCCGTCTTCCCTGAAGAGGCGACGAGATGCTGGGAGCCCGCAAATGACGACGATTTTGTTGTTCTCCGGGGTGCAGTCGACAAAAAACGGTCGACTGAACACATGGATCAGATTGGGTATTGAGATATTCAAGTGGGAGTTATGGGGCAGACGCAAAGCATGTTCTTTACTTATCTGCGCTACGGTCCTCGTGTCCTCCATGTCATCAACGTTCTACTAACCACGTATCGTCGTAGGCCACGACCGCTACCGTGTCGGACGCGCCACCGGTCATTGTGCTGGGGAAGAAGCGGCCTCGCATGATCCGGGCAGAGATGGCTAGAAAACACGCCTTTGCCTCGCGCTTCACCATGGCTCTCTTTGGCGGCATCGCCCTCATCTTGCCCACGATCGTCATGTCCAAGGTCCAGAGCACCAATGTTAGCCTCATCACCACCTCGGTTGCCGTCTTTCTATTCGGCCTCGCACTTGCGTCTGGTGCCACGGACAGCACAGGAAAGGATGTTTTGACCGCAACAGCTGCCTATACGGCTGTTTTGGTTGTGTTTGTGGGTACGAGTTTGGAGAGTGGCGATGCCTCAGCTAACCTGAGTGCTTCGGGGAGCACAACGATATAAAGGCAGTCAGTCATCAAGGCCAACATGTAATCTAACCAATGTCAACTACCGAACTACTTCTCGTCCTACTCGGGCCGTCTTTGTTAATTATCTAGTTTGCTGTGTGGTGTATGTAGTCCTCTCCTTGGATACAAGACGCCGGAATGGATAGGTATGAGCATACTATGATCATCGCTGCCTTTGCTACAGTCACGGACACTTTCACAAAGATACCTCGAGGCAGCTAGGTAATAGCAAAAGCTGTAGCCAAACCCGCCCATGTAGGTAAGAGCCTGGCTGAACCATCAAGGACAGCATACGTACCAACCCTAACCCCAAGCCATTGGGCACTTCACGCTGCCGGATCTTGCATCGGTCACATCCACAAAAAGCAAAAGCTCGATCTCGGCCCAACCCCAACCCCATGTTACACAATTCCGTGCTGTCGGTGAATGGTAGCGTTGATCTCTGGTTGCCCAGCCTTCAATCCCATTCAATCCCTGTGAACTATCGTCGCCAGCCTTGAGACATCGGAGATGGGAATATTTATGGCTTTCGTTCAACATTTCGATGCGCTGAATTGAGTTGCGGCAATCACCGATTTTATTTTAGCGCCCGTCTTCCTTCTCCCGGTTCGTGGCATTTTGGATTCGGCGATGCATGCAGGCTGCAGGTCCCTGCAAATCCCGATGCTCCAGCACATCGTTGGCGCAGCCTGCTGTGGCTTGGAAGGGTCCGCACTCATTCCCCAGGACATGCCAGATTCGCAATTGATTGGCAGCCAGCCGCTGCTGAAAAAGTGAGACACCCACAATTCCCGGGAGGGCTTCTCGCCAAGCTGACTGAGCCCAGGGAAGGCGTGGGAACCCAAGGGGGTTGGTGGGGAACTTTTCTTCTGCTGGTTTCTGCGATCCTGCGGTCTGATTTTGCGCTCGCTCGCCACATATGACACGCCCACTTCTCCCTCTCCACACAAGAGTCAAGACCATCCCGAGCTAGTGTACGAATAGCTTAACGGTCAACAACCACCAACGCACACCATGTCGCAGCCGCCCTATCGCGAATCCCCGTCGTGATTGTAGCGCGCGACGATGGATTGGGTTACCCAGATTGTCCATCTCGAGCGACGAGTGCTCGGCATTGTAGGTTTTACTTTTACGTTTACTTGTTGTGTCTTTCAATGTCTGCGGTGGTGCCTGGCATGGTGTGCCGCTTGCGCCACCCATCGGGAATCCAGGGTCCGATTGATGTCATCAAGTGCCTGTTGATTGTTTGCTTTCTTGCTTACTTGCTCTGTCCCTTGGTTGCACAGTGTGCCCAGATGCTAGCTCTTGTGATGATGAGAATGATGGTGGGGCTGACGTGTTGACAGAACGAGAGTGATGATGGGCGCATTGGATCCGGTCGCAACGATAGCGATGGCGGCGGCACCCTCGTCAACTTCAATCCGGCCGGCGATGACAAAAAGTCCGAGTCGCTAGCTTCCCTCGGAAGCACCTTCATCCCCGTCGTCATCTACTCGGCCATCTGCTTCCTCATCTTCTTCGTCTTCCGCCGGAAATGCCACCGTGTTTACGCCGCGAGGACCCTGCCGTCCCTCCGTGAGCCAGAGTGAGTAGCCGCCGTGTGCAGCTCACCGCCGTGTCCGTCCCCTGTAGCTCACGAGGTGTATCGTAGAACCCCGAGCCCTGAGCTCCCCGACGGCTGGTTCAACTGGATCAAGCCCTTCTTCGCCATCAAGGATGACTACATCCTCAACAATTGCTCCCTAGATGGCTTCTTTTTCCTCCGCTTCCTCCGCATGCTCTCCATCATCTGCCTTGCCGGCGTCGTCGTTGTCTGGCCTGTCCTGCTTCCCATCAACGCCACCGGCGCCAGCGGACTCCTCGAGCTGGATTCCCTAACCATCGGCAATGTCAAGCTTGCCAGCAAGTACTACGCCCATGTTCTCGTCGCATGGTGCTTTTTCGGTTCGTGGTTGATAGGCTTCGGTGCCGGTGACCCTACTAACCCTCGCCGCAGGTTTCGTCTTGTTCATGATTTGCCGCGAATGCATCTACTATGTCAACCTCCGGCAAGCTTATCTGCTCTCGCCAAATTACTCGAAACGGCTCTCCTCCAGGACCGTCTTGTTCACTTGCATCCCGAAACCCTACCTGGAAGAGGCCACGTTGCGAAAGGTATTTGGCGATTCGGCCAAAAACATCTGGATTGTCAAGGACACGAGCGCCGTGCGCGCCCTTGTCGAGGACCGCGAAGAAACTGCCGATCGGTTGCAGCAAGCAGAGGTTAGGCTCATCAGGCTGGCGAACGCCTCGCGTCAAAGGCATCTCAACAAGTATCCGGCTGCCTCCACGTTAAACAACCATCTCAACGAAACCGATGCCAATTCGCCTCGGCCTTCACAAAATGAAGCCGAAAAGGGGCACGTCATCGACACCTCTGAACGTTTTACCGACCGTCAACTGTCCGTTTCTGATAGCCCAACCTTGGCAAAGGCACCAGATCCCGAGTACACGCACCCGTACGGCCTAGACCCATCGCTACCGGATGTTAGAGGCTCTGTGGCCGCCCTGTGGCTGCCGGTGCAATCCCGACCTCACCACCGCCCGCTTCGGAACTTTGGGCGCCGGGTTGATACCATCCGGTGGACCAGGGCGAGGCTGAAGGTACTCAACAAAGATATCTGGAAGCTCCGCCGGAAGTTTCGCGGAGGAGATGGCTCCCCGCTCAACGCGGCCTTTATCGAATTCGACTCACAAGCCAGTGCCCAAGCAGGGTTCCAGATCTTAGCCCACCACCAGCCGCTGCATATGTCACCCTGCTATATCGGCCTCCAGCCCGACGAGATCATCTGGAGTACACTGCGGATCCGTTGGTGGGAGCACATCATGCGCCGTTTCTTTATGATGGGCGTCATCGCCGTTGCCATCGTCTTTTGGTCCATTCCTGCCGCCCTCGCGGGTATGGTGACCAATATCAAATCCCTCAGCGAGACAATATTTTTCCTCGAATGGGTTATGCTACTTCCCGGTCCGATCCTAGGCGTCATTCAAGGTCTTTTACCGGCGCTCGCCCTCTCCTGGCTGATGGCGGCCGTCCCATGGATGCTCAGGGGTTGTGCTAGGGTCGCCGGCGTGCCCTCCCGTGCTCTGGTGGAGCTGTACGTGCAGCACGCCTACTTCTTTTTCCAGGTCGTACAGGTCTTCCTCGTTACCACACTCACCTCGGCTGCCTCGGCGGCCGTCTTCGACATCATCCAGAACCCGCTCATGGTGAAGGACATGCTGTCTGAGAACCTGCCCAAGGCGTCCAACTTTTATCTGTCGTACATTCTCATCCAGTGCCTCGCTGCCGGTACTACAAGGCTCGCCAACGTTGGTGACCTCATCCGGCACGAAGTCATCGCGAAAACGCTTCCGAATCCGAGACGACGCTTCTACCGCTGGCGCAAGATGCGGGAGGTCCACTGGGGTAGTGAATTCCCTCGCTTTACCAACCTAGGTGTAATCGGTTAGTTCTTTTCATCTTCATCGCGCGAAGCCCCTGCTAACGCTATGCTAGCTATCAGTTATTCCTGCATCGCACCCATGGTCTTGGTCTTTGCGGGGCTCGGCATGTTTTTCACCAGCTACATCTACCGCTACAACCTGATTTATGTCTATGACACGGGTCCTGATAGCAAAGGGCTCTTCTACCCACGCGCACTCATGCAACTCATGACTGGGCTCTACATCGCCGAGATCTGCCTCATCGGCCTCTTCGCCTTGAAGTCCTCGGTCGGCCCGTTGCTCCTGATGGCCATCTTCCTCGGTTTCACCGCACTCGTGCACATCTCACTCAGCGAAGCCATGACACCACTCCTCAACAAACTCCCGCGCACGCTGGCCCTCGAAAAGGACATGGGCCCCATCGCACAAGACGAGCAGCCGGGTGACGACACCGCCCAGCCAGCGCCATACCCGACCGGCGGCCTGGCCGCGGACTACTACAACATGACCGACGACGACTCGGACAGCCTACCAGGCGACGCGCCGAACCACGACCTCGACACCGACATCCAACTCCGCGGCATCGAAGGCAGCAGCAGCCTGAAATACCAACTCACCCAATGGAGCAAATCCCTCTTCAAATCCACCTTCACCACGTCTCCACAACCTTCCAACTCCCCCCACACCACCAACCCCCCCAGCAACACCAGCCGCCTCACCCGCATCCTCACGCACATCAAACTCTCCATCACCCCGGACCCCTCCCGCCCGCCCAACATGCTGCTCACCTTCCTGCACCCGGAGATCTACCAATCCTTCCGCCTCCTCCAACCCCGCATCAACCCGGGCCCGGACCCCGACGCCCACCCCCTGCCCGCCGACTACGCCAAGCGCGCCTACTGGCCGCCCGAGATGTGGACGCCCGTCCCACGCCTCTGGCTGCCCCGCGACGACGCCCGCGTCAGTCGCCAGGAGGTGGCCCATTGTGTTGGGGCGGTGGCCGCCGCGAGTGATAGGGCTTGTTGGTTGGCGGATACGACGACGGCGGGGAAGCGGGCAAGGAGGAGATGGGGGGGGAGGGTTGGTGGTGGGGGGGT
>NT_165977.1:4743838-4785621 GCF_000143365.1 Chaetomium globosum CBS 148.51
AGACAGCTCATAGGGAAAGCCGCGAATTCGGACCACGGTCGCACGCCGTTGCGGTTCCAGTGGCTGACACCCCCCGCCCTAGCGAGTGAGTAGAGTAGGACGGAGGTCAGTACCCTTGGGAGGGGGAGCCGAGGTGTGTTTATTACATTGGGATTGGGGTGCAGGGCGGAAGGGGGGTTAGTTATTTGTTGTTGTTGTTTTGTGTTTTTTACTTTTATTTGGTTTACGGTTTACTTGATCGGCAAGATTGATACTACCGTTTAGGGTACCCGGTGGAGGGGGTGGAGACCGGCTGACATATCGTGATTGTAATGATAATACCTCACAAGTGCTGACAACGTCCAAGGCCGAGTTAAAGTTGCGGCTCTGCGGAATCCGACTCGCCAAGGTCAGGGGGCATCCTTTGTACTTCAAGTTGTTTCAGGTCGACCTTGCATTCTGAAACAGGTCATCACCACCAACAGCACCAACGCCCCCGGTTGAGGCGCGGACCTTGGCATCGAACGGGCATGCTGACAATAACCTGCTGTGGCCTGCCCTAGCTTAGGTTATCTTTCGGCTTGAAACTGCTATCAGAGCATGACAAATCCCTTTCTCACATCAGGACATGGTTGAGAGGTGCGCTGCCCTGTTGATAAGGGGAAAGCAGCGTCATAGTGCCGCAAAGCCAAGAGGCATTTACGGTATCAAGACCGCGAAATGGGCATTCTGCTCGGCTGTTCGGCATGCAGGCTATGATATGCCAAGTATGATATAGATGGAGGAATTTCTTGGAAGCCTTGGGAGCTATAACGTTTATTTAAGTAGTGGTCCTCAATTCTAAACTTCCTGGCTTCGATTTACATATGAAACTACCTGCTTTGGTCGTCTCTCTGCTCGTACAGCATGACCGTTAAATTCGAATACTAATCAGATCTGCAAGTCAGACAAAGTACGGCTGGCGGCACAGGTCTTCATCAGGTACGCAAATGGTCCAAGTCGACATGGACTGCGCTCCCACCAGTCACCTCGACGCCAAACTGCAAACTGCTCAAGCATGATGGCAACATGGGTGCCGTTAATCTTGGAGAGCTGATGCTTCACAAGTAAGGGTATTCACACAGTTCAAGGTCTATAACCTTCACATTGGCTAATAGGAACTTTCAGATCAGTTTTCGGGAACCGCTAACGAGTGCATACAGCCAACTGGGTTAACACTAGGCCTGCAGCGAGGAAGGGTACCTCGGTAGGTAGGTAAGTACCTATTCACCCCACGGTGTGTCCAACACAAATAAAGCAAGATCCCTATTAACTAGCTGTAGCTGTCCCGGGCGGTCGTTCGCACTACGATCTCGTTCACTTAGGTCACATCGCTGTCGGTACTTTTCAACGGCAGTTGGAGGCGAGATCATGGTTGAGTTCAATGTCAGCTGCGTGGGGCCGAGGCGTAGCCAGCCGGACTCGGATCTTTAAACATCTCACGGATTATCTGACCGGTCGCTTTCTGGCTCCCATCTTATTGGCGCTAGATAAAGCCGAATGCGACAACCCACGAATGAAGTAGGACGATCCTTGCCATGGCCGCCATCGCCGTCCTCTGCAGGATCAAGAATTCAACAACATCTAGGCAAAAACTAGCTACATCCATGCAATGGCCGCAGTATTCCACCAAGAATCCTATCAAACCGGCGTAACTACCTGGGCCGACAGCTCTCCTCTTTGAGGGGAGATTCCAACAATGGAAAGATGAAAGGTAAAGCACACGAGGACCGGAAGGGTACCTAGTAAACGCCGATCTCGTAAAACAGCAACCCTAGATTTGTGTTGCTGTTATACGCGTATTCGCCAGCTGACCCAACGGATAATCCGTTTGAGGCTTTGGGCTGTTGCCCTGTCCTGATGATCCATTATCCACAGAAGGGGGGCGCCGAGTTGAGACTGATGGGCCACCGGTAGGATCTCTCGACCCGCTCTGATCCGAACCCCCGGGCTTAGAAGCCAAGTCGGTTCTTTCGCGCGGCCTACCGCTAGATACGACCCATACTACTGAGAAAAAGGTCAAGTTCGGCGGGAGCCGGGACGCAGACAATCTCCGCGGAGAGTCCCGGACTTAACACTCGAAGTTATGGAGTAGCGGGCGGCATGGCTATCAAGAATAGAATCCTTCTCAGGGGAAGCCTTGCAATCTCTCCCATGGCGAGCCTAGAGTGGATGACCAATCCTATTCCTAATGTCAGCAAGTCAGCGCTTAAAGAGGCGAAGCGTCAGGAGGAAGCTGGGCTGGGCCGCGAAAAGACCGACCAAGGGTTAGGGTTAAGTATCAAAACATCTCATACCCCCTTTTTCTAGGCTGGCCAGCTCCGAGGTCACCCCAAGGGCCATAACGCGATGGCTCGGAAGGGGCAGTTTCAGAAAGACACTAAGTAAAGGGCTAACCCCCCCCACGCTCCAGAGCTAGACCTTGAAGCTTATCAGTGGCTGACCCGAGGCCTCCCTCGCCAACCGGCACAGGTCTTGATGAAGGGAAAGGCAGTTTCAACCGACATTTCTTCTTTTTCCGATCTTATAAATCCAAAGTTCTTACGACCCTACCAATCCGCCATCCAATGGCGTATTTCGAATATCATTATCGACAATGACAGCCAACTTATAAGATCTAGCATCCTTCCCTCCTGGCCCCCATCACCACTTCATGATCCGTTCTCAACCTACCTCACCTGAATTGCAAGCTGGTATTGCCTTCTTTCCTTTGTTCTTTTGCTCGCTCTTTCCTATGTTAGCAACCCCCATACTACGCCAGCTTATTTATATATACATCCGCAACCATGGAAGCTCTCGCCCTCGCCTCCACCTTCGCCACCTTGCTCGGCTTTTCGATGCAGCTGTACGGCAATTGCCGGTACTACATCGACGCTGTTCGGGGTGATTGCCCCAACGACCTCAAGCTTATCCTCATCGAGACGGCGAGCTTGGAAGCAACCATAAAGTCGGTTGAATTAATCCTAACGCTTAGCGACAACAGGGCAGAGGATGAGCAACGGCTGAAACGCCAGATCGGCAAGACTCTGCAAGATTGCCAGGATTGTATGGAGCAGCTCTTGAAGCTGGTGCCCAAGCCCATGCTCAAAGATGGCGACGGCAAGATGACCAAGAGGGACAAGGCCAAGATCCTCCTCAATGCCCTCGCCTGGGGTACCGGCGGCAAGAAGGGGACGTGCGACATGCTGCTCAAGCACTTGAGGGCCCACAAGGCGACCCTCAGCCTCGGCCTCACCACCGAGCTGAGCCATGACGTCAAGAAGATCGGCAAGGATGTGTCTGAAGTCAAGACAACCATCAACACCATGCAGGCTAAGCTAGACAGTAAGTGACCACCAGCCTCGCAACCGATGCCCACTAACCATCCAATCTTTGCAGGAAACCAACGGGCCGATGTCTACGAGTGGCTCGAGCAAGTCAACCCTTCCAAGAACCACAACAGCGCTGGTCAAGCGCACGAGAGTGAGACAGGGCAGTGGCTGCTCCGGTCCAAGGAATTCAAAAACTGGATCGACTTGTCCGACGCGGCTAGAGCACGCTTCTTTTGGCTTCATGGCATCCCCGGCGCTGGTAAAACCGTCATGGCCTACACTATGATTCAACAAGTCCGCGCCCGCGCAAAGACAGACAAGAGCATCGGCTACGCCTACTATTACTGCTTCCATGGTCGCAACAAGGACGAAGCGATTCCATTTCTGAGGTGGATCATCTGCCAGTTCTGCCGCGAGGCTGACTTCATCCCCGTCATCCTCAACGAGTTGTTCCACGAAGGCTTGGAGCCCAGCATCCCGGACCTGCTCGACTGCCTCGAGGCCGTCCTGACACAGTTTCGGGTCGCTTATATCGTTCTCGACGCCGTCGACGAAAGCAGCCCCCGCAAGGATTTACTCAACATCCTCTGTAACCTAGGGTCTCACCAGCGTTTCGCCAAGATCCGTCTCGCCGTCACCAGCCGCGAGTACCAGGACGTCGAGGCAGCCTTCGGACCTCGGTCCGTCTCGGTATCCATGGACAACAAGGGCGTCCAGGAAGACATCAAGAAATACGTTGCCTCGGCACTCCGCGAGCCTCAGTACGAGGGATGGGGCCGCAAACTTCGCGACAAGGTTGCCGACACCGTGCCAGCTATGGCGCAGGGGATGTAAGTGATCCTGTACCAGGTGCATTGCATGCGTTGGAGGCTTGTTCATGCTAAGACAAAACCATTTAGGTTCCGATATGCGGCCTGTCAACTGGAGTATCTGGCCGAGTGTGGTAGCGCCAAAGAAGTCGAGACGGAGATCTTGCACCTGCCCCCGACCCTCAATGGGACGTACGAACGTATCCTGCGGAAGATTGATGCAAAGAATCGTGGATATGCCATCCGAGCCCTGGCTATGATTATGGCTTCCCAGGAACAGATCGGCGCGATATACTCCCCAACGCTTGTCACCGCCGTCGTTGGCGGCCCCGGCGTGAACACCTTTTACAACATCGACATGATGCGCCGCCACTGCATCTGCCTCATCAAAGTGCACCCGGACAAGACGGTCAACCTGGCCCACTACACGGTCCGCGAATTTTTGCAATCTCTCTATGTCGCCAAGTCCCGTGAGAGCCTGCGCGAATTCTCGCTCCCAGAAAGCAAGGTACACCAGATTTACTTCAACACCATTATGTCGGTGGCTGCTGAATTCTCCGGCCCTCCCAACATCCACAACATGCCTGAGGATCCCAACGGCGATCCCATCGACTTCAGACTATACTCGCTGCGCCGGGTCCGGATGGGTATGTTCTGGAACCGGGGGGAGCTTGCTTCTCCTGCCGAAAATAAAAAGCTGTTGATGAAGCTCTTGGACCCGTATCAGCCCTGCTATAACGGCTTGCAAGTCCTCGGCTCCGACGGTCATTCGGACGGGTCCAACCCGGCCATGTTTGAGTGGCTACCCAAGTTCAACCCCAGAGCCGACGCCGTGGAGAGGGACGCCGCGTATCTCACCATGCTGATCGGCTTCAACCAGCCCGACCTTGTGAAGGAGTTCCTCCGTGGCAAGCCGGAACGGGAGCAGACCGCCCTCTTCAGCACGAAGATGAGCGTCACCTTCCCCGTCGCGTGGGAATCCTTCCGTAAGCACGGCGCGTACGACCGCAAGCCGATCCCCGTGACGGTGATGGAATTCTACAACGAGGGCCACGATCGAGGATTCGAGACCGACGACGAAATGAACATTCTCCGTGGCGCACTAGGCTCGTACTTGGGAAAAGGGGCAGCCCCTTTAAAAAAGGGGCCGTCTTCAACCACGACTACCGCCCGGAAAGCCTCGCTCGGCAGTCAAACATCACAATCAACATCATCCAACAGATCCACCACTGGCCGGAGCACCCCCACCATAGCCAAGCTCCCGACCACCACCACCACCTCCTCCACCGGGAACAGCACCCCGCGCCTGAGCAGCGCCCGCTCACCGAGCGCGACCGCGACCTCGAGCGCCCCCAAGTCCCCACGAGCCACCAGCTCGACCACAACGACGACAACAACATCCAGCACATCCAGCACCACCGCCAGCAGCAGCGGCGGCGGCGGCGGCCCGACGCGCCTCAGCCCCCCGGCAGCCACGAGAACCACCCGGTCCAACAGCACGAGCAGCAACGGCAACGGCAACGGCAACGCGTCGACCAGCACCAGCAACAGCCGGACGACGCCGTCGACGGCTGGCCCAGCCCCAGGGGGCGCAGGGCCGCGGCGCCAGCGCCAGCAAGACGACGGCTGCGACCAAGGCGAATACGACGACCAGCACGACAGGCGGCGGCGGCGGTGGTGGCGGGCGCTCTGGTGCTAATAATACGGCTACGGGGGGTGGGCGCGGGGGTGGGAATGGGAAGGATGCGGTGGCTCGTTGATGATGACGGGGGTAGGGATGGAGGGATGGGGGTGGTTGGGAGGAAGGGGGCGAGTTGGAGTTTGTTTGGTGTATTTTTGAGAGGGTAGATTGCTAGCGGGGGATATTGAATTGTTTTGTTTACTTGGATTTGGATGATATTCGTGACCCCCAGTTCACCTTGGTGCAAAGGGGCCGTTGCTGTGGCTATGGCAACCATCAAACAACCTCAACGACATCAAGTTCAAAGTAGAAACAGGTCACAGCCCGAATCAAAACGATGTTGTCATCACAACAGAAAAGGATTAAGGCAACGTACCGGGGTTCTTCAAGATCCGATAACCATCACCACCAACAGTATAATTGCTCCTTTTCTTCTCCACAGTCTCACCACCGCCCTGCTTTTCACAGCTCCCTACCTAAACACGTGCTAAGTTATCCTGATCCGTTCCCACAGCTGACGATCTGCCCCAACCCAACCCCAACCCCTCTTCACGACGATCCCGAAAATCCCCCAACGGCGATTAACACCTCCAACCCTTAAGCAAACCCCAATGACGCACCATCTGAAAGGATCGCCCACCAAACCCTGAAGATCAAGCACCCTGATAAAATAAATGACGCCGAGGGGGCGTCAAAAACCCTGGAATGGCCTGGACCAGTCGCCAAGTGGGCGCATACACATGCAGGGTTGGGCGAGAGAGGATGGGATCGTCGGGGGTTGCAGGGCGGCGAAGTTTAGGTTTTGTGGGGAGCTGATGGTTGCATTATTAGGTGATGGTTGTTTACGCGGGAGGCCGAGAATGGTTGAATGGTTGGCGCTAAAGCAGTGAGGTAGGGGGCAATATGTTGCAAACACTGTCGAATTGGGTTGGTGTTGGGGCGATATCCAACGTCCGACCTTCTGAGCCGCCCTCGTATCTGGCGGGATATGCTCTACGATTTCTTTCTAGAAAGGCCAAGGAACTGCCATCTTGATAACAAATGAAGGTGCCATGGGCAATTGCCAGTGCCAGAACCTCGTGCATAGTTTCCATCCTTGATCATGCTCGGGGAGGCAGAGATGCGGTGTTCCGTGGGTTTCATACCATCCTTCTTAGTTTCATTGCCGTACATCGGTCTGAGGGGATGTCTAGACCGGTGCCATAACAATCAGGTGGTTATACGGCCTGGACCGGCGATGACACAGCCAAGAACAACTCGCCAAGGGTGGACAATCAACTGGTTTATGGGTTGCCAGTTACGTTACCCGTCAGTGGCGCGACGGGTTTTGAGACAACATGATGGTTCCGAGTCTGAAGCCCCCTAATACTTCACAGTTGCCTAAAAGCTCCTCATTTTGAACTACCTTAGCTACCGGTCTGGCTGCATTAACAGAACAAGAGAAGTTGTATCGTGGGATCCGTGATCGAAGCCTACCCAAATGACAGTTATTGGTTCTCTCGCATGGGTTCCTCTGTTGCTATGGAGGTAGGCGTAAGTAGATTCTTACTGTGCTGTTGATTAAATGTAAGTTTGTTCGAACATTCCCGTAACTATCTTGACATCGAGTCGTCATTCCTGTTACACCTTCACCTTGACTGCCCACCACCGGCATCATGAATTGAGGGCACTCATAGTAACAGGCACATCCACCCCTCTCGGTGTGCCACACAGGTGCCTCGCATCTATCGTTAGGTCTCGGCATAGAGGTTGGGCGGTCACCTCTCTCCACCACCCCGCCCACCACTCCGCCCAGTCAAGCAGGTGGTGGTGTGGCGAGCCAGATACCACTTGTCCGTCACTCTACCCAACTGCACAGTGCCCGGGTCAAAATCTGGCACATGCCCTCGCGGAGAAGTGAGGCGATGATGGCGAGATAAGCGAGAAGACCAAGAGAGGCGAGCGATAACCAAACGCCACACCGGTGTATCCGTGAGGGTGTGAATCAATATCAAGGGTTGGGGAAGTTGCACTGAATCTTCTAGACAGATCATCTCGGTCAACATCAATCATGCGAGTTTGACACCGGGAAAAGGGGCTCGCTGCCGGTGAGTCCAATTCTGGCCGAGCGCCGACGCCCTCGTTTCAGCCAGCAGTCCCCAAGAGCGCAATGCCGAAGGCCGCGCCCCGTACCCGAGGACAACCCACACGGCCCTTAATGATGGGAATCAAGACTCAACCCACCGGTCAGCGCTTGTGCTTCCCACCCAGACCGTCAACCGCGCCGGCCCGCCAACTGGCTCGATTCGAGGCTGGTCCCGGCCCCTCCTAGCAACCACTCGCCCCGTTACACCAGCAACCCCAAGGAAACCTCTAAAATATCTCCCATTGGCTCGGGCAGTATTCGCATAAGTTCCCTTTATCAACAACGGATGCTGTTAGAATAGCAACTGCGGAGAAGGTCAGCCCCGTGATTTCCCATCGCGTCACGATGTGCATTCCTTCATGCGGCTGCAAGAAGGGCGGCTCGGTTATCATCAGTAGAGGGGTAACACAGCTTCTCAACGGTCACGTCCTGGAGCTCGGGTCAAACACATGGTAGCTACAATGGTGGGATCGTTCGTTCTGCTTGCTCACGAGAGGGGGAAGGTGTGGATGCAAGCTTGTGGAGGCAAAGGCAAGCACCGTAGATCCCGATGCTCTGGGCGTTGGTTCGCGTCATGTCATGTTCCGACCCCTAAACCCCTGGATCTTGGTTGGTCCCACTCGTCATTCTGTGCTCGCGATGCTCGTCTGTAACTGCATTGCAGACCCAAAGGGTCCTGGCGTGGCTGCGCCGGGCCTTAGTGGGCAATGTCAGTGGATATTGGCGGCCGGTTCCCCGCCTCCGGGGGTGTGTCCCGGTGTGGGTGAGGTGCCGCCGGGGCAAACGCCGGTCAGGCTAGGGGGTTTAGTCTTCACCTTGGGAGACCAGTAGTATGCAGCAGACAGCAAACGCGGTCGAGGTGGGTGGGTACCCTCTTTCGCTGCCCGTAATTGTGAGATATGACGAGTGGAATCCCCGGCGGAGTCCTAGATTGCAGACATGCAGTGGCCAAACCAGAGGCGCGATATCGACTAGGTACACCTTAACGCCACACGGTGGAGGAGGGGTGTGCGGCGGCTGCGGCGCGAGGGTGTGGTGAGCAAAGGAGGAGGAGGGGGCTATTTTCTGTATCGTACACGGAGAGCACACCACAGCATCCGCCCGCGGTTACCGGCCGGTGGCCACCCGAAACGGCGGCCGGGACGATCCGTTTGACAGGTTTGCCCCGAGGACTCTCAAGACCCCTATCACCAACAACCAAGGGAGCCAGATGGCGAATTCTTGTGTCCGATGATCGAACGAACGACGAGAATTCTCGAAGCTGATCATCTCCGCCGTGCGACGCCGGGGGCGACAAGCACGAACGTCCGGGTTGGACAAACGCCACACGATTAGCATCCACACCTTCTTTGCACCTCAAGGTGGACGATGTATACACTGCACTTCACCGGCTGCAGACAGCAATGTACGACATGCCGCCCATCCTACCTTGGCAGCGCAACCGGTGAACCGCAAGGTCCACAACTCGAGCCACAGCCGAGACGCATGCGGCAAGCAATTCTAGCCGCGGGCAGCATGCCCCAGCGGGCCACAAACCGAGTGAACGGTCAGTGGTTCGAGGAGTGCATGTTTCAATGTCGGACGAGGTCGCGGATGCAATGTCAGTGGTGGATAACGACCGAGACAAGAAACACCTGCCCACCACCACCACTGCACACGGCTGCACAGCAATCTTGCAAGCACCCCGAGTCGCACACATGCCCGTTCCCTGTTCCGACGGCTCGATTGGCCCAAACGGGCAGCTTATGCAAGCAGGTCGCGGCGGCGGCGCTACTGCACGGCCAAGGCCGTTGAGGGCGGTCTCGTCCATGGCCGACCGGGAGAGGTGTGGTTGCCTTGCAGGACTCGTCTCATGTAGCTATCGCATTTCGGATGCCAATGATCGGCCATCGGATAGTTTTGTAAAATCCATCTCGGCCTGCATTGGGGGCATGCAGCTTCGTTAAAGCACGGCACCCTGTGAGGCAGGTTGTCGTTTCTCGAGAGGATGTTTGCATTTTGCAGATGCAAGTGCGCATGCGAAATTAGGTACCTCGTTACAGATCGCACCCAACAGGACCAGCATTGTTGTTGATTGCCACCCCTCCATGTCGTGATATTGCGGCGTAAGACGGGCAGGCAAGGAGGGGCAACCTTAGCTGGGAAGGTTGTGATAACAAGCGAAAACGGTGTTGCAGCCGCACAACCTTGAGATTGTTGATCGTCGCAGATATGAGATGATAGGGGGCTTTGGTTGCCGTGAAGGGCAATAGTATCCGATATCCGATCCGATAAGGACCGTGCCGACCTTGTCCTCCCCTCCCGCTATCGGGCCCGGAGCCGGAGGGAGGGGAGCTGTCAAAAGATCCAAGATCCATGGCGTGCGTGAGGTGACAGGGCGAGGGTGAGCGAGCCATTGACGAATCGTTGCCACCACCGAAAAACCCCCTCCTGTTCTCGCGGTTCAGCATTACCTAATCTCCGTGGCCAGCCCGGCCAGCCCCTGAACTTGTTTAGAAACCCCGCGTCGCCCCTGGGACCAGGCGGGGCTGGAATCTGGAATCCACTGCTGTGCATATCAGATCATGTCAAATCAGCTCATCTTGGCCAAGCAAGATGGAAGAGAAGGGAAAAAAAGGCGAGTGAGCAATGCTGGGCGTGTGAGTAATCGATAGTAATCGAATTTGCCATGCTGCTTGGCCAATGTCCGGCTCTTCGGCACCAGTCCAGGGGGCACCAGGGCTGAGCGAGCAGCCGGGGGGGGTCAAGCGCGGGCGGGTCCAGATCGCGACAGAGCTGCAAGTGGTGCGTCGGTTGCAACCTGCCATGCCGGGATCCATCAGCAGTGATACTGAGAAGCAAGGGAAGGTCGCAGGCGGATTCTGACGGGCAGGCATTAGTGTTGCTATCTTGGTGATCCCGCACGCAATTTGCAATTTACGCTTCGTATTGTTTCCCCTTCATGAAATCTCTGTTTTGGAGCCAAAAGTCGCCACCGCGAGTGTGCGTGGGATGGTACAGTAACCTTCCCCGAAGCGCCCACCGGCAGGCAAGCGAAGAATTTTCTTTGATCCAGGGGCACTGACTAGGTAATAACCCCTCTCCGCGTGGGCAGCGTGTGGCGTTCAAGATTAACCGTTTCTCTTAGACTTACCGCAAACGCTTGCTGCGGCATGAGCGAGCCTGTTGGTGTGCTTGGTCTTGGGATGCGGAGCTGGGCCTCGACAAATCAGGATGCATCCCCTTCCCCTGTTGAGGCATCCCAGGCAAGGCATCCCAGAGTTCTCGGCCAGGCGCTATCATTTGAACCACTCAGCTCTTCAGGCTGATGCAGCCCTCAAGGTGGACGCCCCCCACTGACAGGGCGGGGGTCGCGGCTCTGGCATCCCAGCCATCGATGGTGTGCACAAGCAGGCGGGGTGGAC
The DNA here is from genome assembly GCF_000143365.1 of Chaetomium globosum CBS 148.51. Classification (NCBI taxonomy): domain Eukaryota; kingdom Fungi; phylum Ascomycota; class Sordariomycetes; order Sordariales; family Chaetomiaceae; genus Chaetomium; species Chaetomium globosum. The sequence continues at coordinate 4,755,187 of NT_165977.1, forward strand.
GCAATACGGAACCTCAAACAGACCTTTGTTGACCGTGGACGCATAATCCCGCGGAGTTCATTTTCCATGTGAGCGGGGAGAGCGCTGCGACTAGCGCGGTGTGGTGCAAGGCGCGCTGCGGTTTCATCGTCCGATGAGGGGTGCACGAATCCACCACCAGAGGCGATGATGGTGGGGCACTCCGACATGCCAACGACATTGTTGATATCGCAGGGCAACACAACCATTCTGACCCTGGATGGAGGGATTCAACCCTTATCTTCAAGGGCTTCAGTCTCACGGCTGTGATGCCGATCATGGTGAGACGGCGCTCACCCGATGGCGGAAATGCTGAATGCCCAACGCCGGGACGCGGCATCGAGGACAAGAAGCGGAATATAGCTCATCATCCGTCGTGCAACGTACCTCAACAGCAGCCACTTTGCGGGGTACGCTTAGAGCTCTAGATAACCGCACCATCACCCGCCGCTTCAAGTGCTTCACCGGTGATGCGGGCACGGCAGCGACGACACCGTCAGGGCCCATGAACGCGGCCTGGTGTAATAAAACTAAACACCACGGCTCCCTTCGCACCACAAAGCGAATGACCAGGAGCCGACGGCGGTATGAGTCCTTCGCCCTTCTCGAGCCGGAATCATTGGCTCCCTCGGGACGAATGCATCGCGGTAAATACGAGATGACTGCGGTTTAGAACCCTTTCGTGTTGCGCAGCCTTTGATCTTTGAACTCGTGGTTCTTCCGAGCAAGCCGGATTCTGTGAGCCTGTTATCGGGCAAAGTGGTAACGCGGGGACACGGTCATAGATAGCCTGGCGAGACACCGTGAGCTTCCGACGCAGACGCAGCTCTCGTGGTGGTGTGGCGGAAAGCTGGGTGGCAAGTGAAACCACCACCATGTCCATCTCCTGCCTGAGCGAGATAGTTTTCGGTTCATCCCTCTTGAGTCCGTTCCAGTCCAACGGTTCCGTATAATGGCGCCAGGACAGCCGGATAGTTGCAGAAACCTTCCCGATTCCGTGGACGGGCGCTGGCTGGCCGCGGTGCTACAGCCGGCCCGGGCCCGTCATGTCCCATGGGTATATCAGCCACTCAACTCGCCCAAGTTAGGCGCCGAAGCCGACGGACGATATCGGCGGTGGCAGTCGCACACCCGTACGAATACTTGGGGGACGCACTGGCTTAGTGTGGGTGGGTAGAAGCAGGACAGCGGCGGGCGCACTGGGTTGTTTGGGCCTGGGCCTTGTCGATCACCGCGGGGCTCTGCGCGAAGCAAGGGAGAGAGAATCTGTCAAAGATTAACCTTGGATCTTGACGAAGCTACTGCCGCAAGGATTGTGACTAAGGAGATGAGAATAACCTCACCGCTGTTTCTGGTGCGACTGGTTCTGCAGCAGCCAATCCCGCATCAATTCCGCAAACTCTGTGTTCAATTGGCCAATCGCTCGTGTCACCAAGATGAGGGGCAGAAGTTGAGAATGATGCAACTGCTCACCCCATTACCCCCCATTACCCCGCCGTGGGAGCAGCAAATAATAACATGGTGAGCGCACTCCTTCGTACTGCCCCCGAGACCAGCAATTGTTCGAACGGAAAATTCCTGGTCAATAAATTTCCCGAACCGCGCTTGCGGGGACCGTGAAGACAGGCTAATGGGGAGTTTGAGAGTTTGACAAAGGGTGCCGCTCGCAACAAGTTGCCCCGCGGACGACAACCGTACGTGGGGAGACACCACTTGATTGGGGGCAGATCACCTGCTCTGTGGCTGCTGCGACCGAACGCCCCTCACACGGTTGTGACTGTTCCAACCGTCAAACGGTTTACGCCACTCGGCATGGCCGCAGCTGAGCCAAGACCGTGGGACGACTTGCGAGGAGAAGGAAAAAACATTTTTGGCGAGATCTTCAGGGTGATGTTTTTGTGACTCAGCAATTGTGAGGATAAACTTTTCGAGCTGCGGCGACCCACGCGGGAGATCATCAAAAGCTTGCCGTCGCGGGGTCCAGACCTTCTCCATCTCCCGCTCGCTCGGACCACAAAGTGGCTTCTGCTTCTCGCGGCCGCCTCAACGCAGACACGATCAACACTGCAAGCCTACCTAGGGCTTAGGGAGTTTGCGGTGCTCGGAGCGCAATTATCGCAGATCTGGGCTACTTTTGTGCTTTGAGATCGAAGAAAAGTCTTCGACGGAGATAAGGCGTTGTTTCATTGGACATGGACGGTGAGGGCTGTCAGCACGCGTGGGAAACACTGTGCGCACTAATCTGATTCGCACCAGCCAGTCGGGTTGGGAGTAAGAACCCCCGTTGAGCCCAGGTATAAACTGCAACATATGGGGCGATTGTTTGTGTCTTGGGATGTGTAATAAGCTCAGATTCTCCGTATACATGCCTAAGCAATTAAGGCAATGTATTGCCAGAGCAGAGGTGCTTTGCTGCGCAGCAAACGATCTTGATCGTGAACCATGGAACGTAAAATGCATACAATGACGTCATAGCCTAATGCCAAGGAAATTTCCCACGACGGGCCTGGTTGTGCAGACATCGTCGTTTCTCGCGAGCCTCTGCGTGGGGCTTGTGTCTTCATTGCACGCCTCATTAAGCAACGGAAGCCACGGAGGTTGAGAATCAAGGCAGCTTGCTAGAACGGAGCCTTGCTGCATATGTGAGCTTACTTTAGTGTACTCTGTGTGTTACTTCGATGGAGCTCGGGCTTGTCGCGGTAACGGCGGTTTGCGGTCGACTCATGCCCTCCGTCAGATCCGGATAGCAGAACAAGCGACGGTAACTCGAGGTCCAGTCCAGCTGTTGCAACCGGGCGGAGCCGGTGTCCTGATTTGCGGCGACTTGCCCGCAGTAGGCGGGTTCTACGAGGTCGACTCGGTGTGTATATACCATGACCGTACTAAAGTAATGATGTTGCTGGATCGTAAGTGCAAGGCTAGTCAGGCATGTCACCAGTCCAAAGCATTGTAGCCCGGCCTGGTAGCTCAACCGGGTCAGCGACCCGAAGTTGTGAGGTCACTGGTAAAGCAATGCATGCCCTGCCTGCAGCAAGGCCTGGAGGGATTCTCAAACTCCCCGTCTCTCATTCCCGCCTGTGGGTTGGCTCCCTGGATCTTCAGGGGATGTTCGCGCTCGGGAATTCGGAGCACCCCAGCTTCACCTCCGTCCTCGCCGGCGTGAGTCGGCGCAAAGAATGCAGCGTTGGACGCGCCATGGTCGCTTTTGGTTGGGTCGAGTGGGGGTGTGCACCTCCATGACAGCACCACCATCGGTGTTCTGGCGCGTCATCGACACAGGAGGGTGACGGGGGTTGTCAGAAGCTGCTGCAGGTTGCTGCCGAGGGCAGGACAATGCATTGCAACTATCGTATCCCGGATATTATTGCATGCTGGCCGAAACACCCCAAAGGGGGTCAAGGGATAAAGGAACGCACCGTGTTCTCCCTTCATCGCATCAGCATCTTGGGATTCCCACACCACATCGAGAGACCATGTCTCGTTTCCCGTGAACAAGTTCCCGCAGCTAGCGATGGCAATTGCGCGAGCTTCCATGCGTTGACCACACCGTGATGGCCTTCATGAGACCCCCGGTTCTGTTTCGGCTTTCCCTGGACGCGGACATGTACCCCGGACTCGGTTTGATGGTTGACGACGATAATTATTCTGCTCAGAGCCAATTGCGTACTTTTGTATTCGTATTTCCTGTCGTGGTGATGCATGGTCGCCGCGGAAAAGAGCCTCCGGGCCAGGGCAGCCTTTGCGAGACACTTTCCTGATGCGACCTTTTTTCAGAAACGGGCCCGCTGTGCAGCACCCCCTGCTTGTCATCCATGGGATGCCGCCATGGCTGACCTGCTTGGCGCGACGTCTTCCGATGTCCGATGGGACCGCTTCCGACGAGCGAGGCCCGGATTGGCTGGGGCCACCTGCAGTCGATCGATCGAACAAAAGTCATCATCCACCACAGAATATCTGCCATGCGCGTTTAATAAAACATTATGCCAGCCGCCAGTGTGTTGGAACTGCTATCCTTCGAAAGTGCAGACAATGCAGGGCCATCGGACAGCATCAGCCGAGCCAAAAGACTCTTCAGATGTCGGCCTTTGGTTTTGAGAATCGTATGATGCAAATTCTGATTGAGAAGTCGTCATGGCCCGGGGACTGTACATTTCTTGAATGGACTGAATGGAGGTGGCTTTCAGGGCTGCATGATATTGCGTAATCCAGGGCGCGTCCGGCGCTACTGTATGAACTGATGTGAGCTAACAATGGATGGTTCCGTCCAGGCGGCGTGTTGTGTTGGATGACAGAATTCCGTGATATGTGGTCCATGGTGTGTCTCGCGCAACGGGTTCTCGGCACACAGTGTGATTGGCGACGGCCTGACACAGTCAGAGCACCGCTCATGGCGGTTGCCCTTGACGAGCCGTTGACAAGCACGCCAATCCCCACGTGGAGCAGGACCGGAGATAAGCCAAGTTGATTGGCCAATTGCGCGATAAGACGAGGCCAAGAAAAACGCAGATCTCTGATTTTCCGCATGCGGGCAATCAATGCTCGTTCTCTTCTCCAGGTGATACTGATGATAAGGGATAGTTCGCGCTGCTTGGGTACCGACAATGCGACTGAGGAATTTGTGCCCCGTTGCCTCTGGAGAAAGGCATTAGCCCTTTTCACCATCGCCTGGCCGCGAGCCCAGCGCCCCACGCACAAGGCAGGCATCGGCAGGCTGAAGCGTGGGGTTTATTTGTCTGCGAAAAATAACCCGAGGAAGGCTCACCGGCTCTTAATTCGTATCGGTATTCTTCCAAGACGGTAATTTACTTTTAACGCGGCTAGTTTCGTGGGGGTGCTGTCCCAACTCGACCAGGGTTTCGTGACGCCGCATTGTCATGGTTGAGAATACCTGAGAACCATGCAGCGGTCTCACTCCCACGGCGGTGGCTGTGATGGTCATGTGCTGTTGGGCGGATGAGATTGAAAAGCCTGAAACAATCCGCCAGTGTCAGTGAGAAGCCAACAAACCTGTGCCACGCCGATTTGGTCATGCGTTGCCGTGCCGCTTTTCAGAAACCGTCAAACGAGCGCTGAGAAGCCGACGAAACCACAGAGACGAACGGGTCCGGCTGAGAATTGCTTGCCCTGGCCCTTGAAAGCATCCCCCACCCCCAGTGCGATTTATTGGGGATCAACTTTGGTTGGGGACTGGTTTAGGAGGACTGGGATGCCGGCGGTGCAAAATCTGGGCTTGAATCTGGGGTGCTTGTTGCGCAAGCCCTTGTCAGCATGGCGAACATCCCGCGCTCGATGAACCGCAAAAACACGCAAAACCTTGTCTGCACGGTTGGAATGCCGTCTTGCCCATGTGAAAAGTGCTTCGTGTTTGTTTGTTCGCCGACATGGCCAGGGGTAAATGCTAGGGTATGGGAAAAACTAAGGGAGGCAAGAGGCTCAAAGAAACAGGACGCTTGCGAAATCCCACCGTGATATCCGTGCGCCAGAGGTTTCTCCCAACGCTCGAGCGAACTGGTCCAAGAAAAATACTGTGTAAAAAATTCCCAACACAGAAACAATCTTGGCAGACCAATAACATGCAGCGGTCTTGCGTCCTTGGCCTTTGGATTGGGGGCTTGTTCGATGGCACGGTCCAGGGGGCCGGGTCTTCATCCATGCAAGTCAGACCGACCCCGGCACACGACGCTAGCGGCACTTGTGGACCCGAAACGCGCCAGGAGCCGCCGGTTCTGGGCATCCAATCCCATCGACAAATCAATATCCCCCAGGAGATAACGGCGCAGGACTCGCGGCCGAGACTCCTTTAGCAACACCAGGGAGACGCGGTGACTTCGCTTTGAGTTGCACCAGGTAAAACCCTGTGTCCTGACCGGTGTGGAAAGCCCATGGGCAGCGTCGCGGGGGACCACGGCCGTGCGCTTCATGATCGCTGGTACCGGCTGCTGCCAGTGTCTCGACGCGGTGGGGATGCGCTTACACAGTCGCCCAGGCCACGAAGATCTTCATGTCAACAAGCATCCTCCGAGTTCAGGTTGGCGGCGTCGGGGAGCTGTGGCCAACTGCGCCTTCACATCTCCGGATCCGGGCCCGCGACGTGAGGGGAAACTGGAGACTCAAGGCGGGGTGAGCTGGTGTTGCAAGGAGGTTCCTTTGGCCGTTAAGCTTCGACTCGAAGATCGACATGGCGGCCGTTTAATGCGTCGGGTTCTCGAACGGCTGCTGGCGATGAATTTTGCGAGTCGCCTCACCACCAAGAACACCACGTCCCTGGAAGCGATGAGACCGGCGGGGCGGCGCATTGGGCTTGGGGGTTTTGTCTGGGGCGTTGAGTGGCCAATGCCAGGGCTTGGGGATTCAGCCAAGCAAGCTCCGCCAAAAATATTTTCCTGGGAAAAAAATGTTGTGGGTCGTAGGTACACAGTATTACTGTTTTGAAACCCGTGACAGTTGGATTGAAAGTTTCAACATCGTAACATTGAAGAGCAACGACGTATCAAAGTGATAAATGGTGCCGACCGTGGGTTTGAAGAGTCTGAAAAATGAGGGAGGATTTGGCCTAGCATCAATATTTTTTGGGATTCGGCTTCGACGGAAGTCAGAGCCGTCAAACCAGTGTTTTGTCTGCCAGCGGATAGCCCTATAGGCACCGAGACAACTTCTTCTCTCCGCGGTAAGGTAATAGGACGTTGAATCTTTGTGTACTTCGTGCAAATGTTTATTTTATCTGCAGTCCCTCTAACACTTATCGCCAACTACGCCTTGCCGCCCGGGCGCTTCCTTCACCCGTAGTTAAAGCTCGGATGCAACCTGCAGACGTCATTGATGGTGACGGTAATTATCAGTAATATTCAGCAACACAATTCGCATTCGGTATCCGGCTTTGCTCAACGCAGGCGCAAAAGATTGACTCGACTGCAATTATGTATCTTGGGTCCATAAGCGAAGCGGCTTGAATAAGAGTTTGAGTAAAGCCCGATAATTGATTGCGTGGTGTGATTCCTGTGTCTCGAGGTCCAGACTCTTCTTGCCTTGGTTTTTAAACCGAAAACTCGACGGCGGGTCCGCCGGATCCAGCCTCGAATCATGGCGCCACCAAGTTGTGCCCCCTGTCCGTACTTGGATCGGTGCAATCGGCATTGGGATGGGAATGTCGGCCGCCGGCTTCGCCGGGCACGTCAATGATGTCCCGTATTCTCCCCACGCTTGCGTCAATGTATGTGTGATCTGAGCGATAAAACGACAGCCGTCGTGGAAATTATCACCCCCAATATCAGGGCCGGCCGGCATCGGTGTTCGATCGGATCGAAGAGTGGGAGGCTTGGGATTTCGGATTCGGCGAGTCGCTCGCACAGTATGCAAACGTATGGGTACTCCCAAACAGGGGTATTGCGCCGCTCACAGAGAGCAGGAAGCGTAGCCTGGCTTGGCTGGCTGGTTGGCGGGGGCTTTCCTGGCCAGGCTCTGTCGCCTTGCCATCGGCCCCGCTCTCGCCAAAAAAAAAAAGCGAGGATGGAGCACAGTGCCCACCACACTAACCTTGCATGGTGCGGCTTGGTGCAGGACTACAGCCACCCCCCATGCATTGGAAACTTTCCAAGCTCGATGCTGACTCCTGCACCATTTCTATCGTTGCCTCCTTCCTTTCCGCTCTCTTGTCCTCTGGTTTCCACGGTCCCCATGGACCCAGTGTCCCTCCCTTTATTTTCGCCTGCAGCGTTGAACCATTGAACAGAGTTGTTGATCAACCTCGTTTGACTCGTTCATCCCCGCCACTGTGTTTGAAGCTGTCCCCAGAAGGTACGAGGGTACTTTCTCTGCAATTTTCGCCCCACACCCTTCCCAGTCCTCAAAACTGGCCGAGCCCCGCCGCTGTCGCTCCAACCCCGTTCCTCTCTCGCCGTCAAGCACCTAGTGTTTCGTTTCTCTCGACAAGCCTATCGAGGTTTTAACCTCGTCCAGGAACAGGCTGCTGACAGGTCACAGTCCAGGCCCGAGGACATCATCCGTCAGAGCGTCGCTGACATCGACCTCAAACTTCGCCGGAACCAGTTACCTTCGACCACCCCTCGGCCGCCATTCCAGCGACCAAACAGGGCGCATTAGCCAACGACCGCGGCCGGAACAAGTAACAGGGCCCAGTACCCTTCCCGGTCGATCCTTTCCAGGGCCAACGACACAGAAGACCGGCGTCCGACTTGTCGTCTCGCCCGTAACCTCGTCACTCACCGACGAGAACGGTCTACGACTCTTCCACGAACCGATACTCGGAATCGTTGCCAGGATCCGCAAGAGCTCAACTTGTTGCTGGAATATTGCCCAGTTAGCTCTTGTCACATCCTCGCCTGAACTCGGCGTTACACGGGTAAGTGTTGGTCATAGTACTGAGTAATAACACAATCCGGCTCCATTGTTGGCCACACGCAAAATTTCCCTCCCGCCCCTCTACAATTGCCTTTGGCAAACATCTTTCGCCCTAGCCGCTTTCTCCGCCCCCGAAACTTTGGAATCCTAAAGCTAACGAGTTGGGGTTTGCAGTCGTTCTGCTATCATTAACAGAGCATCGACGTTGCCATCCATGACCTGGGCTTGAGGAACACTAGGAACACTCGGTCCTACTTCACCCTCTCGACCCATCTACGTAGACTCGGCTCTGCTTGCGAAAACTAGGGCATTAAAAAGAAATGCCTTACACACCACCCTCCCAGCGGTCACCCGCTTCATCGGGACCCCCGTCACCGGACGGAAGCCGCCGCCCATCATTCCATCAACCACAAAATAGTAGTTCGCGACCCGCACTACCCCGTTCCGCATCGTACCTCACGAGGCATCGGCGCACTCCGTCGGCGACGCAATCTCGCGGGGGTCAGCCGTCGCCGGAGGCCACATCAGAAGACTTGAAGAGCATGGTGGCCAATAGCAGCGTCCGGCAGTCACCACCCCCAATGACCGGCGCCCGTGGGATGCCCAGCGGCGCGATAATGTCGCCTCCTGACTCAGCTAGTGACGACGATGACCCCCCGGACGTCCGCGGCCGGCAAATAGAGAACCTTAAGGAGCTTCACGATGCCGTCAGCCAAATTCCTCAACAAAGGACACAGCTGCCGACAAATAGTGCTGCAGCCGGTGAGGAGGCGCCTGATGCTGGAGACCTGCTCCTACTCCCCGCACAGGCGAGCGCTCTAGCTGAGGGCATGCATCACAGCTTCAGCACAGGATCGCTCGGGGAACTCAAGGGCAGAGGCAACCGGCGGTTCACTCACACAAGGTCGGCCACTGAGCCCCATATCTCAATCAGCAAGTCCGCCGCCAGTTCGGTCACCGGGTCTGAGGAGGAGTCTGACGAAGACGGACTTCGGAAACCCCAAATGGTGCGCAAGAAGTCTGGCGAACTCGTCCGGCCCGCTCTGCGCCCCGCGTCTCGGAGGCGACCTTCGAGTATGCCCGGCACCCCCACCTATTCGAAGGTGGTGCACTTTGACTCGCATCTCGAACACGTCCGGCATTTCCTCCAAGTTGACAGGCCGCTCGCCGTTAGTGCAGGTTCTTCGCCCGTCGATAACTACGAAAGCGACGTCGAATATCCCTTCTCGGGCGATGAGCGGTCGACCGCGCGGACCCCTCCATTTGAGTGGGAGATCATCATGACTAACTTCCCTGTCGAGACTCCAGTACGCAAGGCGCAGCCGGTTCGCCTAGAGAGGGTATGGCTATCAAATGATCAGAAGTCCCTCATTGGGTCGATCGCGGTCGCCAACCTGGCGTTTCAGAAGCTGGTGGCTTGTCGGTTCACTCTCGACTACTGGAAGACGACGTCGGAAATCGCGGCTGAGTATGTCTGCGAGGTCCGCGGTGTTGACACCTCGTACACACAGGACAGGTTTAACTTCACCATCAAGCTGTCCGATTTGGCCAACCTGGAAGCCAAGACCCTCTACTTCTGCATTCGTTACACGGTTAACGGACAGGAGCACTGGGACAACAACAACGGAACCAACTTCCAGGTTGACTTCCGGAAGAAGATGCTTCCGCAGAACGGCAAGAAGTCCTTCACTGGCACCGCTTCCCGTTCCTTCGGTGGGCTGCCCAAGAGCAATCGTCGGTCAGGGCAAAAGTCAAAGCAGGCAACTCTATCTTCTGATGAGTTTGGCGGGAACCAGAAGCCAAACTTTGACAAGTCGATCCACGACTACCTCGGAGAATCGGGCTCCACGGGGCTCCGGCTAAAGGGAGTAAAGAGCGCTGGTGACATTGCTAGCGACAACCTGTCCAACGGCTTGTCTGGGCCCAGCGGCCAATTTGCCCTGCGGTACGACTTCGGTAACTCCCTCAGCAGAGCTATCCAGAGCGCCAAGAACGATACCAATGGAAAGTCGGACGGCTTGTACATGAAGTCCAACAAGAAGAGCGGCTTTCCGATTGCCGTGAGGACTGGGGCCGAAAATATGACGACACGGCCGGTCGGCTCCAGGCCCGATTCGACAAGTGCTATACCCACGACCGCGTCTCCTGCAGATTCGCCGAGCACCGGTATATCATCCGCCTCGTACGAGGAAATCGTCAACAAGTGGTGCTTTGTAGGTTTCCCCGGATCACGCCTTGCTTTACGCCCGTCCACCGTCCAGGAACAGATGGGAGGCAAGCTTCACTCTGCTTCCCCTCATGCATCAAGCTAACCCGACGCTACAGTACGGTTCTAAGCCGAAAGTACCATCATCGCAAACGCAAACTGGCACACCAGAGAGCAGCACGGCAAGCTACGATGGAAGCCCAGTTCAAATGGGCAACTACCACCACTCGCACAGCGGCACGCAGCACCATTCGCTACACCCCCAAGACGTAGGCCCGTATTTCCCGCACCTACCGGGCCCAAGAACGATGGGAGCCTCCGCTGCTGAGCACCCTCAGGGGCAGACGCTGAGCCCACCGCCTGCCCAGGCTGCCGGTAAACCGGCGCGCCTACAGACTACTGCCGAGGACTTTGCCCATCTCGCCGGTACGTCGCCGCACGAATATCTATATCAACACCCGCATGACCGTTTCTCCTTCCGTGGGCCCGAAACTTATGCGTTGGCGGCGATTAGGGGTTGAACGTTGCGCACCACGGGCAGGTTAAGGTAGGCGTGATTCGTGAAGCGACACATCGGCGACACCGCTGTCTCTCGAGTATATCCGCCTTGGCGTACTTTCCGTTATCCACATCGGGCGAAACTCTTAATGCTTCTTCATTCCCGGTCTTTCGGGTCTTTCGGCTCTTTCCTTCAGGGACGACGCATGAAAACGGCGGTGTAAAATATCTCTTATCTGGGTCCCCCCGGCGCTCTGGGCTTTTTTTCCTTTTCAGTATTACGGCCTCTTTTACGTTTTTGTGGTCCGGCACATACGGTTTGGGACATCATGGGAAAAAGGCGTTTTGTTTTCGTTTATGCATAATGGGTTTCGGATTCTTTTACGGTCCTGGCTATTGTTTTGGTCAAGGTCCCAGGTGTTGGTTCAGCAAACATCAGTAGCGGGCGATGGCTTTGTGCAGCATCGTTTCCGCGGAGCCCGCTGGCGAAGGAAGTTACGTTGTACGGGGGGACGATGGACGACAGGTGACGAGGGTCGGGGCGTCTGGGGTTGAGGCCAAAGCAGGGATGAAAGGGGTAATCAACCTAGGAGGCGAGGAAGCTTGGGTCATGAGCCTCTATTCGTTATGCCACGATATGTCTAGCAACAGTACTACACGCATAGTTATGGCCAAGCCAAAATTCTCCCCTTGAACGAAATTTGCTGGTGAGATAGTTGCGATTGAATAGCTCCCAGCATGTTCTTGTGCCATCCATCTCATTCTCCCCGCCTGTATACATGTACTGACATACTGTGTACAACCCCCGGCCCCACAAATCTCCCTTCCCCCTCTCCCCTCAGATCCCCCCCAGGGCCCGAATTCAACTCAAACCCATCCCTCACTTGCACCGCGCCTGCGGCCAACCCGTGATCGGCTCGCAGGTATACGGCCCGCCGCACCACGACACCCAGCCTACGCTGTTTTGCTTGAAGCAGGTGTAGACCGAGTCGTAGATGTGGGAGGGGTCGGTCGGCTGGTTGTAGGTGCGCAGGATGTTGGCGAGGTCTTGTTCTGATGCGCCTGGGCGGTGGTTAGCGGGGAGTTGGGTGGTGGTGATGGTGGTTGGGTTTGTGTTGTGTTGTTGTTGGGGCTTGATGGGGTTTGTGGGGGTCGGTGGGGTGGAGTCGTTTCGAGGTGGGTTTGGTCGTCTGGGGTGCTTGCAGAGGTGGGTATGGGGATATGGGGATATGGGTATGGGGATAGAAATGGAGACTCATTGCTGCAGGATGGGGATCTGGGGTCTGGGGTGCAGAGTATGGGGTATGGGGTATGGGGTGTTGGCCCCGGGGAGGAGGAGGAGATTGTTTACCATATTGCTGGATCAGTTGGTAGCCGCAGATGTGAGCTGAGTATTCACACCACTGGATCTCGGCGAGGGAGAGAGGGGAGCAGGGGCAAGGCGGCCGCAAAGGAGGACGGCGAGGCGAGTCATGATGATGTGAGAGGGCGGTTAGGCTGGTTGGGAGACGGTTTCTGGGTTGTGTTTTGGGCCTGACGAGATTCTGGGACGATTTAGGCATACTGATTACTTATTTATATAAAGAATGCTGTGCAAGTCAACGAATGCTTCCGGCCTTGTGGTGAGCCTTGGTACTCTTCGTACTCAGTTCTCTAAACTCAGATCCTCGTGTCTCAGCTTACCGCCTAGGAAGGCTAACCCCATCTAGAAGGTTCAGCTGCTAGAAACGGAGTACTTCAAATAAAAAATAATTAGTTATAACTAGTAAGTTAATAGAAGAGAAAAAAGTAGATAAAAAGAGAGAAAAGATAAAAGAGAAAGAAAAACCAGCCATCCAAATCGGCTCCCTCGGCCGCCAACTTAAAGAGGGTAAATGCCGCAAATCCATTCACAAGAGAACTCAATTATCAGTCATCAGGAATCATCAAACGTGCATCTCCCGCATGGAACTTTCTCGGAACCAACATATGCAAAGTACGAAAAAGTCTAGATTCGAAGCACTTGACAAGCTAAGTACCCTTTGCTTTCTTACAAAATCCGCCTGGTAACAAACTATCTAGTCCGCCGGTGTATTAGGCAGCTCGAGAATACGGATATGGGCCCCTTCCATTGCGGGCACTCCCAGCGACTCAACGTTGGGTGACTCCGTTGCCTGAGCCTCCCCCACACTGTCCAGAGCAGCAACAAAGGCCGACAGGTCATTGCCATCAGACCCAAGCCTAATGGCAGCGTTGAGTCCAAAGTCTCGCGACCGGATATTGTCATATCCTCGGACATGGACCCCGATGACCTCAAGTCCGCCAGGCTCGCCAAACCACCGGAGCACAGGACCACCCGAGTTTCCTGTCTGTTTGTGAGCCCACAAATCCCCTACACAAGAAATGACAACCAATCATGAGAGGGTTGGCCATGGTCGTACTTACCAGGAGCTGTATCAGCACGATACGTTATTCCGGAGTGGTTGAAATCACGTTCCGTCAGGTTCCAAAAGCTCTCATACATGACTTCCCCTGCTGGCGCAGGTACCTGTTCAGGGATGTAGTCAGGCCTGCTAGCAGGGTAGCCGACTATGTAGATGCGGAAATTGCCCACGGTGGGCATCGGATTCGCCAGTGGAATTGGCATCGGATTATTGTCAAACGCCTGCTCAAGGCGAAGGACGGCAATGTCGTTTCTGGAGTGGTAACTTTCGTACCAGCGTTGATGGGTTAGAATCCAGTTGGCCCTTTGTAGCTGCACGTGCTCGCCCGCCCCGGGAAACCCGATGCCGTAGCCGAGATAGACGTCGACGTCGGTGGCCTGCACTCTACGCCCGTGCTCGTCCACGGTGTACATGCAGTGCCCTGTGGTAACGACTGTGCGCGCATCGTACAGCCACCCGGTAGCTACATACTCCGTCCGTTGGTTGCAAGGTTCGCCTTGAACTTGGCACTACATCACCAGCTTGCAGATACCTAGACGCCAGTATTAGCGACACCGAGTACTAAGAGTTCACGGGGGTCTGCTTTTGTGGTGGCCTCTTACCTCTATACTCCCTTCCCGGTCCGTAACGCTCAGGCTTGACTATTTCCTGTCTGTTGTTGCGATTCGCGCGGGCTTCGAGGTAGTCGTTCATAACCCGGTAAGGACGGGGCACCGCCGCACGATGCATGTAGGCACTGGGCACTGCGGCAGCCTCAGCGCTTCTTTGTCTGTCGTGGCTCGCGAGCTCTGTTTTCCAGACAGCAGCGGCAACTTGGGGCGCTAATTCAGGCCACGTTTGCGTCTGACGATGACACGAGATTCTCGATCGTCTCAAGGTGGGATCCGATGTCCGCCAGAAGGTTACTCGCCTCCTCGTCGCTCATAACCCATTCCACATCCGACCTCAGGAATTCGAACCCGACCCAGCCGGAATCTGTAAGATGTGCTTGGAAGGCCTCCAGAATTTCCTGTACACATTCGAGTATACGCTATCACAGCCACCACCTGTGTGAGACTTGCACCGCAATAGAGAGCGTAGCCGTTTCTGACTCCATGAAGAACCAAGGGACCGAGGAAGGAAAGAAGCGTGGTGAGGGGGGCGGAGGGAGGGGGATGCGGAATAGATCGGAACAGAGAGACAAGGGAGTGATTGGAAACACGTACCGCAGTCTCGACTTCGTCACTTTGAGAAGGCTGCGCACCCTGCATTGTATCGTGCACTCGACGATACTTGCTTTCGAAAGCATTCTCATCCCCCTGTCCCTGGCTCTGGCTCCTAGATTTCAGCTTAAGCATTCCGTCCGACAACTCCGCAAATTTCCTCTCAACGGCCGAGACGCGCCTCATATACTTGTCGTAGTCCTCACCGAACATAGCCTGGAGGTCTTCGGCGGTAATGTCCTGTACCGCCGCGGCACCCGCAACGGTTTGGGGTCGCGTCGCGAACAATACCTGCTGCAAGCTGAGGTACTGGCCGCAGAGGTCACAGAATTCCTGTAAAAGTGTGTCCCTCCTGGACTTTCCGACGGGTTCGCCATGACTGTTAATCAGAGTTACGACGGTAGTGTGCCGCCTGCAAGTGACCCAAAGAGCGAAAGTAGCGCAAGCAACAAGTGCCTGTTGGTGGGCGCGAGACCCGCCCTCGTTGCCTTCCTGGAACGACCGCAACAACACCATTGGACTGCTTGGTCCCATTCTCATGTATTTATACTTTGGCGATGAGGGCATCAGTCAGACCGCGATCTTAGCCCTATCTTACCCAATTCAAGCTCTAATAATAATACCATAGGAAGCCCCAACTAGACCCAGGTCGGCTCGGCCTACTAAGATGTCTATGAGCGCTATGGGACGAGGGTTGAGGTACTTGGGTAGGTGCCTAAACGACCTGGAACTGGGGAGTTGAACGAGATAAGTGTAATGCATCAAACACTTCAGACCACATACCTTGGTATCTCCCTACCCATGATTGATTGCTTGGCACCACCACCGCGCGTAGCGCGGCGGCCGCGACAGCCAATCGATACATTGGGACACCCCGCTGCCGTCGACCTGAGTCGACCACTACTGCAAACCCCGTTGGCCGGTTATCCCCAACCACGGTGGTTAACAGCCGTCAGGAGGCTCTATTGGAAGAAGACCAAATGGGATGGAAACTCATGGAACATGATGGACTGGAGACCACCGCTCGGGGGCCTCTGGCCACCCACGAAGACAAGGTTTTAGGTTACAAAGAGTCAAGGAAGGACATCCGAGGCCGGAGAATTGTTAGGTACCAACATTAAACAAGGTCAGAGCCCGTAGGGCCACTTGGAACTTGCACGCTTATCCGTGTAACTGCTACGGCCTGGCCTCGGTATACCCACCGGAGTAACTCTGGTGAAGATAGAACGTGGGGACTGGAAGGATCGCAAAGGCGGTGGGCCAGTGGGGGGAAGATGAGTCAATGAAGGTTGGCGGCTCTTGCGGCAATCAATACCTACACTGCCAAGGCGGTCGCATATTAAGGGGTTCCGAATAACAGATCTCAATGAACAGTGTTGCTAAGGTGAGGAACTAAAGGGTCCCTCACTTCAATCGTAAGTAGCTACGATTATGGTATTTGTAGTGCTGGAGGGGGTGCGGCTTTCTCTAGGCTGTGTCCTCCGTCCGCTACCACGTGCACCCTCCACGTGAATCGCAGGGCTAGCTCCGGCAGCCTCCCGATAGCAGGCAAGGAATGAACTGGGAAGAGGATTTAAGAGAACGGAAAAATATGATTCTTTTAAAACCAACCATCACACAGGACCTTAATTCCGAGGACCGAGCTACACCGCTGACCTACATGTACGCTGGCAGCCAAAATAACTACCTTATCCGACTTCCGATTAAGCGCATATTTCTCTCGATTGCAGACCGTCCTGGATCAGATGGCGGGTATCGCGAACCCACATCCCCCGGCGTTGGAGCTCCCTCGGGGTTCGAGATTCCTCAGGTTGGTGGAACGTGTTCAGTTCTTAGCGGAGCAAAGCCGGTATCAGGAAGCCGCTTGTTATTCGCTTGTGCGGGCGAAGCCGTTGATACACGATTTACGCCGATGAGCGGTTCAATATGGAAGACGGTTCGGAAATGAAGCCATTTGCATCATGATCCATTGATCGACGGCTTCTCAAGAAGACGTTTCTAATGGCTGAAGCTGCTGATAAAAGTGAATTATTAATGTCTGGCTTGACTAACTCAAGTCGTTCAACGACAGTTGTTTTAACTTGGCAATTCATCATATGAACCACCAGTTTTTCCAGCGGCTTACACTAAACAAGCTAGTATGTAATAGCTCATGTGCTACTTATTTGCTGAAGCTGCTTAAATTTGTGAGCCGGTTTTACCAGCGAGCCGTTCCTGGGCCACGAGCCTTTCCTGAGGCGCGAGCCGTTCCTGAGGCAGCCACCCACCAAATTGACTTAGCGAATTTGACGCGTCGGTACCACGCCATCCTTTCTCCCCGCTGTGCCGCCCGCCCGTCCCGTCTCTGCCGCTGCCCGTGGTGCCCGTCTCTGTAAGTCAGCCCCCTACTTTCAAGGTTGTGGTGAAGGCCATTACCCCTGGTTTCCAAGTGCCCTCGGTTCCATTCGCTGCAGTTCACCACGACTTGTGACATTCAATGCGCGAAGATGCCCGGGCATTCACGAGTCATTATGGCGCAGCCGATTGCGATGGGACAGTGTCTGGTACTTGCCCTTATTACCTGTTACCCCCGAGGAAGTTTGAGCTAAGTACATAGTTAGGTAGTTGACATATGCTGACGGGACTTTCGGACAGTATCTCTACCAATCCCGACTGCGTCGTGCCACCCCTCCAGGCCTACTTCAAGCCATGTATGCCCGTTCCATGCATCGTGCCACAACGGCTCAAAGCTGATAAGATGTTAGCCCGTACACTAACAGGCCTTCTCCACGCAAGAGGCCGGTATGTCCAGTTCTTTTGCTGGTCCCTGTATTTGCTTAAGGCTAATGGAACCCGTTAGCACTGACAACACAAACCTTACTTCACGCCAGGCAATATCTTGTACGGAGAAGAAGGGTAGAAGGCTGGCTTCAAGTTCTGTATTCGCTGCGTAGTCCTTATTACTATACTTTCGCCCCCCGGCGACCCCTCCTTTGTGAGTATACGATCATGGCGTTGGAGCTTGTGGGAGGATATGTAACTAACCTGGTATAGCATCATGTCTAATCTATGGGGGACCGAACTTGACGATAACCTCGTCGATCCCCTCCTGCGAGGCGTATGGCACATTGGACACTTGTGTTTTGCTGGCCAGTACGGGCTAACAGAGTGTTATGGAAGCCGGGCGCGGACGCCAACCCCAACCCCCCCCCAGCAGAGCACCAGTACCAGCACGGGTACCAGTACCAGTACCAGCACCAGTACCAGTACCAGCACCAGTACCAGCGCCAACGCCAACGCCAACGCCAACGCCACCAATCCTGTAAGGCTTCAAGTCTCGTCCTTCCTTTCCAAGTTGTGAATGAACCTAGCTGACAGTTGGACTACAAGCTACATGCAAAGAGTTCCTTGGTATAGTACACTGGCTGCTGTCCTCTGCCATTTGACTGACATCTGTTGTGGCAGACCGAGAGAGAGAAGACCCTTTGGGGCAAAACCTCGATGGACGTTCGCCGCGTTACCAAACGCCGCCGTAGACCCGAGCCCGAGCCAGAACAACCGGGTTCGAATGATGACGCAGTGGCGGCCGAGATGGCTAAGGACGACGCCAACGAGCGTAAGCTCACAGACGTGAGTTTGCGGCAAGTTTTCTTGTTCCACCAGCGCAAGCCGGAGAAGGACGAGGAGGTAATATACCCCTGTCTAGTTATTTGGTTGTTAGTTTCTAATTAATATGGCAATAGAACATTAAGAGTATTCACGGCGACGATGTGGACCCTTTCGGCTTGGAGTGGCAGGAGGCCCGTACGCGGTTCATGAACGACCAGAAAAACTGCAAGTTCCGCGTGCTCGAGCATATGGAGGCATGGATCTGTTGGCAATTGTATGGTGGCTAGCACTAATATATGACAGAAACTACTTACAACCCATGCCGAGCACCCTGAGTATACAAACATACTCAATGTGGAGCTGCCAGTCCCTCGGGACTACCTTAAGCGGATGACGGATGCGGCCTGGGCGGAGGAGAGCTTCTTTAAAGTGTGGACATATATGGAGGGGCGGCTGGACTTCAAGCGGTCTTCTAAACTGGGACAGTACTATATACGCAGTAAGTATCATTCGCATGCGGGTTAGGTTGTGCTAATGCGAGAGGGAAGCGATGTTCAAAGGCCTGGCCCTAGAGGTAGCAGAGTGGTATGTACTGTATACGCAGGATTGGTGAACTGGCTTTGGGACTGACTATTGGTGTTGGCGGGTAGGATGCGGGTCAAGAAGCAGGACGCGGACGCTGGTATTGCTCGCCGCGTTAAGTTGTTGTCGTACTACGACGACATGCCAAAGAAGTCGGGTATGTTATTATTTGTCTATGGGATTGCGATGCTTACTGACATCATTGTAATAGAGTATAGGAGTCTCAACGAGACTCACTTTGCGTGGGTCTTCGAGCGGCAGCGCCGCCAGAAGAAGCAGAAGAAGAACTCCTCTGCGACGACCAAGGCCAACCTCGGTAAGTAATCTCCCTCCCCCCCCCCCCCAAGCGTCTGGTATGAATGGCTTGGGTAGGATTGCTGATAGCTATATAACATGTAGAACGATTTGTGATTGACGAGGCGCCGCCGTCGGACAGGGAGGAGTAAGCGGTGGGGGGTTGTGTGGGCGTTTGGCGTGTGTTTTGCCTTTTCCTTCATTATTAGCATGATACCCATTTGCTTCAAGTTCAAATTGCTGTCAATCCAAAGCTTCAATGATCAAAATTGACAATTGTGTTGAAATGAAGTAGTCAAACGCCGTGGAAACAGTGGAAGCAGTTGCGATCGTGGTAATAGTAAGTTCAATTGAAGGTTGGTCGAAGGTTCAGGTTTTTGGTGTATATTGAAATAAGCCCCTTTTCGGCCTCACAACGTACCTTCCATGTTAATAGGCCCGGGCACAGGCACCTTCCAGTCAATAAGCCTTTACAACAACTGCAAGAATTTTCAACCACTCCACCTCCCGCCTCCCACCTCCCACTCTTTCTCGCAAGTCGCGTCGTTATCCCTCTCGTTGATGCCGTTTTTTAAGCTCAAGATGCCACGCGCTTTACAGCATCGTGCGAAGAAGGCGTTGATTCGCCGTCGACTGCAGAAGCGCGAAGCTGCAAAGCGCCAGCGCCTTGACTCGACCGACCGGGAACGTGGCTCTTCGCCTCAGCGTCCTCATCACAAAGAGCCGACCGATAGCGACGGCGATGGCGGCGATTGGGAACCGATCACATCTGCTACTGTAGGTTAGACCAACTACTCATGTACCAGATCACTAATCTGCTGCCTGTAGGATTTCGACGACTTCGAGCTTGCCCGAGCCTTGATCGATGTAGTGAACGAAGCAGACCACGTCGTCTATCCCAACCCCGAGACCGACGAGTATCAACTTGCAGACGACGGTCCGCTCCAGCAAGAGCTGCAGGAACTGGCCGAGTACCAGTATGCCGCTGATACCATCGAGAGCCACGACGATGAAGCGGAAGGCATCTCCGCCGCCAATGAACATGAAGAGGAGGTGCTAGATACCATCGCGGTTGCCGCACCCTGGGACACCACCGGTCAATACCAAACCTCCGAGCCCGAAGACCCGTTCGCAGCCTCGCAACCAGTTGAGCAACACCGTAAAGCACACGACCTGTCGGAGTTTGCCTTGGGTTTAGGCCTGTATTGCATCATTCACAGTGTATCCCGCAAGCAATACTCAACTCTCCTTCAACTTCTCAAACTGCTTGGTCATTCCGATAAGATCAGTCGGTTGCCCGATAGCCTTGACACTCTGAAGCGCCACGTCCGGGAATCGATACCGCGTATCGACATGCGTGTGGTCAAAGACCTGCCGCTGAACCCTAAGAAAGTTGTCGTCGTCCCGGATGTTGTCCGGCAATCATGTCGGGTGAAAGCCCTACACAGGACCTCTTCTTCTTGAACCCTGTGGACCTCCTTCGCCGCATTCTTAGCTCCCGCATCTCCAGCACATTACACTTCGGTATGGCTCAACTTGTGGATAACCCGTCGGAGGCGTGGCATTCGATGCAATGGGCCGGCTCGGTACGCACCACCAGCGGCGAATTCGCATACTATCCGCCCTTCCCTTCCATGGAACCCATCTTCCCTGGCGACATTATCGCATACCAATGCGCGTTCCCAGCCTGTACCGGCTGCCATGAAAAGGTCGCTACAAATGTCAGGGTCGCCACGAAAGTCCATCTCGGACAGATCCAGGCAATGTTCCGCGATCATCGCGATAGTTCCCGTCATCTCGGCAACTTCATCGGCGACCCCAGCACCGGGGCTGAGAAGAACACGAAAGGCGATGTTGTCCTGGTTATCTCACGGATATGTTCTGGCAAGTTCATCAACCGACAGTTCGTCCAGAAGGGCAAGGCGATCAAGATCAACCCAGCCGAAGATACACTAGATGACGACGAGCTGGTCCTTTGCATGAGCCCAATGGAGCTTATTTCACCAGCCATGGTCACCGGCCGTCGCGACAACATCCGCTTCGACTATGCGTTTGGCAGCAAAGTGCGGTTCCCGGGTGATCCAATCGCTAGACGTGAACAACCATTGATCACCCGCATATTCGACCGGGAGCATATGGCGCTGGTGCCACCCTGCCTAGTCTCTCTGGTCCCTGGTGCCCTCGAAGTCGATGAGCCGTTTGGCCGCGACTGGCTGGCCAAGACGTTCGCTCAAGGTGCAGAAGGTCGTGTCCGGTGTCTCCCGTGCCTGAACTTCAACGATGGCTTTGGCCTGTATCGCACTATGACCAAGTCCATCATGGGCTGCTATCTTCAGATCGCCGCTATGCCGAGAAGCGAACACACCCGCCAGATCAACGTCCTACCGGTTACACTGGGACCACATGGTGCCAATATGCACGATGTCATGAAGGCCTTGGCGCCGCTGAGAGCTCTCGACCGTGGTATTGCTGTCGATATCAACGGGGAGCGCACTATGCTGTGCGCATCCATCTTCGCCCTGACCGGCGACATGCCACAGCAACAACAGAACTTCAGGGTGTTCTGAGTGTCGCGGCCCAATCTTAGTTGCCGATCGTGTCTCGTCATTTCCAACAACCGTGATGACCTTCGACGTCGACGTGATAGGCAATGCCCGTGGCCATATGGAGATGGTTCGCTTTCGTCGTTGGATGGATGAGGAACTGCACCAAAAGTACAAGAAGGAGGCGTTTTCGACCAAGCACGGTATATCTCTTGAGGCGCCTGCAGTCATGTATGTCGCCCCAGCACTGGATCTTATCGGTGGTCGCCCCAGTGATGCCGCACATTCGGAGTTCAATGGTATCACCAAGATGATACACCAGCTTCTCCTTGACGCAGTGAGTACCCCCTTGATATAGCGACCAAAGCTGACATAGAGGTATAGGCTCTGAAGCCCGACAGCGTCGTTGCCTACACTAAAGCCTTGCGTCGAATACCGTTCCCACCCGGATGAGCTCGAATCCAATCCCCATACAATGTACTAAGGTACAGTTTGCAGGAGCATGCCCGTTGGTCTGTCTTGATGACCATAATCTCGCTATTATGGTTGAAGGAGTCTGACCTCAAGCGCCCTTTTGCCCGTGCAATGGAGGCAGTGTTTGATCAGTCCAAGCTGACAGCTAGCACTGCGTGTTCAATTGACGCAACTATAGCCACGAAGGTGGAAGGTAAGAGCCTTATCGACATTCTAACTATCACCTTGGCTGCGATCGTCAAGACAAACTCGGCCTTGTCAACCCCTGAGATGACTATAGAAGATCGCGACGACAAGGCGATGTTTGAGAGTATTCGCCTTAGCAGACGGTTATTTCAGCTAATGTGTGAAGCTGCAGCGCAGTCCACTGACCAATCGACCCGTGCTGCTCGTCGTCGTGGACGCGGTACTGCGGCAAACTCGCGCGCAGCTTCTGTGGCCCCCGCCGTGGCTGGCGGGATATCAACACCAGCAGCAGCAGCCGCCATGGCCAACACTATGGCTACGATGGAGATCGAGGAGGACGATGCTGTCGACAATGATGTCAACATCGACCAGCATACCGTCGCCCAAAAAGCCCACAAGTATCGACAGTGGAGCGCTCGCCCGAATGTGCATATCGGCCTGCACTACATCGACGTGTATCGCCGGTATGGATTGGTTTCGTTGTTGATGGTCTTGCCAGGAGAGATGAAGCATAAGTAAGTGGTATTGCCCTCGAGTGTTAAGCCACGACTGATGCGCTTGGTGGACAGGCTATGGAAGAACCTTGTGGTTACGATGAACCACCGCAACCCCCGAGAAGGACTGCCTGTCGTACGAGAATATGATGCAGACTGTGCGCCTTATCTTGCTGGATGGCTTCCAGGACGAGCCGGATATAACCAAGAAACTGAAGAATCTTGCAGCATCGGTACCGACGTTGTTCTCTTCATTGCTCCCGCA
Source organism: Chaetomium globosum CBS 148.51 (assembly GCF_000143365.1). Taxonomy (NCBI): domain Eukaryota; kingdom Fungi; phylum Ascomycota; class Sordariomycetes; order Sordariales; family Chaetomiaceae; genus Chaetomium; species Chaetomium globosum. Next base: position 4,778,318 of record NT_165977.1, read on the forward strand.
CGACGAGCTTGCCCGAGATGATGCAGAGGACGAAGATGACCCGTCCATCACACTCAGGATCGTTACCGACGGGTCTCATCCAGCGGCGACTGTATTGATAGCGGTCAAAGCCAGGGTATACAAGGCGATGGGTTTCCCCACTCGCGAGGCTGAATTCCAGCCGGTCTTTGCTCGGCAGGTTCGGGATGCATACCGGGCTGACTATGGTAGGAACATCATCATGAGTACCAATTTACGGGTACGCTGGTGGAAAAAGGTCTCCTTCGCAGACAGGTATGTACACGACCGCCCCCTTCCCTACTACGGCGCATTAACGGATCATTTAGCAACAACCCGACTGGGGCTCGGCGTCTCGTTTATCAGCGAGGGCAGTACGTAGCTTTCCGGATAGCTGGCGACATCGGCCGGCTGGACCACATCATGACGCATGAACCCATTGCAGGTTAGTCCACATTTTACACGGGCCACGGGAGCGCCCTCTGTGCCATCTGCAATCACTGCTTATAGGCAGCCCCCCTTGTCTGGTGGAGTTGCGTACCAGGTATGACTTGCTAACAATGCCAATGATCTGCAGGCACAACTTATGTCTTCCTCATCGTTACTCCACTCCGCAAGATAGAGGCCTCGGAGCCTCTCACGGGCCTTCCCTTGATGCAGATTGCTCAGCCCGGCCAACATATCGGCATGGCACAGGAAGATGATCGCTGTTGCCAGCTGATTGTCGGTTTACCCGCTCTCCATCGCAGCCGGTTGTACATGGTGCCATTCACCACCGAGGCAGGAGAGGATGGTCGGCGCTTGGTGACCAACATCAACCATGACCTCACTGACGACACCCAGCTTCTCTGTGTCAATTGGCGAGTGCAGTTCACTTGATCACAACACAGCATATCCATAGTGCGGCACGCCGGCAATGGAGTATGGCACAAGGCAACTGGGTGGAGCCGGGGGCGAGCATGGATGCAGGTTGCAGTGGCTGTATGTAGCGATAAGGAGATTGGGAGAATACTGATTGCGATAAGTGGAGCTGGAGGCCGCAATTAAATGGGTCCGTGTATGTGGTCTGTGCATCGATTTGACCGGGCCCACTTCGGGCCCCTGAGCTTGGACCCGGCTCGCGTTACTGAGCGGCTCGTGGTTTGGAACGGCTCGCGGTTTACAAGCCATATACTAACCGCTAGGCAGCGGCTTGTTGCCAATTCAACAGCTTCTATAATTGAACCGCTTCATGCATATGAGCTATTCATTTCTCTGAGCGGTTCAATGGCTATGGAGCCGCTGATCAACGAAAGCGGCTGGTCGAAACCAAGCCGGGATATATTCGCACTTACCAACAAGCGGCTCAGAACCTCGAGCTGGATTTTAATGGTAAATCAACAGCTTATTGAACCCAGCATGAGACGGCTAAGTTGCTCAGCATGCCGCCATCGGGGGTTACCATCTGGTCCATCTCAGATGCCCGTTTATTTACCTAGGTACCTACCTACCTTACATACCTAGGTATGTACGTCAGGTTGCTGATTTTGGGCTCATGGCCCCAATAACCGCCGAAATCGGGCATCTAAATAACACCCAGACCTCCCGGACAGACCAGAGACGCCAACAGAGACACCGTGGTTCGAGGTTGGTGGTTTGCCAAGACCCTCCCCCTCGGTGCTTTCTGTCTGGTCAAACATGAGACATCCCAACAAGTTGTCGTGGACAAACCAACTGTGGGGCGTAGTTGGGTACCTGAACCTACGTACCGTCACATTCGAAATCCCGAATCTATGGAACGTGGCAGGCCACGGGAACTGCCGAAGCCAACAGCAAGCCGACATCTCAGCCACCATGCAGCAATAGCTTCTTTCAGCCGCACGACATGGCCGACGCAAGCCTAAATTGTTCTGGCCACGCCGAAACATTGCACGCGCTTCTTGTTTTCCAAGCAATTGGCGCCTCTAGCTGAGCTGGCAGTGCCCAAAGTGGCTTGGATTGTTTCGCTTTTGGCTGCCTCCGGTGAGCAGAGAGGGAGAGAGTGATAGGTAAATAAAAGCCATGTCTGCGGCCTGCCCAAGCAGCCCAGACCATGATTTTCCCCGCCCACTACCAAACCTCCTCTGAGAGCAGTTCAGCGGAAGCAATCACCATGGCGGCAACTCTCTTTGGCGCGCCGATTGCGGCTGTAGCGACACCAGTTTCGACCGTCTTCAACCCCCAGGGGCCGTTTCCACGATACGTCCGGCGGTTTGAGAATAGCACCCTCACAACGACAGCGCGAGGATCAGATTGCGCTGTACGCTCGAGCCCGTTTCAACAATCAGAACGCCACTAATGGCCTGTCGCAGAAGTTCAACGGCTTTAAGACATGCAGCTCAAATGGCGACTACGGTAGCTGCCTCTCCAGCAGCAAAGCGGCCTTTTGCAAGGGCCTTGCTAGGCGCGCACCCCCCAAAATTGCTGCGCGCGCACCCCCCGCCCAGAATTGCTAGGCGCGCACCCTGCAGGGTTAGGGTCAGAGGTTCAACCATCGCCAACCCGCAATCAACACAGGTAAGCTGCATAGCAAAAACATGTTTTCTACGGCTAATCTGACCGTTCTAGAATGCTAGGAACCCACCAGAATGTCGCAAAACCCTCGCGCGGTCGAGCCGCAGGTGCTCGAACAACCTGCACCAGCCCTGCCGCTCGCCACAGAGTTTTCGGCTGCAGGCGAGGATTCTGACGAATACGACGATATCGATCTTCTTATCCTCCAGCCAATCGACCTCACAGAATCGGAGACCCTACCTCACCACCTCGCCCAACGCAACACCACGCCCATCTCCATCAATTCGAGCGATTCAAGCGATCGAGGAGGCTATTCGGAACCTTCTTCACCAATTGCAAGCGCTATAAACCGCGCAGGCTTTGTTGAGCGGCCCCGTTTAGAACCAGGCGCGATTTCCAGCCAGTCAGAGTGGGACGGTTGCAGCCAGGGCTCGGCTTCGGAGTGGGGTGGGTTCACCGACCACGACGGGGATACGTCTGACGATGAAGACATTCCCAACCCCCCTAACGGTATATCAGCGCCTACTATTGAGGGCCTACAGAACGCCGTGAACGCCTGGGCAAAGACAAGAGGGTTCGCAGTTACCCGGCAACATGGGAAGAAGAACAAGCGAGGCGAATATGCTCGGTATTACCTTGTTTGTGACCGCTTTGGTCAGCCTAGGTTCGGTGAATCCGCTGGCCTACGTGAAACCGGCACCCGAAAGTGCGGCTGCACCTGGAAAGTCAGTTGCCAAGCTTACCCAAGACGGCTGGGTGGTTCCGGAATTCTGACGAGCCTCAACACCATAACCATGGACCTTCTTCTCATGCTTCCGCCCATCCTCAACACCGGAAGATCGCCGCTGAGGTTCTTGATACCATCGTCAACGCTTCAAAGCATCACGGAATCCGCTCCAAGGGAGATCGGGGCGCTCATCAGAGACGGCTTCCCCGATTCCAGCTACATCAGGAAAGACATCTACAATGCGAGGGCGAAGATCCGGAAGGAAAAGCTTGGTGGTTATACTCCTGCAGGTGCCCTGATCAAGTCGTTTGATGAGAACGGCATCAAATACCGTGTCAAGTGGGCTGACGAAGGATGAGACTGAGCTCCTGGCCTTGGTGTTTACTTTCAACGGCTTGATGGATATCACAAAGCAGTACTCAGACGTCATGCAGATCGATCTCACCTACAATACCAACTGCTTTGGTTATCCTCTGTACCAAGTGGCAGGGCTCACCGGCGCCAACACCATCTACAACTCCATCTTCGGCTTCATCGACAATGAGAGAAAGGAATCGTTCGATTGGCTTTGCCGGGGGACACATGAGCTGCGAGCTGAGTTCAGCGTTGAGCCCCCCATCGTCATCTTGACCGATCATTGCAAAGAGCTTAAGGCCGCCCTCCTGGAGGTATTCCCCGACTCGCAACAACAGATCTGCATCTATCACGTCATAAAGAACGTCCTCCTCAATGCCAAGAAGAAGTTCAAGAGGGTTGAAAGCCCTGATTTCCTTGACGAAGAGGCTTTTGAAGGTGATGAGGATGTTGGTGACGATGGGGGTAGTGCTGAGGTAGCCGCTAGGCTGAATGCCGAGGAGGCAACTGCCTTGGCACGGATCCGCTCCTTAGATGACCCTGGTGTTACCACTGAGTCTCGCGGCCCCTTTCCCCACGACCACAATGGTGTTGAGGCTTTGTTTAAAGTCATGGTCTATTCGGAAACAGAGGATCAATTTTATCAGGCCTAGAAGGCGTTGAAGGATGAGTTTTCTGATCAACCAAGTATCATGGGGTATATCCAGAAGCAATGGATGCCTTTGCGGCACCAGTGGGCGCAGTGCTACACCCGAACGTACCGAAACTACGGCGCAAGAGTGACGTCACCAACCGAGTCAAGCAATCTCAACATCAAGAGCTACCTCCTCGACGGTAGAAGCGACTGCGTCCGCCTTGTTGAGGGTATCAAGGAGATGGCTGACGAACAGCTTGAGCATCTCCAGCAAGTTCTTGGCCAACAGGGAATGAGTGTGAGAAAGAATTGGCTGTCACGGCGGTACCTTGGCTCTCTACCTAACAAGGTGACGTATAAAGCCTTGGAGTTGATCAACCGCGAGTATCGCTTTGCCAGGGCAGCGTTTCCTGGAAAGAAACAAAAGGCACGCCCTTTGCCAGCCTGCAACGAAAACAACTGTACGGCTACGCAGCAATACGGTATACCTTGCCGTCACAGCATTTACAACATCCTGGCGCAGTCACTCGTCAAACCAGATGCCAAGATCCGACTCTGGGACGTACACCATCACTGGCACCTCAAGAACAGGCTTGTAAGTATCCCCAATATCAATATAGTAGCATGGCTAACTGTAGAAGGACGAGGGGGACCCCTACCTCCGGAATTCGTGATCCCAGGGTTGCTACGAAGCGGAAGGGTAGACCGAGAAACGAGCCTGCCGCCGTGCCCCTAGATATGGCGATCATGTTTGTCAGGGGAGGTGTGGCTTCCACCCCTGCAGCTCCGACGAACTCCAGTACTCCGGCAACCCCCAGAAGGCTCCCCCCCACCGCCAGGGCTTCGAATCCATTGTCCCAGGCTCAGCCGACAACCCAGCGACGCAAGAGGACCCAGCCTAGGGCCCCCTAAGGGTACTGCGCCGCATCTGAAGCCCAGTATACGTCGTAGGCTGTCACAGGTGGAGTTGGTGAAGTCTCCAGAGGTTGATAGAGGGTTCGAGAGGTTCAAGATCAAAGCTGCAAAGCGCCCATCCTTGCTCACGGCGCCGAAGGCAACGAAAAGGGGTAGGGTTTCTGAGGTGGCTCCTGAGGCTGCGCCTCCGCGAAAACAAGCCTCAAAGCGCAACGCAGTGCTTTCTACGACCTCACAGTCAAGCGAACAGGTTCAGGCGGGCTCTGCAGCGCAAACCCAAGCCGTTCAGGACCCGTCTCCCCCCATGACGAGGACTCGGAGTGGCCGAGCGGTCAAACCATCGGCTAAATTACGTGGTGCGGCTCAGGAGGTCTAAATAGGGGTAGTTCTACGTAGTGTATGTAGTCTGAGCGAGTGGAATTGAGCTGTTTTGCGAGGGAGTCTTTCGCTTTTGGGGCAGAGTAATTCATTTGTTTTAGTTGCGACCATATAAACCCTAATCCTTTGGGCGGGGAGGGGGTGCACGCCTAGCAATTTCGGGCGGGGTGCGCGCGCAGCAATTTTGGGGGGTGCGCGCCTAGCAAGTCCCTTTTGCAATTGCAACAACGGGATACAGTACCTCGGCTGCGTCTCCGAGGCGATTGCTGCGTCGACTTGTGTTGGGGCCGTGGGCGTCCCCGACTGGGATGCCTACGAGCGTTCGTGGTTTCAGTCTTCGTGCCCAACACCCCCAAGCTCCGTCATGACCCAACTCCCCCAGCCGTACGTCTTCTCAAACATGGCTTGCTGAACCCAGAGACTAACCTAACCTAGCACATCGATCCAAGTCGACCTTCAGTAAGTATCACTCCACGAGCCAGCCCTGGTGGTATCGCTAACACGCGCAGAACCATCATTAGTATCATCCCCTCCGGGCCCATCTCTCAACCGCCCCGCCCCACCGCCACCGCCACCTACCGCGACGGCGGCGAGCTCCTTGCAGGCGACTGCCAGTCAACGTTCCTACACACTGCTGAATGGCGGCGACATGGTTCCTCTACGCCGGCCCTTAGTCGGGTGCAACAGCGACAGACCCCAATGCTGCCCCTGGAACGTCACGAGCGACGCTGCCCTGGACAGCCCTGGCTCCGGCGGCGAGGATAACCAGGCGGCCGCGATACGGGCAGGCGATTTCCCAGTCCCGGCCGGCAACATCAAGGACAGTCTTTCACGGTGCCCGCAGGACTACTACTCCGTCTCAGGACAATGCTGCCCCAAGTATGTTCCCCCCCCTCCACCCATACCACCACAAACTCCCTTCCCTCCCTCCCAACTAACCACCCACCCCAGCGGCTACTACAAATTCACGCGCGAAATCGCCTCCCGCACCCCCTGCATCAGCTCCCTCCGCGGCCGGGCCACCCCGCCACCCCTCACCGTCAGCCTAGCCGCCAACCCAACCGACACGACCCTACCCACATCAGCCGTCGTCAACCTCGCCTGGGCCATGGGCTTCAACGTCGACGGCGAGCCGGCCCCCGCGCTGTCGCGGGGCGCCGTCGTCGGCATCGGCATCGGGTCGGGTGTCGCGGCGGTGACGGTGATTTGCGGCGGTGGTGTGGTTTGTGCTAAGGTGGCGGCGGGGGAGGAGGGCGGCGGCGGGGGGGAAGGATGATGGGGGGGCGGGGCAGGGTATCACTTACACGCCGGGGTATCATGCGCCGCAGGATGGGGGGGCGGGGCCGGTGGAGGTGAAGCCGGGGGGTGTGGTTGCGGGGGCGGAGTGGGATGGGCGATATGGGTATCCGGTGCCGGTGCAGAGTGGGGGGTATCGGGCGTGATGGATGGTTGGGGAGGTGGTGTTGCGGGATGGAGTGCATGCACGGTCACATCATCAGGGTTGGATAAGGTTGGCGTTTAAGCAACCCATAGACATGTCTCAACGCGTCATAACTTTTGTAGGTATGTATGAGAGTAACGTGTTGGGATGTAGATACGGTCTCACTATCATTTTCTCGCCTGTTATCCGGCTTCGTCAGAGTAATCTGCACATTTCTCATCGAGGAGCTCGTGGTAATCAACCCTCACCATTGCTAGTCATAGGAATAATGTTATACTCAGACTCACAAAGAGGAAAGGTGAGGAGCGGCATGGGGCTGTTACAAA
>NT_165977.1:4785743-4788815 GCF_000143365.1 Chaetomium globosum CBS 148.51
AACGTCCTCAGAACTATCATCAGAACCGTCACCACCCGTCCTCACCCACCGCACGAGGCCGACCATCCACCCGCGCCCCCCCAGCCCTTCCCCCTCCAAACCCACCACCACCACCCCCATCCCCACCAACCCTCAACCTCCCCGCCCTAACCCTCCCCGTATCCCACGTCGCAATCCGCACCCCATGCACCCCAAACTCCTGCCGCATCCGCGCCTGCGCCACCGCAAACGCAATCTCGACGGCGTCTTCCGCCTCTATACCCAGACCCAGGCGCCGCCGTCCCTCGTCGTCTTCGTCCTCCGCACGCTCGAGTTGTCGGGCGACGTGTCCGTAGAAGAAGCGCGCTTCGGTCAGGGTCATGGTGGCGCCGCGGGCGTGGTAGGGGGGGAGGGGGTGGTGTTGGTCCTGTTGTTGGGGCTGGGGTTGGGGTTGGGACTGTGGCTGTTGCTGTTGCTGGGGCTGTTGTTGGGGTGTTACCGCTACCGCTGTCGCTGTCGAGGCTGGGGTTTGGGAGGTAGGGGCGGGGACGGGGACGGGGAAGGTCGGGGTTTGGGGCTGCGCTAGGAGCTGCGGGCGTGGGCGTGGACGGGGAGGTGGCAAACCGCCTGTTCCATAAATGCTCACTTAATCCGCGGCTGGATTCAGAGGGCCAAGCTGTTGGCGTTGGTTGGGTGAAGAGACCAGCCGAGGGGGTGTTGGGCGCCGGAGAGGAAACTCGCTGTGTGCCGGCGATACTAAATGGAGTCCAGTCTGTTAGCGGATTCTTGCGCCGGCGGGCTGAGACGTGATGCGTAAATGGCAACCGGGGGTCGACAATCGCTCTGCTGTTCAACAAGTGAAAATGGACTTACGCTTCTGCTCGCGCCGCTGCGGGTGTGAGATGGAATCCTTGCATGGCAGCACCCTTACTATTATCCAAGTTAGCAAACGACATGATACCTCTTGAGCTGAGAGTGGATTATGCCTCACATATTGCGTTTGTTGAACTTGCTGGGGCCAGCCTTAACTTCCTGATCGTCGTCCTCGATCTCCACCACTTCCGTCGTGTTGAAAATTGGCATTTTTGCGCCGAGTGGTTCCTTTTGCCGGGGAGAAGGGAATTATAGACCAGAGACTCTTGTCCTGACGGAGTTGATGGAGAAGACGGAAGCAAGGTGGCGATGGTGGTTGATAACTCAGTGATTGGAATAAATAGTAGACAGCCCGGGCAGAAAGCCGTGGCAGAGGCAGCTAATAAGTAAAGGCACTACCCAACCACGTGGCCAGCTTGAACAAACGCGTTGTGTGAAGAACGGTTCAGGCGAAATGTAGGCAGTATTGGCGATTTTCTGGGAGTCACAAAAGTTGTTCCAGGTTGGTTACTATCAGACCTTGTTGGTATCTTCTAAGCATAACCACTCTTTGCCAAACACTCCCGCACTGTAGCTCCACTGAGTATTAAACCGAATGTACCTATCTTGAACATAGCAGAGAAGTAGACTTGGTGAAAGGATGTCTAGTCCGGTTATTCCCGTTTGCCTCGAAATGTATCGTGTGATGATTATTTCCTTGAACCTACAATCCGAGACCTGGCATATGAACATAATCGAGTAATTCTCCATTCGAAGGTAAATTGTGAAATAGCCATGTGGTGAAGTTTCCTATAATTCTTTCCTAATCACATAAACCAGAAACAGGATAGAGGTGACTGACCTGGGCAGATTCAAAGTTCGTACCAGCAATGGGAAGAAACATCTGTCAAATGAACTGTAGAGCCTACATTGCTTGGAAGCCACGCTTGATTCGGGACCTAGGACGTTGTTTGGGCATATTTGGTGTTGCGCTTTCAAGTGAATTGCTACCGATAACTATAGGTTGGTAGGCAGCAACCAAAGCAGATAACCATGAGAAATTTTCACTGACTGAAGGTTTTGACACTGACTACCTGGATTTGTATTGTTATTGAGCGCGTGGAATGTTAGAATTCTGTGAAGTAATACTTGTACATAAATAGCAACCTATTCCTTGGAATTAATGTCCTTCCACCAACACTACTATCCCCGCGCTCAGCGTGATAAACCAATTGTAGTTAGCTCTGACCGAAGCCTTGCCATAGCCGAGTTCGTCTTTGGTTATCTAAATAGTGCGCTTAACTGACTCTCATATGACGAGGGTAACGGGTAATATATGGCTCTTCCAGCCAGGGCCGGAAAGTCTCTGCCTCAGCCTCAGTGGCAGGAAGAGCACAGGTTGACTTGAACCTCAACTATTATCGACTTCCACGACCACCTTCCCTTTAGCCCTTCCGGTCGCGAGTCTCTCGTATGCCTGTTTAGTGTTAGCGTGCCTTCAGCCCAACCCACCAACCAAACGCACCTCAATCGCCTCCTCCATAGGGAACACCGAGTCAATGACGGCTTGCTTGATAATTCCCTGCTCAACAAATGCCGCCGCCTCCCTGGCCGTTTCGCCGGACGCACTGAGGAGGAAGAGGTCGTAGCTCCGCGGGGTTCCGCCCAGGAGGCACGGCCTCAGCTTGTTTCTGATGAACGGCACCACGCCCTGCGACCAGCCGCCCACGATGTTGATGAACTTGCCCTCTGGCTTGAGATATCTTGGCGAGTTCATATACAGGGACTGGCTGCCAACGCAATCCAGCACCGCGTCGAACTGTTGCTCTCCAAACCTCTCAGCGAGGTGCGCCTCGAGGGGGTTATGCACCCGGTAATCGACCACCTGCTCCGTTAGTCTCTCCCAGCTCGTGTCTCACTCTCACACTCTGGATAACTTACCTCATCGACCCCCAGCCCTTTCACCAAACCCTCACTTGCCCCCGAACAAACACCCACCACCTCAGCGCCCATCCCCTTACAAATCTGCACCAACACCGACCCCACCCCGCCACTCGCCCCATTCACCAACACCCTCATCCCCTTCATCCCCTCCCCCTTCCTAACCCCATCACCACCACCCCCCTTCCCATCACCAACCAACCTCCTCGCCATCGCACACCAAGTCAGCCCCGCAATGCCCATTTACCAGACCAGATCGAGGGAAGTAGAGGCGGAGAAAATTATCAAAAGGGGAAACAA
>NT_165977.1:4788915-4795719 GCF_000143365.1 Chaetomium globosum CBS 148.51
CCCCTTCATACCCTCCCCGAGTCACCCCCGCGCGCACAGCTACCACTTCCCACACAGAATCCAGCCCCGACAGAGGCGCATAACGGAAGGGTACACAGGCGGACAGCAGTCGCCACCAAAGGAGGTCGGCCGTGTTGAGGGCGACGCAAATGATGCGAACGAGGAGGTGGGCAGAGTTGAGGGGTAACGCGAGGGAGAGAGAGGCGAGAACAGGGTGGGCTGGGTGGAGGTTAGGGCTTGGCGGGGGGTGCCGTGGGAGGTGGCGGACCAGAGGGGGAGGGTTGGGGAGAGGGTTGGGGGTGTGGTGGTGGTGGTGGGTGCGGGTGAGGGTTTGCGCTTGGTGGTGGTTGGGGGCGGCATTTTGGGGGAGGTATTTTTGAATGTAAGTGGTGTGAGGCAGAATTGAGGCCTGGGGCGTGAAGTGGGAGTTGGGCGTTCTCGTTGTTGTGGTTCAGGTCGTGGTGTGTTGTTGAGAGTCGCCGAGCTGAAGCTGGAGATTGGTTAGGTGGGCCCGCACGGCGGTGTGGATCTGCCGCAATCTCCAGGCGGCCCGGGAGGTGTGCCGGGATGAGGGGATTGCCGGGATGATCACCAAGAAAAGTCAACCTGCTCCCAGCGCTGAAATAAAAGCAAAGGTGCAGAGCCACGAGAAAGATAGGATCGTATCAGTATTCCGATATACAATACACCGCGCCTGTCCAGCCCAGCCTTGTCCCGCTGGGTATGCCCAAGGAAGTACTCCAAAACCAACGCCGCCATCCAGCCCGTCCATAATAATAACAATAATGATGAATATCCATACACTCGATCACCGCACCGGTGCCTTGCCCGTAGACGGCCTCGCCACCGTGGGCGTGACCAACTCGTCTTGCGATTGGGAAGCAGCCCCACCCCCCTGGACTGGCGCCAGCTCCCATCGCTGCAACGGGTTGTTCATACCCACCCAGAGATCCGTCGGTAGGAACTCTCCGACTTCCTGCCGGAAATACTCCCGCTGCTTTCGATCCGCCTCGACGAGGTTGTCCACATTCTCCTTCGCCTTGCGCAGCGTATTGCGGATCTTGTTTCCTCTACGCCCCGCCGCCTCTCCGCCTCCAGCATCAGACTGCTGTAAGCCCTCGCGTACCCCCTCGTAAAACACCTTCAGCCCATCCATCTCCTGGAGCTTCGCGTAGATGACGTCCTTCTCCGCCTCCCAGCGCTGCTCGAACTCGTGCTCGGCCGCTACATAGCTTCGCAGTCGCGCTCCGATATCGTCGAGCACCTGGAAGGCACCGAGCGTGGCCGTCCACGTGCCGCCAATCCGGCCAGCTTGCTCTTTGAGCGTGTCAAAATCCTGCTCTGCCTGCTGCAGCACCGCCTGGATCTCGGCCACGACCTCGTCCACCTCGGGGGCGTCTTCCATGACTACTTGTACAATCTCCACCAGCTCCTGCGGGTCCATCGGTTCCAGCTCGGTGAGGTGTGATTCTTGTTCTGTTATAAAACCGGATATCGACACGGGCTCGCCGTCGTCGGTCGCTTCGGCTGCGCGGCGGCGTGCGAGGGCGGCGCCCCCTTCGGTTGCACGGACTGCTTTAACGCACATGTCGAAGTGGTTTGTAAGAGACGCCAGGTGCTGTGCCATCGCCTCGGAGTGGTCGGCGAGAGCGGCAAGCAGGTGGGGGATCGGCTGATAGGCGGCAGATGAAGAGGGCGAGTCGGTCGAGGGCGCGGCGGCTGTGCTCTTGTTGAGCAATCGGAGGTCGTTGTCGAAACGGAGGAGGTCGCCGTCGTATGATGTTTGGGCGGCCTGCACCACAACGGGTCAACGAATGCTGTTGCGACGGCCGTTCGAGGGCGACTCACCTGCAATTCGGCGATGCTCCCTTTTAAGGTATCGCGCATCGCCTCGACGCTGTCCACGTCGGCAAAATCTATCAGAAACTTGCCTTCCTCGCCTGGTGGGCGAAATATGGGGTCGACTCGCGTCTCCCGCAGCATCCGCATCGTGTTCTCGAGCTTCTCGTTGGAGACATCGAGCGCGTGGATGAGCCTCCCAAACTCGCGCCGAGCGCGTTTGTGCGCATGCTCCATCCCCCGCCGGAGCTTTTGCAATACCCGCACCTCATCATCAATAAGCCGACGTAGAAAACCGGTCTGGGCGCTCAGCACAACCGAGTCCTCGTGCATTTGGCGGGCGTTGGTCGACAAGTCGTTGGCGCGCAGGACGAGAGCCATCGAAGAGAGCGATTGCTTGGCGGCCAGGAGGTGCTGGACCAAGACTTCAACGGGGACATCATCGGCGTGAAACCCGGGGGATGGAGGATCATGGTATGATGTCGGCCGGGAGCGAGGCTCGCCGGATGAAGTTGGCCTAGACATTGCAGCCTGCGCAGTCTCCGGTGCAGATGTTAGGAAGAACTTCCATCGGCTTAAAGGGCAGCCCTGCCTGTGCCTGGAGGAACCCTTGCACCTCAGCCTTGCTGGGAGAGACAGCCGCTCCACAAACCAAGCACGGCTCCCGGGTTCAACGGGCCCACCTTTTCTCTTCTGCGGGTCCGACCGCTCGACTCGCTTTGATAGAGTTCTGATGAAATTGAAATATCAACTATCGCCTGACGACGTTTAGGCGATTGCCTACCTTACCTTAGGTACCCACCTATTTTACATGATACGCTCAAACGGCCAAGTTTCATCATCTCTGTAGTGGTAATAGATTTCGACTCCGAGATGCCGCCAGAATGCCCTAGAACTCAGAACACTACGCACCGACACTTTGTCCCCTAAACGTCGTTAGATCGGTGATTGCCTGGGCGATTGCCTAGGTGCTCACCTATTTCCCGTGATGCGCTCAGACTTAGATTGACCCCAAGAAGCACCAGACCTCTATGGATATCTACGCACCTACACTTCTTCTTGATGTCCGAGCACACTATGAGTCACAGAATAGGTCCGTGAATTTTTGAAGGGGTTTAAATAGGGAGCTCCCCTCCGCGAAATTTCTGAACTCATTCCCCAACTTTTTGTCGTCTCATCTGCCCAAGTTCTGTTCTATCGTCGATTTCGACCCTTAAGCTGAACTTGGACGCAGTTTCCCAAACCAGTTAGCGCCTTTTTCGATCACCCGATAAGATAAGCCAGCACCCCGCCAAAAATTAATTCAACATGGCAATCTGGTGCTCCAACGATGACAAGCGGCTGCGGACTCAGTTGCGTCACCGTCAAAATCTCGCAAACCAAGGGCGGCTCACCAGAAAACCCCAGTTTAAGACCGGTTTTAATATCAATATGGCCATGGCAGCCGATTACCCTCACCACGATGATGACAACGACCTCGACGACGTCTTCAATTCGGCCGATGAGCTGGACAATGATTTTCTAGACGGCCCCTCCTCTGATCTCACCAAGTCCTACAACCGCCAGCATCAGGTTCACAATTCCACTTCCCAGGCTACCACTGGCGCTCCTGCTTCCCACGCCCAGAAGCCGACGGCAAACACCTTTGCGAGCGTCGATGACCAGGTCGCCGCGCTGTCCAAGCACGCCGCCAAGATCCGTCTCGATGATGTCAAGCAAACCCAGGAGCGTGACAAGGACAAGGCGGACCGTGCCACCGCCGAGCTGGTGCTCGACCAGCGCACTCGCATGATCCTGCTCCAGATGATCAACCGCGGCGTGGTCAGTGAGATTCACGGTGCTATCAGCACAGGCAAGGAAGCCAATGTATACGGCGCCGTGCTATGCCCCGACATCAACAGCCTCCCCATCCAACGCGCCATCAAGATTTACAAGACAGCCATCCTGGTCTTCAAGGACCGAGAGCGCTACATCGCCGGTGAGCATCGCTTCAAGGGCGGCTCCGAAAAGGGAAACCACCGCAAGATGGTCCAGCTCTGGGCCGAAAAGGAGTTCCGCAACCTCCGCCGCCTACACGCCGCTGGTATTGCTTGCCCAGAGCCACTCATGCTTAAGCTCCACGTGCTAGTGATGGAGTTCCTGGGCGACAAGCGGGGCTACGCCTTCCCACGCCTGCGGGACGCCCGCCTCACGGGCGATGACGTCGACGAGCAGTGGCATAACCTTTACATCCAACTGCTTGCCATCATGCGCCGCCTCTACCAGGTCTGCAACCTGGTCCACGCCGATCTGAGCGAGTACAACATCCTGTACAATGACAAGAAGCTCTACATCATCGACGTCTCCCAGTCCGTCGAGCACGATCACCCGCACTCGCTCTCATTTCTCCGCATGGACATTAAGAACGTGGGCGATTTCTTCCGTCGCCAGGGCGTCGACACCCTATCAGACCGCGCCATTTTCAACTTCATCACAGCTCGAGAAGGACCTGTGGACGGCCCGTCATTGACCGAGGCGATTAACCATCTCTACGAGGTTCGCCCCACCATCGCTGAGACAGACGAGGCTGCCGCCGAGGTGGAGGTCGACACGGAGGTCTTCCGCAACCAGTTCATTCCCCAGACCCTGGACGAGGTGTATGACATCGAACAGGAGCTCGACAAGCCAGTGGATTCACTGGTGTACAAGCACATGCTGGCGCGCCAAGTCGTCATCGACGGCAAGCCCAGCGAAGAGGAGCTGCAGGACTCGGAGGAAGGGACAGACGGCGACGAAGAATGGGTGCACTTCGAGAAGGGTGTGCCGAGGGGGAAGAAGCACGAGGACAAGGACGAGAAGCGGCAGCACAAGATGGCCGTGAAGGAGGAGAAGCGGGAGAAGCGCAAGGAGAAGATCCCCAAGGCGGTCAAGAAGCGGCTCGTGAATGCCACAGCGAAGGGGAAGAGATGAGCAGCGGTGGCTCTTGGATTTCGTCATTGATGGTATCAAGTATCAACAGCGGGGCATAACCGGATGATGAGAGCTAACTGCCCCGGGAGGCTCATGTGGCAGCAGCGTTTCGCCTTTGGGTGTAACCTCTGCATCTGACTTCCCTGCGCAGGTCTGAGCAAGCCGCAGGGCCTGCGATGACGACCAAAGAGAGCACTGACGGTTGGGGCCGACCGAGTCATTGGTTTGTTCATGTCTTTTCAGTAGCAATACTGACTGGGTGGGTGGCGGGTTTCATACGGAGGTGATCCCGGTATGGCATAACGGAGCATCCACGGCTGGTTCGGGGCTGTATTGAGACTTGATGTAAATACTTGCGGGTTAGCGATAGAGTAATAGACTAGTAACGTCGCCTATTGGGTTCTTACATGCATACTGCGTATACGATATACCATCATACTTTGTTCTGATGACGCGTCGTTAAGACAGTCAAAGTTAATTTATCCATATCGTCGTTGATGAGCTCTAAGGTTCGTCAATTAACCTTTATAAATCCTGGTCATTGAACAGAAAATGCCAGAATAACAGTTAACTATCCCCTCGCTAAACCCCTGATTTGTTTGATTTGTGACCCCGGCGGAGGTGTATGCCACCAAGATGGACCACCCGGCGCAACCCCAATCCCGAGCCGAAGTTCAGCCCTACACGGAGGAATTGCCATGCAGCCAAGACACGATGGGATTGCCGGCGCCGGTAGTACAGATAAGCGAGCGCCGCACAAGACGAGAAACACCAGTGCCTGCGCTCGCCAAGGAGGCATCTCCTCCGCTTCTGGACCCACGAAAGGAAGCTTGGCCGTTGATTTCTAACACAACATCCGAGCGAGCAAATCAGGAGGGGGGCGATACAGGGACGAGAAGATCGGCTAAAGTGTGTGAATTTGGTGAAGCGAGTGGTGATCTCAGGTCCATAGCGAGTGTATAAAGCCGGGCCGTTTCCCCTCGATGACAAGCCATTTAAAACCAGGTACTCGATACCGACCATTGCCTCATATCTGACACTGGTGGCTTTCATCTGTGCTTAACCATCTCACCATTCCTTCGTAGAATCATAACCTCACCACCACACCCGGCCCATACCACAACCACACCGCCCACCATGCCCACCCCCCAATACTTTGACTACTCCCCCTTCACCCGCATCCTCTCCGAAAAGTCCCACTACAACCAAGCCGTCCGCATCGGGGACCGAATCGAGTGCTCCGGCCAAGGTACCCCCAAATGAACCCAAACCCACAAACCAGGTCCCTAGTTAACCACTAACCACCCCCAGGCGGCTGGGATCCGATCACCGGCGCGATCCCCGCCTCTCTCACCGCCGAGATCGAGCAAGCCTTCGCCAACGTGGACGCGTGCCTGCGGGCGGCGGGCGGGAACGGGTGGGGGCAGGTGTACAAGGTCAACCTGTACACGACGGAGCTGAGCGAGGAGGCGTTCACGGCGTGGGCGGCCAGCATGCGCAAGTGGGCGGGCGAGACGCACAAGCCGCTGTTGACGGGCGTGGCGGTGGCGGGGTTGGGCGTGCCGGGGATGAGGGTCGAGGTGGAGGTTGTGGCGTATCTTGGGGGGGAGGGAGAGGGGGAGAAATAGGGGGGTTGGCTTGGGAAAGGGAGTTTGGTTTGGGTTGTGTTAGGTTGTAGAAGAAAGGTGCCAATTTCCATATTGCGTGGATGGGAGCTAGAAAGTGAAATAAGTCATACATTTGGAGATGTGGAAAAGGCAAATCACAAAATTCACCCCCGTCCCGCCTCCCCCCGCCCCTCTCGACCTTCAACGCCCCCAGTTCCCATTCTCAACTTCTCAACTCAATAATCATGACTAAATTGCTCCAGGGGGTAGAATCCTAACTAAGGCGAGCGGTTTGGGCGGAACATTCGTACGCCTCGGGTGGTAAACATGAACAATTGCTTATACCACACCGGTTGTATGCTGGAATTCCAGTCAGGGAACGGTTGGTAACTGGCATGAAGTTCATTGG
>NT_165977.1:4795819-4814159 GCF_000143365.1 Chaetomium globosum CBS 148.51
CCCACTATGAAAGAGTGTGTCGATGTACCCGACAGGCAAGCCCGTAGTATTGGGAAAACACTCTAACCGCGTGGCGCCCAACCGCGGGCTAGTCACGCCGGGCACATAGGTAGCCCTCCTGCGAAGCTGCAGGTGATTGCAAATAACCGGAGAGCTGGGAATTACCACGTTGTCAACTAGCTGTCGCGCTATAGGGCCTCCGCCCTCCGTTGCCCATCCAGTTCAGTAATTGTCACCCCGCTCTTTGTGGATGCCTTTATCGCTGCAAGTTAACCGCTGTCGATTCGGCTTCCAACCTACCAAATCTACGCTCGTGATATGCCGCTTGTGAAGGTACCTGGTGATTTATCATCTGTTCATGCTAGCTCAGTAATGCGCAGATACTACCAGCATTGCAACGCGGAGTTATCATAGACGTATCTCATTTTCGTCCAATCGTACTATTAGTAGGTATGTCGGTTAACATAGGTAGGTAGGTACCTAGATTTGGAGCAGTACCCAGACTTTATAAACTTGAGAAACAACGGTCCAAACCACGGCATTTGTTGTATGGGCCCGGCGCAATGGCTACCTTATAGGTAGTTGTGGTGTGTGCTGCGTGCAACCCTAGAACTGCCGTGTAACCAGCAGTTGCACAGCAGTGACAGCGCACATCGCGGCTGTTGAGTTAATGAGTGCTACTAACTACTCTATGGCGTAATAACATGAACCCGCCCTCCCGGATAGGCTCCAGCCGGCACCATGTGCCTGGTGGGTGTCTTCAGCCTCCAGGTTGCACATGGCGCACGAGCGATGTGATACCGCAGAATCTCGCCAACACACGACTGCGTGGGTTGGTATCTGTGGTTGAAGCAAATTAGCGTTGGTTTCTTTGGGGGAGGTAAGCTATTTCCGAAATAAAAACCGAGTTGAAACTCAGGCGGTGTGTTACTGATGCCCAAGCCAATACTTCCAAATATCCCGAAGGGAGCTTGCTGCGGGCTTCCGCCGTGTTACTAACTAAGGGCTTGATTCCTCATTTCCCCACTAACCTGCCGCCTGCAGTCAGGCCCGGTCTCTTATTCATCTCGACTATAACGGGGTTATATAAATCAAGCTCAAGGCTGCTGCTCCGATCTTTACGTGATTCGGTGGGAGCTGATGACGTGCTCACGGTCACAAAAAAGGAAGGCAGGCGCTGCTGCACGAGGTCTGCTTGAATCCTCCTCGGCACTGCGCAACTTCCCAAAGGCGCGAGTGTCACTGCCATTTCTAATCTGCCATTCCCTTTCGGTTAGCCTCAGGTTAAAGCCCCTTCCTCTTTAACTAACGTAGCACCCGACCCGCTGTCCCCCAAGACCCCTTTCCGCTAGCCCCAGTTTCAACGGCTTCCAGGTTCAGGAGTTACCCTGCTATCTCCGGCCCGGCAATATCGGCACGCGAACTTTTGTGAATGTCTCCGTGTGCAGGTGTGCAGGCTGACCCCAATGCAACGCTAATCGCTCCCAACCCTTGCTCCCCACGCCATCCTCGGGTTCTCGACATTCCCGCTCCTGTTCCCGATTGTGCCAGAAAAACTCCAGAACGCCCCCCGCTTGGCTTTTCTTGGCTTTAACGGCCAACTTTGGCTTGCAGCACGACGAACCCGGACGCCGGTTTCAACAACACAGCATCCTGTGGTCCCAAATGGCGGAAAACGGGAAACGCCAGAGCCGAGAAGGGGACGACTCAAACATGGAGAAGGCCGAGGAAAAGCGCGAGAAATCGGTTTCCGATTCAAGCTCCACGGCGGGATCTGTCCATGTAGCAAAGGTTGAGAAGGAGAGCGCTCTCGCCGACAGCGACCACGACCAATCCACCTCAGCACATCCCGATGGTGGCTTCAGCTCTTCCGACTTCGACACCGAAGAGGCCAAGGTCGCGGTCCCCGGCCACGATCTCGATGTCGAGCTCGCGCAAGTGAGTTCGCCCTTCACCGCCACCATGACCCCTTGGTCCCTCTCCTCCATCCCCGAAACAGACCACTCACCAGACCCCCAGCACCACGGCACCGCGGCCGAGCTCTCGCGCAGCAACACGCGCAACAGCACCAGGTCGCGCATCTCGCGCATCATCTCGCGGAAGCGCACCGTCGAGCGCGAGCGCATCCCACACGCGCCCATCCCCCTGTCCAACCTCGACGAGGGCGTGGTCGGCTGGGAATCGCAGGACGACCCGGCCATGCCCCTCAACTTCCCTTCCCGCAAGAAGTGGCTGATCGTCGGTCTGCTGTCGGGTATCACCCTGCTGACCCCCTTCGCCTCGTCCATCCTGGCCCCCGGCATCTCCAACCTCAGCAAGGAGTTCGGTAACACTAACCAGGTTATCGGCGCCATGACCGTCAGTGTCTACCTGCTGGGCTACGTCATTGGCCCCCTGTTCCTGGCCCCCCTGAGCGAGCTGTATGGCCGCCGCCCAGTGCTCGCCGTTGCGAACGTGTTTTTCTGCTTGTGGTTGATTGGGTGTGCGCTGGCGCCGTCGATTGAGTCGTTGATCGTGTTCCGCTTCTTTAGTGGCATTGGTGGATCAGGGTGTCTGGTATGTCTATTTGCTATGTACCTACTTCAGGGGCCAAGACTGACCATGACAGACCCTCGGAGCGGGCGTCATCGCGGACGTGTTCAGAACCGACCAACGAGGTTCTGCCATTGGCATGTACACCCTTGGGCCTCTGATCGGTACGTGCACATACCCATTCCCCTTTTGTTTACTGGCCCCTTCTCGAGAGATACTTACTGACTAACCCCTTTTAGGCCCGACGGTTGGCCCCGTCCTTGGTAGCTGGCTCTCCCAAACCATCGGCTGGCGCTGGGACTTCTGGATCGTCTTCATCATCTCGGTCATTGTCGTCGGCCTGTTCGAGCTGTTCACCACCGAGACCAACCCGCGCATCCTGATCAAGCACAAGGTCGCGCGCCTGCAAAAGGAGCTCAACCGCACCGACCTGCGCAGCTGCTACGACACCCCCGGCGCCGAGAAGCAGACGCCAACCCAAACCCTCATCAACGGCCTCATCCGCCCGACCAAGATGCTCTTCCTGTCGCCGACCGTCTTCTTCATCTCGCTCTACCTCGCCTTCGCCTATGGCACGCTGTACCTGCTCTTCACCACGATCCCGACCGTCTTCCAGCAGACGTACGGCTGGAGCGTCGGCATCACGGGCCTGGTGTACATCTGCCTCGGCGTGGGCAACGTGAGCGGCTGGGCCGTCATCACGGCGACGTCGGACCGCGGCGTGGTTAAGCGCACCCGCGCCAACGGCGGCGTCTTTGAGCCCGAGATGCGCCTGCCCCTGAGCATCTACTTCAGCTTCCTCCTGCCCGTCACCTTCTTCTGGTACGGCTGGTCCACCTACTACCGCACCCACTGGATCGTCCCCGTCTTGGGTCTGTTTCCCTTTTCGTTTGGCGTCATCGGCATTTTCCTGCCGCTCATGACCTACCTGGTCGACTCCTTCCCGGTCTATGCCGCCTCGGCCATGGCCGCCAACACCGTCTTTCGCAGTCTGGTCGGTATGTTGCTGCCCCTGGCCGGGCCGTCCATGTACGCGAATCTTGGCCTGGGGTGGGGAAACTCGCTGCTGGGCTTCATCTGCGTGATTATGATCCCTGTGCCACTTTTACTGGTCAAGTATGGGGGGCGATTAAGGAAGATGGGCTTGCAGTTATAAAATGGGAGGGGCGTATCGTAGATGGTAATACATGGCCGGGTAAAATCCAATAAAAAGGCCAGACTGGGTAACACATTGTAATGTTCAAAATACAGATAACGACGACCTACATAGATAATCTGCATCCTAATAGGTGCATGCCAGTATTTGTTCAGCTCTGCTGCTTGACATCTGGACTGCTTACCCCTCGATGTGCGGCATGGTTCTGCAAATCCGGCATGGGCCGTGAGCCTAACATGATCACAAACCTTGATTTGGGCGAAGACTTGCCCATCCGCCGTAGCTTTCATGAATAAACCACCTAGCTTGAAATTGTTTGCCCTTTCCCTGAACTACAGCCATGACTCTCGGTCTTGCCGTATAATGTCCGGAACAGTAGGTGTGGCAAATTGGCAGGCACAAAGGCCACAAACCATAAGCGGGTTCCCTCCCCTTGGCTATCAAGGTAACGTGGCCAGGAACCCACCTCCAGGCTCCCAGACAAGCTGGCCAGAAGCCTTCCCTCCCGTCCAAATATCGAGTTATGAACAAAACATCACCATCAACCGGCACATCACAATCCAGCATGCAGATTTCCCCCATATGGCGCTCGCTCCCGGACGATCTAGCCGAGCAGGTCTTCGCCCTCCACGTCAACACCCACTTCTTCACCGACCCAGCCTACACCTGGACCCAGCTCCGCCAGCTCTCGGCGCACCAGAAGCGCGTGATCGAACTCCGCTTCCGTGCCTACTGGCTCCCCAAGCTGAGCATCAGCCTGTACGCCAGCGCCTCGCACAGGTTCGACTACGGGATGGACGAGGCCGCGCAGCAGACTACCACCACCACCACCGCCACTACCGCCACCACCGCCAGCCTCGGTGACGATGGTAGCGTGGTGTTTTCCATGCAGCGGCAGGTCCACAGCCCGCTGGTGGGGATCAGCCAGGACTTGGGACTGGGAAGGTACACGAGGACATACCTGCGCAAGGCCTGGGTCATGTACAATCGGGTGGAGTACAGAAATGTTACGGTGCGGCTGGGCGAGGGCGTGCTGAGTGGTGGGTGCCGC
Organism: Chaetomium globosum CBS 148.51; assembly: GCF_000143365.1. Classification (NCBI taxonomy): domain Eukaryota; kingdom Fungi; phylum Ascomycota; class Sordariomycetes; order Sordariales; family Chaetomiaceae; genus Chaetomium; species Chaetomium globosum. The sequence continues at coordinate 4,800,559 of NT_165977.1, forward strand.
GGCGGGTACATCCTCAACGACACCCATCTTCCCGGGGTGGAGTTGTTGGAGGGTGGGGGGATTCGGTTTGACTGGAAGGGGGCCGTTGATGAGCTGCTGCGTGAAGAAATGTACATGCGGAGGGAGGGGGAGAAAATGGTATGTCTTGTTTGTTGGACTGGATGCTTGAGGCTGAGTCGACTAATCTTTTTGTACGTACAGTTCGACGCCGCCTGCGAGGAGTGGCTGGCCAACAATCCCCAGCACCTCCCTGGTACCGACAAAGAGAAACGCGGATCCCCACCCCTGAACATCCAGGTCAGACTCTGGCGCTCCCACGTCCAGGCAGCCCGCCGCGTTGCGGCCCTCAATCACCGCGTGGCCAAGTCCCTTCGGGACCACGAGGCAGATACAGTTCAAGTATCAGGCCACATCCAAGTGGCTGCATGGTCAGGAGCCGGATTATGTACCCCTCGACGCGGTCCGGCGTTGGCTGTTTGTTGCTTGCCCTCGAGAGCAACCGCCTGACATCTTCGAGGTGGCCGAGGTCGAAGAGTCGGTTGTGCCGATGATGCAGATATTCCAGACATGGGTTCGGCAGCAGCCGTGTGCTGCTGAGAATGACCTAGAAAAGGCTTCCCGTGACGACGATATGGTTCCGACTCACACAATTATCGATTTGTATCGTAAAGAGTTCGCCTGGCGCGCCTGGATCAGATACTCCAAGAGGGATGAGCACGACGATCGCCGGCTAGACGAGGATACAGATGACGAGTTTATGGATTGTGGACAGAACTGGACAGGCCCTCAGGCGCTCTTGTTAGGTGACGAGAAGGTCAGGTGGGTTAAGTCAATTTGGTGATGGACAGAAGAGTTGAGAGATGGTTGGTCTACGATAGTGTCTGGATACTGGGGGACAGGGAATACTATTTACCTGGGTAGGTAGCAACGGCAACATAGCATCGTTGCGTAGCCCTCAAGCAAGATTTTATCCGTGGCCTCTAAGAGCCACTTTCAGCTTCATTGGTCCTCGTACGCTGGCGGTGATAATCTTTGCTCAGCGACCTTAGGACTCCAATTCTTCAAGTTTACAGACACGACGTAAACATCCGCGAGTCACCGAAACGTAGGACAAAATAGGGGTAGATGGGAAGAGAATGGTACCTTACAATGAGATTATGAGTCTAACCTTGCGTACTGTTCCTGTCGGATGGGCATGATATAGCTTACTAGATTATTGAATAAGAACAAGAATGGAGTGAAAGAGGCTCAAAGGAAATCCGAGGAGAATAAGCACTGTGCATGGGCTTGGGGAAGACTGTGTTTAGACTCAGCCGCCCCGCTGTCCACGACTGCTAAACAGTGCACTTTTCGACTCCTGCCCCATTTCCGCACAGTCCCCACTTTCCGCAGTGCAGTCCGCATTTTGGCACCTCAACTCGCCGCTTGCATCAACACTTAGCGACTTCCACCCGGAGCATAATATATCGAGAATCACAGCTTTGCAGAGCATCATCTTAATTCACACCGCTGCAATTTAACATCACCATGGATCGAGATGTAAATTCAGCCGACAACCTCCTAGGTCAGTCAATTCTAGTGACTGTTGCCTTTTTGTGTTCTCTTTCTGGCCGGTTTTTGTTGTGCACATTCCTCTGAATATCATCATCCCACCCTAAGCCCATCCTCAACGAAAGTACCGACCCGCTGACCCCTCAACAGAGAGGAAAAACATCCTCATCGCCGAGATCAAGACATCATTTCGCGACCTCGTCAACCACACCGCCGCCCCGGTCGACAGCACAGCCTGGACGGGCCAAACCGCCTACAACAGCCTGGCCATGGGCGCCAAAATGAGCAGCATAGTGCGTCCCTCCTATGCATCCCACCCCCTCCAACCCCAGCTAACCGCGCCCAACCCACCGGGGCACAGATAAAATCAACCGAAGACCTCCTCTCCCTGACGCGCAAGGTCCGCGAGCTCTGGCTGATCGGCGCGCTGAAGCCGCCCGGCGCGCAGGACGCCGCGGCCGAGCAGGCCATGCAGCAGGACGCCGAGCAGGTCTTCGCCATGCTCAACGCCCTCCGCGACCGCCAGCGCCAGGCCATGCTGCAGCAGGCCCCCGGTGGCGGCTTCACCTACGAGCAGGGCGCCGTCGACGGGCCCGCCCCGCCGCACCAGCCGTCCCAACCCCAGCCGCAGTCCCAGCCCGAGAACGGGGTCTCCCAGGGCCCCGCGCAGGCGTTGCCGAACATCAGTAACGGCCAAGCGCAACAGCAACAACCCGCTGGCGCGCTGCCGCGGCCGTCAGTTCAGCAGCTTTAGGCGAGCGGCTCTCCCCATCCCGACCTAGGCGGGGCGAACTCGTGGAGGTCGTCCGGATCCGGATCGGAGGAGGAAGAGCCTGCGGCTGGGTGGGGAACGGCGGGCGCTGGTGTGTCGGGGAGAAGGTGCCACGCATGGGAGGAGCAGATTGAAAAGTTGAAGGTGATGCGGGCTCTTCGGAGGATGAGCTGGTCAAGCCCGCTAGAGGGCTTCAGTGTGTTATCCTTAAAGGGTGCTTCGCAGCGTGGGCCTGGGCCGATATCGGTGGAACAGGGGACAAAGCAGGACGAGGCTGTAACTTTGGGGAATGGGAAACAAGAACAGGGACAACACGACAATGACGATATGGACGGGGGAGAGTCTGATTCGTCGCACACGTTATAGGATGAGACGTCTGTGTCTGGAGACCTTGATACGGATTCCCCGGGGCAGTATTTTGACGGAGTTGAACCAAGGTTCGCGAAAGCGGCCACACTGCTCAGTATAACAGACAATGAGGGCCCAGGGAATGGAATCCGGAAGGACGCGACTCGCAATAATGGAGCCCGGGAAAATCAGGCTCTCGACAATACAACGCGCGAAAACCAGGCTCCGGAGAACAGAAGTCATGGAAACGACTCAAACGAGGCTCCGGAGATGGGAAGTCAGGAAAGCGAAAATCCAGTCTACGAAACGACCCAGAGCCCAGTTGAGGGGAGAGACCGCAGCTTCCAGTCCAGAGGACTTACTACTTGACGATGACTCGGATGAGTTCGACTTGATCCCAACCCGGAACATTTGGACCGAGACCCTTGTGATGCCACAGGAAACGCCTTCCCCTTAGTCGGCCACGGCATGGCCCGCAGCGAGGCAGGCTGCGGGCTGCCCTGAGAGATATCGGTGGGAGTGGTCACGGCTAGCCCTAGAATGGAAGGGTTGTGCCGGGTGGGATCAAGATGGACTGTACTGGCGAACAAGTGTATAATACATTTACTGCCCGACACGGCATCATGGGGTATCAGAGGTTCGGCGAGGGTTATCTCACTCGCCGAGGACTAGTCACAAGTGGTAATGGACCGTCCACTAAAGCGGTTTGAATACACAGCCTTTAAATATCCCCTCCTATGTGCCCACTTCCTCTACGCCGTCGGCGTCGTCGCCCAACTCGGCTTGCAGTGCCTTGGGCACCTTCTCTGTCCTATCGGAGCGCTCATGTGAAGCCTCCACGCCGCCGGCAGTCACCCAGAGGAAGTAATCGGTCCGGAAGTTATCGACTTGGTTAAAGAAGAGGTGGAACCTGCCCAGCGTTAGCAAAATGTACCATGGCAACCCACACCTCAGAACGACTCACGAGTTCTCCTTCTCCTCTAGCTCAAACATACGACGATAGATGTGCTGGTCCTTGAACGCCTCAATCTTGGCCTCCCACTTGGCAAAGTCGATCGGCTCCTTGCCCAACCCCGCCGCCTTACTGTTGTACCCTGTAAACATGGGCCGCTCCAGCATCAGCCCCAGTCCGGGGGCCTTGGGGATGCTGATGCGGCGGGGCCCGTAGCTCTCGGAGATGGTGGAGAGCGGGGCGCCGCAGCGGACGACCATGACGGCCATGGCGACCATCTTGCGGATCTGGTGCATCATGAAGGACTGGCCGTGCACCATGAGCGAGAGCCACTCCGTGTCGCCGATGGTGATGGGCGTAGTGTTGACCTGGAACGACTTGATGTGCCGCATGGCCGAAGCGTCTTTGTGCGACTTCATGACGGTGTAGTTGTGGTAGTTGCGCGTGCCCAGGTAGGAGTTGAGCGCCTGCTGGAGCTTTTCGATGCGCGCCGGCGTGGCGCGGTACCGCCGCTTCGCCGCGACGTAGGCGGCTTTGACCTGGCGGAGGGCGAGCTCTGCTGGGGTGAGGTCTCTTTCGGGTTTGAATACTTTCGGCGTGTCCTCCTCTTGTACGTCCTTCATCTCGGCGTCCTTTGATACGACCTCGGGGTCCGGCTGCGTTGGTGTCCCCTCGTCGGTAAGATCTTGGTCTTGTGTGTCGTAGAGTTTCCGCAAAACCTCTGCCTTGACGTCGGCGTCTAACCCCTCGAAAATCGGCTCGATATCGTTCTTCTCAACCTCATCCCAGAAATCCTTGACATCGCCGAGGCGCTCCATGTACTCGTCGTATACCCCCTGCTCCTTCGCAGAGGCGGCAATCCTTTTGCCCAGAAAGCTATGAGGTTGCGGCGGCAAAAGGGAGTAGCTGGGCATTAGATACTCGTACCACCGGGACTCGCACGCCTGGTAGGCACTGAAACCATTACTGGTACGGTGAATCCCCCATATCCTGATCTGTTCTGGTAGGTGTTCGTTGATCTTGGTGACGATGTCCTCGTCCTCGACGATCAGCTTCAGCGAGAGCACATTGCCAGCCGCGTGAACTCCCTTGTCGGTCCTTGCGCACCGCACCAAACTTGACTTCTTCGGGTCGTCGGCGTTCGCTTTCGAGATGGCGCCTGCGGCAACAAAGGCAGAGAAGAGGTCGCCCTCGATGGTTTTCTCCTTGTGATTGATCTGGATTCCATGGTAGCCGGTCCCCGCATATCCAATCAACACGGCCACTTTGCGCTTCGGGCGACGTTCCTCGGCGGCGATCTCTTCGGGGGTGAAAGCTATGCTCATATAGCTCTTGCCCTGGTTGTCCTCGTCGATCACTTTGCGGCGTTTCGCCTCGCGGTTGTCCCGAACCCGCTGGCGCTGGTCGGGAACGTCACCCCTATCGGCTTGTCAGTGTCGGCATTGAGAAGCCACCAAGAATGGCAGATGCGACGACGTACTTTGCGCTGCCGAAACCGCTGTGTTTCCGTTTTTGCTTATCGTTTCCGCGATCTCTGCCGCCACGTTTGCCTCGGTTCCCATTGCTCTTGTTGGCGGAGTTGGTAGACGGCGCCATATCCGGTGCGCTCGGGGGGCCGCCGGCCACGACGTTTGAAGTCTCGTTGGCTGCCATCTTGCGAATTGGCGGATTGCTCTCATGGCGGTTTGACGAGGCTGCAGCGAAGGAAATAAATTTTGGCCGCGAAAGTCATTGCAACTTCAGGCGCACGCACCAATTGCTGCGGGGTCGAAGTGGGGCAGACGTTGGAGCGACTGGAGTGGGACTCTGGCCGAAAAAAGCTGAAGCGCATGTGCCGGAACCTTGGACTTGAAGAACGAAATGAAACTCATCCTTCGAAAGTCCGAAGTCTACTTTTTATTGTACTCGATTTTCTTTTTCTTGGTTTCTTTTCTTCTTCCTCTTTTCTTGATTTCCTGCTCCCCATTCGAGTTCAACTTTTTCTGACCATGAGTGTGGCTTCCCGTTGCCGAGGTTTTCCCATTTCCCAATCCTCGTCTGAATCGAACCCCAATACCACACTGTTCTGTTAACTCTCGTTTTCATGTTCGAGCCCTCGGGGTATTCCCAATGCCCGTCGTACATAGTAACAAATCTGTCGTTCGCTCCCAAAATCATTGACTTGAATACGACACCGCTGCCACCTTCAATGCCAACGCGGGTTCGCGCCGTGGCCGGAATGCATCGCACGCAACGGCCACAACCATTGGCAGGCACGCCGACATGTGTTTTCGCGGATCGCGAACGGCTGCTCATGGTTCTGATACAAGTAGTGAGGCTTCATCCTGACAAGCTTCACTGCTGGCCAGCATGGCCGGGGGCCCCTGTTCCGGCGCCGGACCGGGCCCGACTGCCGCAACGACCACGGAGTTGCAGTGATTCGCACAGACAAAAACGTCGATCAATCAACGGCCCCCAAGTTGGTTTTGGGGGTGGCACAGCTGACGCAGGGGGCAAGGAACTGCTTTGGTCCGTCGATCGGTGCCACTAGTTAAACGAAAGAGATCCAATGCATCACCGCCGAGGGGTTCAAGCCAAATTACACAAACTCGCGCCGTATTCGTACCTACGGCGGTTATCCTCCAACGATCGAACCACCTTGGTTTGCTGCTGCTCTCTCTCATCGGGTAGCACAGCATTGTTTACCGCCGGCCCGGCGTGTCACATCGGGAATGGAGCCATGGAGATTGCCGTCAGCTTGACCCCTGACAGAACGGCGGACCAGCTCTTGGCGTAGGATTCTCGATGAAACCATGCAAGGCGGGTGAAGCCCAAATCGATGAAAGATCCCCACAGGTCGCGGGCGATGCCCTGCTGAAAGAAGCACCGAGACCTGATCGAGTTTGGCCTCTCTTTTATCCATGCGCGGCCCCGCCTGTTAAGCAAATTGATCATCGTCGTTCCCATCGTGCATTCTTCTTTTCTTCCTCTCGCGTGTGGTTCCAGACGGTTGGGTCGCGGTGAATTAATCAAGAGCCTTTTGCTCCTTCGACTCCATCTGCGACTGACGAGGTAACCAGACACGAGGTATTCATGGCAACCTCCAAGGGCCTAGGCCCGCTCGGCCTGCTCTGTACCGCCGCTGTGGCGACATTCCCGTCCATATTTCTTGCAACCTCACTCTACCCGGCCTCCGTCAGCGCGGCAACAGATGATTCTTTGCTCATCAACTGCTACCGCTGGGACGGGGCCATAACGGCGAACAATACCAAGTGTCCCAACTCCAATGCCTGCTGCGGACCGACCGCCACATGTCTCTCGAACCGCCTCTGCAAGAACGTCGGGGACGGGCCGAACCTCTGGGTGCGAGGGCCTTGTGCGATAGAGGGCTGGGACGATGATTGTGCCCAGATCTGCAAGTACAGTGAGTCCCTTGAACTAACGACGCCGACATATTTCCCGAACCGGCTGGTAACATTATCCCCCCCAGACGAAACGACCGGTATATTCCCCCGCGTCACGCCGTGCAATGATGGCAGCCTCTGCTGCAACGACGATCCGCAATGCTGCCAAAACGGGAACGGGATATTTCTCGACGAGAGCGGGAACAGGGCTTCTGCGAAAGCGACGGCTGCCACCACCAGCTACCCTCCTGTCAGCGACGGCCTCGAGCGCTTCACCTTGACCCCATCGACTAGCACGACGAGCACATCCAGCACATCCGCCACCACCGCTTCCGCCGACGAGTCCTCAACCACAACAAACGACGAGCCAGGCGCAGCAACCACATCGTCTTCGACCACCCCCCCGCCCGACACGTCGAACAACTCGGACGACTCGATAGGACTCAAAGTCGGGCTGGGCCTCGGCATCCCACTGGCCGTCATACTGACCGCCATCGCCGTCTACTTTTTCCTGCGTCGGCGCAACCGCCACGCCAACGGAACCATGCCCGACTCGCAGCAACCGTACGACCCGTATGGAGGAGACATGGCCCAACCGGGTGGCGGCTATCCGTACTCGGCGGGGACGAACTACGCCGCCACGGCGAACCCGCCCGGGTACCCGGACCAGCATCCGGGGGTGTATGCAGGACAGCAAAAGTACCAACCCGTCGAGATAATGGGCCACAGCGCGACGGAACTGGATGGGAGCCAGTATGGACCGCGGGAACGGCATGAGTTGAGTTGAGTTAAGTTAATGGTGTTGGTCGTTATAATGAAAGGAGATGAATTTATCACTCATCTGATTCATCGCGATGTGTTTGGGCTAGCAATTGTTGACATATGTCGCTCCCTGCCTTGGAACTTGATGAGGATTTCGGTTTGCTATGTCTTTCGCGCCAGTCAAGATATCCGCGAGGTGCAGTCTGGTAGTTAGCAAGCGAAGCTCTTACGCAAAGTTGAGCTTTTTGGCGAAATAATTCAAAGTGAGCATTTTCCAACACCCATCTATCCCGGTTCTTTTAGCGGCCATCAACACTGCCCCAATCTGGAAATTTACGGGTCTTTTTCTCTCGCCACTGAGTGTCGTTGACTGGGATCGGGAATCAGGGAGCGTGAAGCGACCATGACCTTCCCTAGCTCGTCCGAGGGCGGAACCCCTTGGCGGCGTCGGTTCCTTCGGGTACGACTAAAATCTGCAGTGCGCCATCACACGGGGAATGGCACGGTATCACGGAGGTATTGCCAAGATGCCAATAGCTGAATATCGAGGACATCGTGCTGCCTGCGCCGCTGGCAGGCCGCCATTGAATAGGTACTAAGTCGTATCAGGTAAAGTAGGTACCATAGGTTAATGTAATTTTGTGCCTTTTCCCCCCTCGATTCCCTCTTCATTCTCTCCCCTCTCGATTAACTTCTTGAGAGGTACCTAACTACCTTATCCTGTGGGTTGGACGGTCTCTCCCACGCTACGCCTACCATGGCAGTTCCACGGCTCGGTGCGCTGCGACGGATGGTTGCCGCACTTGCGGGTTTGCCTTTCATCAGCCTCCTCCTCCTCAATCCCTCGTTCTTGGTTGGCACCAACGCCCAGCTCATCGACTGTTACAAATGGGATGGCACAATTGCCGCGAACAACACGAGATGCCCTGGTTCTAACGCTTGCTGCGGTCCCGGCGCTGTCTGCCTCTCGAACCGGCTCTGCACATCAGACGGTAACCCGAACTCGAAAGCCAAGCTCGTGCGGGGACCCTGTGCTGTAAACGGATGGGACGACAGCTGTCCGCAGATTTGCACATACAGTAAGCCTAGTTCCATCCCCCCTGCACCATCCCTCGCCCAGCGACCAGGATTAACTCGGATTTCCTCCATCTTATAGAAGAGGGGAAGCTTTTTCCCAGAGTGGGCACTTGCGAAGATGGCAGTCTATGTTGTGATGATGACCCAGACTGCTGCAAGAAGGGGCTGGGCATCTTCCTCGACGAGAGCGGCAATCGGATATCGACCAGGGGCACAGCTTATACCACGAGATATCCTCCCACGGCCGGTGGAGCCTCTAGATACACCCTAATGCCGTCATCAGATGCTAGTAGCAGCACATCGACGAATAAAGCTGCCGCCAGCACTACGAAGACGCCCTCGACCACCAAAACGAGCACTCCAAATCCGTCACACAGCACCAGTGACACGGCCACTTCACAGAGCACGACGGATGGCGAGACTTCTAGGACCAGTACACCAAGCAACTCCGATGATGCATCCAAGGCTTCATCTGATTCCTCAGCAGCCACCACATCGTCGGACAACGCCTCGGAGGCCATTTCCTCCCGCTCCGACAACTCATTAGGCCTCAAGATTGGTCTCGGATTCGGTATCCCCGCGTCAATACTCGCCACAGCGGTAGTGATGTACTTCTGGCTGGGCCGACGGGGTCACCGTGCCGCGGGTGATGCTACGGCGGAGCGCACATCGGAAGTAGCGCCGTACCAACCGGCCAGTTTCGTCTCAGATTACCACCCGCAGATGCCGCCGCCCATGTACGGGAACCCGTATGCCGTGGAGTTAGGAGGACACAATCCAAGTGAGATGATGGCTCATACCCCGCCGGTGCAGCAGCACTTCCTGGTGCCGAGTACTCCGAAGCTGCAGTGATGGAGATGGGGTTGGCCTCATACAACCATATTCGCTTCAACTTTTACTTTTCCAAACAAACTAATCACGATTTCTTTACTTCAATGATATCCTTGATCTTCTTGAATTCCTCTCCAATGACGGCCGTATGCCGCTACATGTAGATACTCTCATTGAATTATTTCATTCCCCTTGAAGCTTTCGTCTGCTTTCAAGACCGAAACTTTCACCAAGTGCCTCAGGCGAAGAAAATAAAATCGATGTTACAAAAAAGTTGCTCATCTCGGTTTGAGACTGCCCGGTATGTGACTCACATATGCACATGGCCGACCAACACGACTGCAACTGGACATGGCGGGGCTGAGTGAATTCCATTTATTTGTTGATTCAACGACAACCCGAACCACCCTGCCTTGTCGTCAATTGTTAACCTTGCTCAATTTGCCCGACTTTGTCAACTTTCAACGGCAATATCGTAATGACCGACTCCAAGATTCACGGCTGGGCGCCGACGCTCTCGGTACCTGATTTTAAGGCCGTGGAAGGCGTGCTGCTTGAACTCGAGCGGCATCTGACCTTGCGCACCTACCTGGATGGCTACGAGTTGAGCTCTGCTAACACCGACGCGTGGATTGCCCTGCGGGTAAACAAAGTCGCAACTGGCGCCGTTCGCAAAGGTAGCCTGACTAACGTGGCCCGTTGGTTTTCTTTCATCGAAGCCAACCATCCCGAAATCAAGGGCGAGATCAAGGCAGCCCAGGCTAAAGCAAAAGAGAAACGCGCGACAGCTAGCAAAGCTGGTGGCAGCTACAACATTGGCCTGAAGAACACCGAGAACAGCGTGGTCACGCGCTTCCCCCCAGAGCCCTCGTGAGACCCCAGGCGCCATCTCTGCTCGAGCATAGATAACAGTTAGCTAATCTTATGGAATAGAGGATACCTCCATATCGGCCATGCCAAAGCCGCTTTTCTAAACGACTATTTTGCTCACGAGGCGTTTGACGGCAAACTCATCGTCCGGTTTGATGACACGAATCCGGCGAGGGAGAAGCAGGAATTCCAGGACTCCATCCTCGAAGACCTCCAACTCCTCGGGATCAAGCCGGACCGTATAACGTACACGAGCGACTATTCCCAGCAGTTATACAATATTTGTGAGCGTATGATTGCAGCGGGAAACGCCTACGCCGACGACACGGACCCTAACGTCCAAAAGGAGGAACGGCGGATTCGGCTTCCGAGCAAGCGACGAGACCGCCCAGCGGCTGAGAGCCTCGCCATCTTCAAGGAGATGAAGGATGGAACCGATTTTGGCAAGAAGCACTGCATTAGAGCTCGAATCACATTTGACTCGACCAATGGTGCTATGAGAGATCCAGTGGTCTACCGTTTTCCCAAATTCAAATCCGAGGACGGCGAGGAGCCCATATCGCTCCCCCATCACCGCACAGGGTGGGAATGGAACATCTATCCAACTTACGACTTCGCTTGCCCGGTAGTGGATAGCATCGAAGGTGTTACCCATGCTCTTCGCACGACCGAGTACGCAGACCGGAACGCCCAGTACCAGTGGTTCCTTGAGACCCTGGGCCCCCGGCCCGTACAGCTCTAGGACTTCGCCCGTATCAATTTCACTCGGACGTTCCTCTCAAAACGGAAGTTGACCAAAGTCGTTGGCAGCGGGATCGTGACAGGCTGGGATGATCCCCGCATGCCGACCGTCCGTGGGATCCTTCGCCGTGGCCTCACTCTCCCTGCTCTGCGCGAGTTTATGCTGAAGCAGGGCCCGAGCCGCAACGCCGTCACCATGGACTGGACTATCCTTTGGGCGATGAATAAAAAGTCTATCGACGCGGTTGCTCCTCGAAATCACGAGACAGTTGGTTGTAGCAACTATTCGGGGCGGCCCTGCATCGCCCTACTCGGAGGAGAGGGCTAAGCATCCTAAAAATGCTGCTGTCGGGACCAAGTTGGTCACATATGCAACCACTATACTTTTTGCCCAAGTAGACGCAGCGAGTTTCTCCTTGGATGAGGAGATCACGCTAATGACTTGGGGGAATGCCATGGTTCGAGAGATAACACGGGACGGCGCTGTTGTGGCGGGCTTGCAGCTCGAACTGCACCTGGAGGGGGACTTCAGGAAGACCGAGAAAAAGATTACCTGGTTGGCAAATGAGGGGAGTTCCCTCATCGATGCTGAGCTCTGGGAGTTTGACTACCTCCTGACCAAGGATGCCTTGGGGAAGGGCGATAAACTGGACGACTTCCTGGCCACCAACGCGGCCACCATGACTGAGGCGCTGTGCGATGCCAATCTGGTGACTGTCGAGTCCGGAGACATCATTCAGCTGGAGCGCAAGGGCTATTTCAGGGTCGACAAAGCTGCTGGACAAGGTCCTGGTGGCAAGGCGGTGTTGTTCAAGATCCCGACTGGGTCAAAGGAGTAAATAGCTTGATGCCAGGCTGTCCCTGCTAGAGACAACGTCGAAACCATTGCGTTCGGGATATCGGTTGCGGAAATGCAAATGTGGAAAACTACTAGCGGAACTCTTGAATCCATCTCTTGTCCTGTCTATATCGTAGCTCTTTCACACCGTGCCCTACATGTGCTGCCTTGTTCAAGAGGACGCCTCGCATTCCAAGTTACTCGTAGTCCAATCCTGCACCGTCGTCTCGGCACATCCATAGCAAGCACATAGCTAAACATACCCGTCAGCACCAATACCTAACCGGCGTTGCTGTCGAACCGATACGCACCTGCTCCTCGGCCAAGAGCTGGGTCCCGTGGTCGTTCACTGCACTGAAGTGACCTGGCTCCTTGGTACTCCGTCCTGATGAATGCGGCAAAGCATGCGTTTGCCTGGAGCACAGGACGGCAGTTTCTCGCTGGAGGCGTCACAGGGCCCGTCGCGGGCAGCGAGCGCGTGGGATGATGGTTGCTGCGGGAGCGCCGAGGACGGTGTGCCATCAGGGTCCGTGAGAGTGGCGAGAATGGCAGAAGAGTGCATTTTGAGTTGTGTTTCTTAAGGGAACGATGGGAATAGCCAAGAGCGCGGTCCGGCAGAGAAGCAGGCAAGTCAGGGGCGTCAAGACAAGTCAAAGGTTACGATCCGAGTTCCTGTTGTCATCGCGGAAGCTTTTTATACCCCTTACCTACCTCCAATCTAATCATGGTGGACCCAGGTTGCAATCTTGTTTCTCCCGTGGCTTCTAGAAAACTCGTTCCGCCGATGATCAACAACAATGGCACCCTGAAGGCGTGGGGAGATGAATGCGGCTCTTCCCTGCATGAACCCATTTTGGTGTTCTTGAACGTTTCCGGGCTTGGGGTACTCTGCGGATAAACATGCAGTTGTTGATCCGCCTATCATGACAAGCAGTGGCATTGCCCGGCAATATCCAGATCATCATATACCCCACGGCAAAATTGCCTCCCCTCTTCTCTCCCGTACCATCCGTGGGGGGCCACGAATTGGGCCAACCACGAAGGACCTCTCCTGTTTGGAGGTTTCAAGATCTTCATTTTCACTCCTGTGATCTCGCCGGTTAAACGATTGCTAGTATTGGTAGTCACATTTTCAATGTTCCACAACATGGTATCATGTTGCCAGAGTGTCATATCAGGAACTGTGTCCCGGTTTGTGGGTTTCGAGCACCGGCGAATACAAAACTGGTGTGTGGTGCAAAAACTGAGATCACCTTCTATCAAATGTGCATCACACACGTACTCTACAGTCAGAAGTTCACCAGTCACGAAGACTTCACCGCATACCCAGGAACCAGCGTCGCAACCCACACATCCATACTCATCACCTTCCCACCACCCCAGACGAATCCGCCGCCGCAACCGTCGCATCCCTAGCAGCCATAAACATGGACCACACACATACACTCCACAAAATCACTCACCAACAAAATAAAA
>NT_165977.1:4814259-4858655 GCF_000143365.1 Chaetomium globosum CBS 148.51
CCTCCCGGGCACCACCACCCCCTCCCTCTCCACCACCCACCCAGCCCCCGCCACAACCCCCTTCACCCACCCCGGCCCCACCACCATCTGAATATTCTCATCGCTCCCCCCCCTCCTCTGCGCCTCCAACCCCGCCCTCGCCAACGCAGCCAGCACATGCGCGGCGGCGGCCGGCTCCGTGGCATGCAGCGCCCACTCAGCCAGACACACACGCGCGACGCGCCCGCGCAGCGCGGCGAGGATCTCGCCCAGCGTCTCCGGGGACCGAAAATACCAGATGCAGTGCGCCAGCACGGCCACGTCCCATGTTACGTGGGGGTGGGCGGCCAGGAAGGTGAGCGGGTCCGCGCGGTGGAAGGTGAGCAGTCCGCGGAGGGGGCCCGTGGAGAGGTGGGCTTGGGCTTGGGCGAGTGTGAAGGGCGCGCCGTAGTCGGGGGCGCCGGGGTCGATGGCGGTGATGTGCCCGTTGGGGGTTGTGGGGGGGTTTGAGGAGGATACGGCTTCGGCGAGGGCCTGCGTGCAGGTGCCTTGGCCGCAGCCGAGCTCGAGGACGCGGGTGCCGGGCCCGATGGCGGGGGCCCAGGCGTTGATGAGGTCGATGCGGTGGACGGCTTGGCTGTGTTCGATGGCTAGGGAGATTGGCGAGGGGTTGGGGCCGCGGATGGCGTAGGAGGCGATTTTGTCGGCGGATAGGGGGAGCGGCATTGTGGATGGTGGTTGATGATAGGTAAGGTATGCGGATTCTTGGGTATTTTATTTGTGCTTTTTAAGTGGAGGTTGAAAATTGGAAAGGGGGTGGTAGAGCACAGGTGCCATGCCGGGCCGAACCTGAAAGGCTGGGTTGTAAGTGTTATAGCAAGTGAGCTCTCCAGTGACTCATCCAGCCTATATCGACCTGCTGTTCTAGGACAAGAACGTGGGTACATACCCCGCTTACCTCGGTCTCCCCTCGCCATAAGCTTGGAGCTCAAGTTGCTCAACTGCACCTTACGACCCCGACACCACCATATGACCCAGACGCAGCCATTGCAGCGCGACGCATGATAAACCCACGAGCTATTTCAGCCTAGTGAATGTCAACGGCGCACATAATACTCGGACTTTTCTCCATGACGCCCATGAACTTTATGCCATTAACGATCGATATTTATGTCAGTCCTTCCAAGGCGAACTAATCGCTGAAGTGTGAATTTACATCTATAAGTAATTATTCTATCTGCGTTGCTAAACCCAAAAAACCCCTGTGTAGTTAGTTCACTTGTGTGGTTCACTCTTTCTTGCCGCCCATACCCTCCAGGATGGCAGATGCAGCGACCGAAACGCCTGGGGTCTCGTCGCACAATGCCGCCAACTGCCGAACCTTTCCTCTCAATTGCTCCGCCTTTGGCCCTATCACCGCGTCGATGACGATCGGGGCGAGCTCTTGTGCCTTGCTGCGCGGCATGGCCTGCTTGTTGCCCCAGAGGCCAATACCCAGATATTCAGCCCTGGAAGCAAAGTCATAGCAGTCAAGCCAGCCGGGAAGGACAACCTGGGGGACACCACAGCTGCAATAAGTTAGCTAACTTCCACCCACAACCGTTGCAACAAGTAAACTTACGTCAAAGCATCATGGAACGAGTTTGCTCCTCCGTGGTTGATCGACAAGACCACACTCTTGACCTGCAAAATGGCCGACGGCTGGGGCTTCACCCAATCGACAATCCGCACCCGATCCGCCTCGATCTCATTCTTCAGAGCCTCGTAGACCTTCGTTCCCGGCCCGGTCTCGTACGGCGCAGCACCGCCCAGGACCGTCCTCTTCAGCTTCCACAGCACCTGCACCTTCCCACGCACCCCACCCACATCCCCCTTCTCGCCCTCCGCCGCCTCCAACAACCGCAAAATCACCTCCGCCATCTCCAACGCCTCCCACTCCTCCATATTCCGATGCGTCCCCAAGCACACAAACACCGTCGGCCCCCGCCGCAACCACGCATCCAACTCCCCATCCACCTCCGTCACCGGCGGCACGGGCCGTATCACCGGCCCACAGGGCGTCAAATGCTTAGGGACGACGGCGAGCGGGAACTCGATCTCGGGCCGGTTGGAGACGAGAATCTTGCGGTCTTTAGGCGGGCGCATCATCAGGTGCTGGAAGGTGACGAGGTCGGCGCCGACCGCCTTCTTGACGTGCGCCGCCACGGCCTTGGTCCGCCGGTCGGTCACCGCGTAGTAGATCTGCGTGAGCGAGTAGAAGATGTTGGCGGGGATGGAGGTTGCGGGGACGGGGAAGGGGAAGGCCGAGCCCATTCTGTGTGTGGGGGGAGGCGTGGGTTAGTAAAGGGGGGGTGGGGGGGGGATTTGGAAATGGCGGAGGGGGGGTGAGGTTGGCTTACACAGGAAACTTCCAGAACATGGCGCCCCGCGGTTGGAGGGCGACGGCAAAGTCCTTGAGCGTGTTGGGCGAGAAGACGATGTAGTCCATGTTGAGGTGCTGGCAAGCGGTGGTGCCTGGAGCAAAGAGAGAATCCAGGACGATCTGGTCGGGCTGGACCTCGTCCACAATCCGCAAAAAGCTCTTGTAGATGGCCACAAACTCGGGTCCGTCCCAGGGCAACAACAGGCTCATGAACTTGCTCGACATCTCGAGGATGGATGAAAAGCTTGGGCGTTTCTCCAAAGTATCTTCTAGCTTGTTATTCCCTTCATGGATAGCGATAGCTTTCATGAATGCTGGGCCGTCCAGCAGGTGGAGCTTCCATGGTTGTGCGCCTGGCGTGGATTTCACCGAGTACTCCGAGGCAGACGAAACATCCTTGGATATCTCGTTGAACGAAACGAAGTGGATCCGGACCTCGGGGTCCATGGCCTGGAGGGCGTGGCCCACGGCGAGGAAGACATTGGCTTGTCCGTATTCGGCGTTGACCGCCAACAGAACCTTCTTCATGGCGGCGACTGGGGAGCGAAGTAACTTCTTAACGGGCTTCGATTCGGAACAACGGCGTAACGTAGTTTTACTTTTTTATAATCCTGACGGGGAGAACCTAAGGAGAACCGTTCGTCTCTCCCCTAAAAGCTGACACAGTCCATTCTTATGTTGTGGATTTTAGGTTCCCACCATCCCATGTCCAAACCACCTTAGGGATGCAACATCGGACTTGAGGAATACTGCCGAGAGGGTCGGCCATGACCAAGCCCTGTAACCATTCGATGCTGACGCCGAGCGGGCCATTGATAACACTCTCCAACCCCCGGCGGCTGTGGGAGGCGCTAGCTGAGTGAGCAACGAACGACAGGTCGCTTCATGAAGCTGAATTGGACTTCGGAATTGGGGGCGGAAACGACAGAACGGTCTGGAAAAGTTTCCAGGCAGACAACGATTGGGTTGCAATCAATCTCCCGTGAAGTGGGCATGACGTGAGATGGGTAGGATTGGAACGGCTGGACGCGGACAGGGGGCACAATCGTCGTCAAGGGGCCTTGGCGGATGGGATTCGTAAGACCTGGAAATTGCGTCTATGGAAGGGCCAAGCGCGTCCGAATACGCGAAATAAACAATACAATTGATCACGGTCCGCGGAGCCGAGCACGAGGGACCCCGGGCATATCCACGTGGTATGTGATACACAACATATGTCGAGGAAACAAACAGGGTTACACTAGGGGCCGAGGCCTCTGTATCCGTATTCGCATTCCACCTTCAAGAACCGACTCAGACCTCAACCACCAATTTCTCGCCGCTCACCCCTTTCCTCAACACATCCAGCGCCGTCTGCAAGCCACCCAGTCCGCCGTCAATAACCCTAACGGGGCCCGGGACAACCTCCCCCTTCTCCAGCCACCCAGTCAACAACCTGTTAAACACCATCTCAGACAGATCCTTCCTCGCGGACCAGATCCTGAACCCTGCCACCCACGCCGCCTCAACATCCGCCGGTTTCGCCACATGCTCCGGCCACTGCAACAAATGGGCCACCTTCTTAGGGCCGTCAAACTTAGCTAGGAAATCAACCACCAACGGAAGGGTATCATCCGTCGAGATGGAATCCACCGCCAGCGCCACATTCACACCGGCCTCCTTCGCGGCCGCCACCAAGTCCTCCACCGCCGTCGGCGAGCGATAATCCACCACGGCCGTGGCGCCCAGCGCGCGCACACGGGCATGGTGCTGCGGGCTCGCCGTGGCGAACACCTTGAGCCCGGCGAGACGCGCCAGCTGCACGGTGCCGGTGCCCATGGACGAGGCGGCGCCCCAGACCAAAATGCCCGTGTTGGTGGGCGGCTTGGCGGCGCTCTCTGGGGCGGGCAGGCCGAGGACGTCGAACAGGGCGAGGGCAGGGGTGCTGGTGGAGGTGACGGCGGCGGCGGCGTCCCGGAAGGCGAGGGCGTCGGGCAGCTTGGCGGCGATGGAGGCCGGCACCACCGTGTAGGTCTGGTAGGCGGCGTGGTCGGGGTTGCCTGTGCCCATGCCGGGGCCCGCGGCGAGGACGCGGTCGCCGGGCTGGAAGGCAGTTACGTTGGAGCCGACCGCGGTGACGATGCCGGAGACGTCGGAGCCAATGATGGCCGGGTAGGTGGGGAGGGCGATGTTGAGGTCGATGCGCTTCCAGTCGATGGGGTTGAGGGCGATGGCGTGGTTGCGGACGACGAGCTCATCGGGGCCGGGAGTGGGGATGGGGCGCTCTTCGATGACCAGCTTGGCGCCGGGGGAGGGTAGAACGGCCGCGAGGTTGGCAGTGGGTTGAGACATGGTGAAAAGGTTAGTTGATAATGAATGGTTGGCGTGTTATGTGAATCAGCAGAATATTTGGTACCGAAGTGACAGCTACGAAGTCAGGTTGGTGTTTGATTTGCAGCGATGCTGAGTGTTGAGATGATCTGGGATGAACTTGTCAAACCAAGAACACATTGATTCCTTATATACATCCATTGCGTTGAAGCACGCCATGACTTCAACATTGGATACAGTAGGTAGCATGGAGCATTACAAAGCCGAGTTGCAGCCCTACAGGTGGGTGGTCCACGAGGAGAGGGCACTGGCTGAAAATGCCGATGCGGATCTTCAATGGCCGTAACACCGGTCCGACCCCCATTTTTTCACGGAATCGGCTGTAACACTCGCCGTGCTGACAGCTTCTCCCTTCCTCTGGTTGGTTGAGAGCAAGGGGCCCGACCAAAATTTGTCAGCTGCTTTTCAATCGCACCAGCAAAACAACAACACAAGAAATACCTCTGTTCTATTCTTGCCCAGTGACGGAGAACAGACGGCCCTCCTTGAGTCCTGCTGAGTAAAGCTCTGACGGACGCCGTGACGCGTCCGAGAGAACAGCAAGCAACATGATACGGACGCATTCTTCCGACACGGCGGCCATGCTCCGATCACCGACTGACAAGGGCCGGCCCCTAACCCCTCGTCCCTCATCCGTATACAGACAACATCTGGTATGAGCTCATCTGCACCATCTCGGATGTGAGCTCCGTTCCACAAAAGGCGGCATGCTCATCTAATGACGGTCGCCGCATGAGTCTGCCGGCCAAGAGATAGTTGACAATAGGACTCGAAGATGTTAAGACCCAACTTGACGGTATCGGACCTTGGGAAGCAATGTTAGGTACAGAGAGTTGTACTAGAGCCATACGATGCAGGGCACTTTGTCCTCTCGGCACCAGCTGGGAGGGGCAGAATTAATATATTATTTGCTATTTTCATCCCTTGGTGTTACATCCAAGTCGATAAGCTTGCAGGACCATACCTACCCACGCAAAGTCATGTCTTAGCCCATCTCTTTGGCCACCAGTTTATTTTCTCGCCATTCTCTTGTTTGTTGCCATGTTTTAGTACTCGTGGATTCCCCTCAAGAAGACCGGAACTATGTTTCCCATACTGCCTCTTGACCTCCTGCTCGCGGCGGGCACCCGTCTGGCGTCTGCTACAACCCTCCCCCAACCCGATAACATCACCATCGCCTCGATTAACGTGGAAGGGACTGGCTGCCCCCAAGGCACCATTTCGACAGCTGTCAGCGCCGATCGAACAACCATAACATTTGGATTTGACGACTTTCATCCGTATATCGGCCCCGGCATATCGCACGCGGACAAAACCAAAACATGCAACATGACGCTCACGCTCAGCCATCCCCTGGGATACAATTTTGGGATTCTGGACACAGTCTACCACGGATTTGCACGCTTGGACGCCAACTTGACTGCAACACTTTGGTCGTCTTATACCATAGCCCGCGATGGAGCAGGAAACGACACGCTCCAAACGAAAGCAAACATCGCTGGGGAGCTGGTTGGGGTCTTTACACGCACCGAAGCCGTCACCGAGGAGTCGGAGCTTGCCTCGAGGTGCGGCAGAGACAAAAGCCAATTGCAAGTTACCACACGGGCGACCTTAACCTCCAGCTCCTCGTCGACCTCGGGCGGCTGGGATGAGGAGCCTCCATTTTCCCTTATGGTCCAGCAAATTCGTCTCAGGTGGTCGACTTGCAAGGAGTGAGCTGGCATTGGAAAGGTTACCCGTTACAAAGTAGGCTGTCATGGGGAACTTGACGATTTGATGTTTTTGAAATAAGATTTGATTGTTCTAGTTGATATACTGCTGTCATATCCCAGACCATGTGATGACACTAACAGCCTCCACCTGCCCTACTCTACCCCTATTCATCCCAACTCGCGACCTCCGGCACAAGCTCTGTTCCACCCAAAGTTATCATCATGCCTATGCCTTCTTTCCTGCAGCCAGAGTTAAAGCCAGTAGTGCAGTGGTTATAACCGCAACTTATGGGAGCCATCGGGACACCACACTGTGGATCGTGCAAAGATAAGCCGCTCCTGGTTTCAACTCTGGTTTTTGCCATTTTATGAGATTTTTATGCAAACTTATCTGAAATTTCGAATCTTTCTTCGCCTGCCCCGCCACACCCAAGCACCAACGACGCCCGTTGAATAGATGACGAGGCTCTACCTGTCTCGACTTCTCTTATGCTCCCCATGTACAGCTTGGGTTCCTAAAACCATCATTCCGATTGCTACCTTTGCCCTCATCCGTCCTCAAACCCAAGTGGAAGAAGTGGAATGCTCGAGGTCTTGAGCCTGGTCTGCTTTTGCCAACCTGTATCCTAGTTTTTCCCCCTCTTTACCACCCCGACACCCGAACCGGGGGTTCCCTCTACGATAGCGCCCAGTGACAGGGTATCACAGTGCCCGTGCTCACCCAACTCAAGAGTCTCGCGAATCAAAACAGACCCGACTTTGCAGTGGGAAGGGTTTGCCACCGAGTCAGCGCAGCTCTGGCTCAACAGCAGTATTTTCGGAGCTCAGTGCTACACCGCCGACGTTCTCGGTCTGTATCGTCAGATTAGGGTTGACTTGCGATCGGTCCTCAAGGATAACTTGAAGGCGCTCCATGTGAGCAGTAGGGAGAACTACAGAATGAGGGCCGCTTGTGGACGTAACCTGCACCCAGGCCTCTTTCCCGGTGGGCACTGGAAACAAACTCGTTCTACCCGGGGCTCCCGGAGGTCGACCCAAGCCACATACAACAAGGCCCGCTGTGCTCCGGAACGTCCTCCACCTGCCTACAACAATGGCACTTCTGGATAGGCCGGTTCGAAGATCCGACAGAGGGAAAGTCCGGTTGGAGCGATCAGATTCGCAAGAGTGTGCTCGAAACAGCCGAGACCAGCAACCTCAAACTTTGCACCGTTCCAACCCCATTTTGGCATAATGTGAACACTGATTCACAAATTGGAACCAGGTACCACTCTCCTAATTTGCTTGTCCGACAGTGTGTGCGTCTGCGTTTCGATGTCCTAATTATATTATGACTCTTGTCTGTCGGGTACAGGTTGCGGAAAGCCGGAAAAGGCGGGACCTCAGATTAAACACCCACCAAGAAAAAGACGTCAGCCCTGCGTATGACAGAAAGTGGTGCCTTGCACGGTCAAAAGTTGAAAACTGTTGGATCTGAGTCGGGGTCGCCGTTCGATCTGGAACATCCAAACGTGTCACTGGGAGCCATGTGCCCATCCCTCAGAATGCGGAACCAGTAAAATAAAAGCAGAAAACAGTCAGTGAATGAAGTTAACCATTGATAAGCTTTAACTGATTCCAGATGACCGCCTGGGATTTTGCCGGTCGTCCCTTCCCAACGCCTTGATTGCATTGTGCAACATCAGATGACAGCCTTAACTGTGGGGGTTCTGCCTTGAGCCAACGACAGGGGGAGGAAGGCGCTACGACCCCAGGGCGCGGATCTGCCTAGCCCTGCCACCACCAGGGTCCCGAAAGGACAGGGCCGCCATGGAGAGTGAGTCACAGGGCTGAACACACCAATCAGGCACTGTCTCAGCCCCCCAATACGGCGATTGAGGCCTTGCCCCATGAACCTGGCCGACGGGGGCCGCGCTTCGTGACTCTAATATTGTCACAGATGAGGCCAATAAGCGGCCCGAAAGGTTGACACAATGCGCCCTATTGTATAAGACAATGAAACTCTCTCCCATGTTCTGGCATGTTCCCCTCGTTTCGGTCAGACACTTTTGACGATTTGTTCGCATCACCGGCGAAGTCCTCAACGCCATTTGCAGGCATTAGCGGCAGGCACACAGTGCTTTCATTACAGTCACCGAATTTGACCGAAGAAACAAACCCGAAAAAGCCAGGTTTACAACTTTGTGACAAGAATACAAAAGCCCACCCATCATGGGCCTCCCCCTCCGAAATTCCACCTCCTTTATGAATCCCCCCTCCGGGGGCCCGTCCCTTGGCGGACCCTCCACCACCTCCGAGTCCGAGTCCGATGCGGACCCCTCGGAGCCGTTAAGTTACCATCACACGGGGAGCCGCCGCGCCAACCGCCCTAGTCGATTCCATCACCTTGCCACCCTCCATCACAGTTCCAAAGGGTGCTTGGAATTGAGTCCGCGCTTCCAGTCCCTGCTCGACCACGACGACCACAACACCAACGCCAACAACACGCCCATCACCACCCGTCAACCCCTCCACCTCCACCGCCACCACACCAACCAACGTCGCAGACTCCACCGCCACCGCATCCGCCAAGCCCAGCAATCCTCCCAAGAGCCGCGCGGTTCCTGGCTTTCCGACGCCGCCGAGGGCTACTCAATAGCTCGGTCCAGCCTCCAGCTGCCAGGCGAGGGCGGCACCACCACCACCAGCAACAGCAGCCACAACACCGGCAGGGGAGGCGGCAGGTCGATCAACCGGAGCAGGAGTAGCGGGGATGGGAGTCAGGGCAGCAGCGCGGGTTCAGAGCGACGTCCGCCATCACTGGAACGACAGGACGCGTTTCGCGACGAGAAGACAACCAAGAAGCGGCGGCGGGGACGGCAGCACCAACGGGGATGGGAGGGCGAAGAAGAGGCGGGGCAGGACACCAACCTAGGGGACGAGCAGGCCGAGGTGGCGGAACTGTACCGCCTGGGCCTGCTGTACGACGACGAGCATGAGCGTGGCGCGGGCTTCTCGCTGGACGGCATCGTCCGGGATGAGCCCGTCTACTCGCTGCGGGTGCGGCCTGCGAAGCGGAGTAGGCGGGCGGAGAGGAGATGGAATGGTGGTCACAGTGGGGTGCTTTCTCTGTCGGTGGTGGATTTGGCGTTCTCGGCGTTTGGCGCGGACGAGGCGTTGGCGGGATGGATGCTTTCTGGTCCGGGTTCGGGTTCGGGTTCTGCTTTGTCGGGTGCGCCGGCGCGGGAGGTGCATCGGTTCGGGACGGAGACTGCGCATGATACCCCTGGGTTGACGGTTGTTTACGAGCTGGCTGATGACGCCGTTTCCGCCATGTCGGTGGATGATGATCTGCTTGATTCGATTTCTGTTTCGGAGATTTCTTTTTGTGGGGGGGAGGAGGACGAGATGGCCTGGGCCATGCTCGATGGGAATGCAATGCCGGCGACGATGGACTTGGAGGCGGATGAGGAAGTCGACCCCTGGGTTGTGCTGGGCCAGGACGGCTCGTAGCAGGTCCGCCACAGAGATCCCTGACTGCCCTGGATTTCGGCCGGCTATGCAGCTGCGCGCTGCGATCGGACTGGCCCTCTAGACGGCCTAGCACACGAGACGGATGGACGACGGGGGGTTATCCGGAGAGGGAGTCAAGCAGTGTGCTCGTGGCCATGGCCACTTGAGCTCGCTTGTTCAAGGATTGCGGGACGGTTGTGCCAACATTTGTTCCACCATCCACGAAGGGCGGCGATGCATTGCTAGGGGTTTTCTTTTCTTTTCCATGTCTAGGCGATTTCTCACTTCCACGATGTTACGAAATACACTTGCTTGAATCACGAAATCGATAACTTTATATCCACGGTATGTTTTGATCATCTTTTGTAGTAGTAATAAAATGGTCTGCTACTCTTTCGCTCATCCGAATGCCCTAACCGCGAAGCGAGTTTCGTTTTCCTCAATGGGTGATTCCACATACTTCTTGGTGGAAGGGAACTAAGAGCTGCAAAACCTGCGCCCTTGGGCTTTAACAGGCTCAGGCTACATGAAGCGGGGTGCCGATGTGTCAGCAGCCTGCAGAAAGCTCCGAAGGCCGACGGCTTCTCACGGCTTCTCCGAGAAGCACATTGCGGGTATAAATCTTGTCGTTGACTACAGACAACAAAGGGCGGTCTTCCTCGACTCATATTACAATTCGCTCTCAACCCAAACCACCTCACTACACTCAATCTAAACCAGAATCAACATCCCCGACTCTCACCATGACCACCCCCTCTATCACCGCCCTCGCGGCCCAAGCCAAGACCTTCAAAGCCCTCCACATCCCCGGCACCCCCCTCCTCCTCGCCAACGTGTACGATGCAACCTCAGCCCGCATTGTCGGCTCCCTACCCGGATGCCGCGCTCTAGCATCGGCAAGCTACGCCCTCGCAAAGACCATCGGGATCGAAGACAGCGAGCTCACGCTGGAGCAGAACCTTAGACTGCTCAAGCCCATCGCCGCGGTGGCGCACGAGCTGAACCTGCCCTTCACCATCGACATCCAGGACGGCTACGGCGACCAGCTGGAGGAGGTCATTCGCCGCGTCATCACCGAGCTGGGCGCCGTGGGCGTCAACCTGGAGGACTCGTACCACGACACCGAGAAGATCATGGACGAGACCGAGGCGCTTGACCGGGTTCAGCGGGCTCTCAAGGTTGCGGCGGAGGTAGGTGTGCCGGACTTTGTGGTTAACGCCAGGTCGGATACCTTCCTCATGGGCGGGGAGCTCGATGTGTCGATCCAAAGGGGGAAGAAGTTCTTGGAGGTGGGAGCGACTACGATCTATGTCTTTTGGCCACGGGACAAGGAGATGATCGAAGCAGATGTGAAGCGGGTGATTGACGAGTTGGATGGGAGAACCAACATTCAGCCGCGCAAGGTCTCTCCGGTGCAGAGCAAGGCGTTGACCAGCGCTGACCTTGCCAAACTCGGCACGGCGAGAGTCAGCGTTGGGCCGCAATTGTATCTTGCCGCGGCGGCGACACTCACGGCGGCGGCCAACGAGGTGTTTGATGCATAATACGAAAAGGGGGTAGATGGGTAAGGAGTAATTACGTGTGGTGTGTTCAGAAGTAGAGTCATAATATTTCTCCAATCAAATCACTTCATAAATGAGTCAACTCACAACACCCACGTGCCTTCGAGGCATCCCACAACAAGCGGGTATGGAGCAACCACGCCACTCAGCAGAGTTGCGGATACGACTCGCTGTATCTGGAGAACCGGAAAACAAAAAGGGGGCCAGCCAGGGTTCGAACCTGGGACCACTTGCAGAGAGGAATGTTATCCCAAAGCAAGTATGCTAACCACTGCACCACAGGCCCGAGTTGCTGCAAGGATTTGGAAATGTTGTACTAAGTAGCATCTTTATCGTTGATAGGAGTGACCGTGCCCGCGCGGAGCGGGCACGCCAAAGGAGCCTGGAGGAACTTGCCGGCTGCAGGTAGGCCCCATAGCGGAGTCAACGATGTAATTGTCTTTTTTTTTCATTTCATGATGGTTATTGACGAATGCTGGCAAAGTAAGGAAAGGTGGTTTCTCCAGTCAGACTAGCGTCTAATCGTACAGTCGCGCCCTCTTTTTTTCCTGCTGTAGACCTCTTGCTTCTGATTGACTCGGGAGAGGGTTATCGCCCGTTTGGCGGGATCCCAATGGTCCTGTTCTTCGGGGACTTCTTCCAGTTCGACCCCGTCCTGCAGACCAGCCTCCTCTTGCCGGCGCCCAGGGACCGTGGCGGACAGAGACCGGAAAGCTTGGCGAAGCATCTCGCAGCGCACAGGCTGTTCCTCCAGTTCACAACCGTTGTCATCCTCCAGGAGCAGGTCCGCGCGGCTGGTTGCCCAAGGCTTCGGGGCTTCATCGGGCGCCTGCGCAACGGCGAGCAGACCGAGCTGGACTTCCAGCGACTCAGTCAACGCCTTTATACACCGTCGTGCAAGGCGTCCTTCGTAGACGGTCTGAGAGCCATCACGCCTCTGAACCAAGACCGGTGGGACCTGAACATGGCGGCCGTCGTCCAGTGGGCTCGTGCCCACGGCAAGCACATCTCAGTCTTTGCGGCCAAGCACGATACTGAGTCGGGGAAGCGATTGAGTGCGGGGGACCTATGCCACGTGCTCCGCTACGGAGACGACTCGCAGCTGCCGACCCCCGGCCTGTTCTTCTACGCGCAAGGCATGCCGGTCGTGGTGACTCGCAACCAGTTTGTCGGGCTGAAGGTGGTCAACGGGGCGCCTTTCAAGGCCGTCGACATCTTTCCCGACCTCGCCGCCGGCACCATCGCGCTGGCCAGCAATGTGACTCTTCATCTTGGACCGCCGGTGGCCGTCCTCCTTCAGTCAGACGATAGCGCGGGCCTCGCCATGCCCGGGTTCCCCAATGGCACCATCCTGATCAAGAGCAAGACGGTCGCCATCCCGAGCCAAATGCGGGGCAAAGAAGGCAGATGGAGGGGCAAGCCGGGCTTTCGGTGGGTTACCCACAGAACTGGACCTCTTTGCACCCCGACCTTCGCTATGACAGATCAGAAGAGCCAGGGCAAGCAGTTCTCGGACGTGCTCGTCAACCTCAAAGGCGTCCACTCCAGCGGTACGGCGACTCGACCCAGCTTCATGAGCTTGTACGTGCAGCTGTCGAGGGCGCAGAGTTGGGACGGGCTGCATCTGTTTCGGAAACCGGCGCGTGGCGACTTTATCGAGCCCAAGAATGTGCTCGACAAAGACATGAGGGACGCCATCCTCAAGCTGGAACGACGGGGCGAGGAGACCAGACGGCGGTTCGAGCAAGACCACAGGTCTGAGCCATGGCTTCAAGAATGGGCTGCCATGCCTGAATCTGACCAGGGTACTGAAACCGATGACGTAGAGGACGCGGCGCTCTGGCGAGACCCTGGGGTTTCCGAGCTCAGATCGTAGCACAGCTCTCCACCGTTGCTTTGTTTTGGAGCTCTTTCCCAGCGAAATAAGCTGCTTCAATTAATATTTTTATTTTCCTTCTCACCTTGTTGGCCTGCAATCTGCATCCTTTCGTGGTCGTCGGCGAACCTGCCCGGGGGTACGCCATCTCATTGGCCCTTATAAAGCGGGGCCAGCCCCACAGCCGACAAACCCCAACAGACCGTCCGTGCACCACCACTGCCAAGCCCAACTTCGAGACGCTCATCGTCAGAGGCAAGTTCCTCCGGGCAAAGCAACATGGCTGCTTCCACAATCGTTAGGATAATGACAGTAAATCTTCACAGTTTACAGGGAGAAATGGCAGGGCTTTTTTTGATGGGGCGTTTTATGGGGCGGAAGTGGTCCGTACTTGGAGCATACCATGGTTTTTCTCGGAAAAGGAACCTTTCGGAAGTACTCGTTCCTCGTACGTTCCTCCAGGCACAACCTAAGGTACTAGTACCCACCAGCGCGAGGTACTACCTGCTCTTGTACAGTGCATCACACCCTATAGCTTTAGCCTCTAGTGCTGGGGTGCTACCTGTATGGACTAACCCAAGCCTACGGCAGTTAGCTCCGGGGCCACCCACCTCCACTCGCAAAGGATGTATTGCCTAGGTACTTGCAAATTGAGGTCTTTATAACCGATCACAGCGTTTTCAACAATTGTTTTTACACGATTCCATATTCATCGTCAACCGCCTTACATTGTGCAACATCCTAGCCCCACAGCGAGTCCCCTCCGCCAACCGATCAGCACTGCTCCAGCGCAGTCCCAGCCTTCAACTCAGCCAGCATATCGTCGCTTGCCTTCTGCGAGATCATGAACGTCGACACCGCCGGGAAGACACCCGGGATCCGCGCAAAGGCACTCGCGTCGATGACCCTCAACCCACTAACCCCCCGAACCCGGAACTTAGAATCCAGCACCGCCATCGGATCATCATCCGCGCCAATCTTGTTCGTCGACGTCGGGTGGTGTCCAAAGGTCTGTTTATGAATCCAGTCCTCGTCCTCCTTACCACAGTACCCGTTCGCATCGGGCCCGGCAGCGCACGGCGGCTCAACCGCCGTGATGCCCACACGCTTGTACACAGTCCGGATCCAAGCCACCGTGTCCTTCATCGCCTCGAGATCATACTCGGCACCCGCAGCGTAGTGGTTGAAGTTGATCTCCGGCGTGTCCATGGGGTCAGCGCTGCGCAGCTTCACCCAGCCCTGGTTGTTGACGCTCGACCCCTTCACCATGCTCACGCCGTAGGCCTGGCGCGGGTCAGCCGGCACGCGCACCGGGTTATCAGGCCAGAAACCACGGAACAGGAACCCCTGCCCGCCCATCAGGAACATATCCCGCTCGCCATGCGCCGGGTGCCGCGTCTTGTACATGGCGACGCCCGCCATACCACTACCGGCGCTGCCGCTGCCCACGATGGGCATCTCCTGGTTGTCCATAAGATTGCGCCCGACGCCGGGCAGGTCCTTGACGACGGGGATGTCGAACTGGGCCAGCTCGGTGGCGTTGCCGACGCCACTGAGCAGCAGTAGCTGCGGCGAGTTGAAGGCGCCGCCCGAGACGATGACCTCGCGGCGGGCGATGGCCGTGCGCTTGACCCCCGCCGCGTTGGCCGCGCGCCGGTTGTCGGCCTTGTACAGCGACTTGCCGAAGAGGAACTCGACGC
The DNA here is from genome assembly GCF_000143365.1 of Chaetomium globosum CBS 148.51. Taxonomy (NCBI): domain Eukaryota; kingdom Fungi; phylum Ascomycota; class Sordariomycetes; order Sordariales; family Chaetomiaceae; genus Chaetomium; species Chaetomium globosum. The sequence goes on from NT_165977.1 coordinate 4,829,373, forward strand.
CCGTGGCGCGCTGTGTGGCGCCGTCGCCGCCGGCGCACTTGGAGCCCATGGTGTCGAAGAGCACCTTGGTGGCGAGCGAGGTGAGCGAGACGGTCAGGTTGGCGCCCGCCTGCACGGCCTCCTGCACGTAGTCGCGCGAGCTGTAACGGTTGCCGTTGGCGTATTGGTGGTTGACGAGCCCGTAGATGCTCGAGGTCTGGTCGCGCGCCGATGTCAGCTCGTTGGGGTCTCGGATTAGCAGGTTGGGCATGGACATGGTCGAGTTCCAGTCCTTGGCGAAGGCGCCCATGACGCTGTTGCCTTGGAGGGGACCGGTTTGTTTGGACTGCTGCATCGCCCCCATTTGGGTTTGGAAGTACCCGTTGAAGCCGTGGTTGGCTGTGCCCGCGGCGGCGTAGTTGTTCTTTTCGATCTTGGTGAAGATCTTGTGCATGTTCTCAGCCCTGGAAAAGTTAGTATTGGGGTGCGGTTTCGGCATGGCAGAGAACGTACCTCCAGCTGTCGTCTCCAGTCACCTCAGCGTGGTAGTTCCAGTCGCTCTCGCTCGGTAGCCAACACACCATGGCGTTGATCATGGAAGACCCACCAAGCGTCGCACCTCGGGGGTAGTAGACGCCCAGGAGTTTGGAGCCCGCCGGCGCACCGCTCTGGCCGACCCAGTACCGACCCTCAGGGGTGAGCCATGTCAGATGACTGTACTGGTTGTCGCGAGGGTCACCCTCGGGGTAGTGCTTGACGTAAAAGTCCCAGGTCACGGTCGGCGTGTAACGCCCAAAGCCCTGGCCGGGGTTGTTGTCGCCCGCCTCGAGGAGGAGCACAGAGTGTCCTGCCTTGGCGAGGTTGACTGCCACCACAGCGCCGCCTGGGCCGCTGCCCACCACGATGTAGTCGTAGACGGCACCATCGGCAGGGGCGGTTTGTGCTGCGGTCAACGAGCTCTGCGCAAGGAGGGCCAAAGAAAGGAGGGTACCAAGGGCACCACCTCGCTCCTGGTTTTGAAATAACTTCATCTTGAAGAGAACTCTTCAGTCTTCCCTGTACACAAGGATTTATCCCCGAAAATTCTCGAGGCGATTCTACGCGCAAGTGAGTCCGCGGGAGGCCACACCTCTTTGTAGCATGCCCGCTGCCGCTCCTTTCTCCACGTGGAAGAACTTGCCTCCTCCCTGCACTCCCTTCGGCAGCTTAGAGCCGAACCAGATCCGCAAGATCTCCATACTAGGGTTGAGCAGCTTTCGTAGATTGTTGAGAGGTTTCATGCAAACCCGCCAAGCCCGACAACAACCACCGTATCACTCCCGAGAAGGAGGGTAAGTGATAACAGCAAACCGAGCGGGGAGGCGTGGAGAATTGCCGATTGGACAATAGGAGACCTTGTCGTTGCTGCGTCCCTTGACTGTCTTTGCCGGAGCAATGGCTAGCGAGCATTATGTGCGGTTCCATCGCCATGCTCGCTGAGGGCACGGTATAAACGATGTGGAAATGAGATCATGCAGAACCGGTCTTTCTCAGCCATGACAAGTTGCTGGGGGTCTGACCCGTCACATGGTGCCGCCCGGCCGCATGCAATCAACCGCTGTGGGTTCTTCTAAAGCTTATTCAACGGCTGGGATGAATAAGTGGGGAGAGTGAATTCCTTCCGGGTCTGGAGCTTTGTGCCCGTCCCAGGTTGCAGCGGCTTGGTTATTCTGGGTCTGCCACGCCGAGTTGGAGGTTGACGATCCGGTCGAAATAGCCGGACCCTCGAATAGGACTTCGAACCCCAATCCCCGGGGAATATTAGCCATGCAATGAGAGTCTTGGCTTCCGCTTTCAGCAGTCTCGGCGCAAGACATCGTGGACTGAGGAGTTGCCAAGAGAAATAGAGAACGTGTGTCGACAGAACGGGTGTGGTGCCAATACGGGCGGAGACGAGCGAGGGGGTTCTCTGAGTGGTATCGCCTGTCGTCTGACCGGCAGTTGAAGCCTAGCAATGCATCGTGAAGCCCGCTTTGTCGCCTCGAACGGTGGTGTATGGGTCGGCCTTGGTGGTGCTCGGGCGACACGTGTGTGTGCATGGACAACAGCCCTGGCGTCGTCACGGGAGGAGACTAAGAGACGGCGGAGAAACATCTTGAACCAGGGGCGAGCTCCTCAATTATATCAAGTAGAGATCATCATAACGGAAATCAGCGTCTCAATCATATCTCCGCCATCATTAATCCAACATATTTGACTACCCCTCCTCGCCGCAAGAACATTATACCGACGACAACCAAAAATACGCTAGGACAATGCTCGCTCTCACCAAAAAGAAAAAGAAACCAGCAAGCCAGACAACGCAAAAGTATCATAAGCAAAAGACTAGTCATCATCATATCAAATGAGTGCTCAAAGATTGACTAATCCTGGCTGTTCCATGTCCATCCCCAAAAGCACGCCGATTAATGAGTTCATCCATAAACGCGAGATGGCAAAAATCCCCGGTAAAGACCACCAAAATCGAAAAGCGACGCCACCAATCCAGCGTCAATCAACGTCATCTCCTCTCCCTCCTCCGCCACCCGTCTCCTCATCGTCGTCTACGACGGGGTATTCCGACCCGTCGCCCTCCAGCCGCGCCACGTACTGCTTGACAAAGCGCCCGTCGGGCGTCAGGCCAGCATACATGTGCGGCGTGACCAGCAGGGCCATGCCGTCCGACCCGCCACCTGCCCTGCCCGAGACCACCTGCGCCTTGATGAAGGCGAGCTGGCAGCCGGCGATCTGCCAGACAAACTTGGGGTTCATCTGGTAGTACATCTTGAAGGCCGCGCTCGCCTTGATGAGCTCCCACAGGCTCGTCGCGCTCGCCCCGCGCTCGGCCAGGTACGGCTGCCCCAACAGCCCAACCGTCTTAGAGTCGAGCGTGTTAGAGCCCGCGTTGCTGACCGAGGCGAGGTCGATCTCGAGCCACTTGGCGTAGACCCGCTTGACCTTCTCTGGGTACCCGAGGCTGCCGTCGCGGAAAGGGATGAGGCGCTTCCACTCGCGCTCGACGCCACAGATGGCGTTGTTTAGCCCGTCTAGGACACTCTTCAAGGAGCGGGATGTCTTGGTGAGGGTTTTGACATGCTCGTAGTACATGGCGAGGTCTGGGTCCCAAAAGTGAGCGCCCTCACCAGCCGCTTCGGCCGCGGATCCCTTTGCGGCCGCCATGGATTCGTGGAATGATTGGAGTTCGCGATCAATGGCAGGTTTCGCAATCGAGAACTTGAGGTAGTCAATGATGTGCTGCGGCTCCTCAGTCCCGCCCCAATGATCGCCCTTGTACGCTGGGTCGTCGAAAAACATCTTGCCGTAGAAGTAGTCCCGCCGCAGTCGATCCCAACTCTCCGCGTTGAAGATGATACCTTGTTTGCTCTGATCGACCAACTTGCCGACCAAGCTACTGAGAAGAACGGCAGCCCTATTATTGACACTGTTGTTGTGGTAGCATACGCGCTCCTTGTAGTTGGTGCAGATGCCCAAGTAGTTTGGCTGCATCGCAAACTGGAAGCTCTTGTTGATCATATCGTAGACCGCTTCGTAGCGAGCACGGTTCCCGGTCTGCCCGGTTCGGAGCACCAGTTCCTCGAAAGTGGTCTTGTCCTTGCCCAGGTACGCGGAAAGATCTGGCTCGTCTGGCATGTCGGCGTTGACAAAGTTCTCAACAATGTCCGGATCCCAACACACCCAAGCCATGTCTCCGTCGTAGTCGCCTCCCGACAGCTTGTCGGCCAGCGGAATGTTTCCCTTGGCGGAAAACACGATGACATCTTTGAGAGCGTGCAGCTCTGGCTTGAACACCGCCCTAACTTTTTGGACGTCGCTCACAAAGTGAGCTGGCGAGCGAGCGACAAGCACGTCGCAGTCGGCCAAGAGCGTGTATGAGATGTCGTCTGATTCATCCCGGAATTTGGATGAGAAACCGACATGGACCTCGTTCTCCTCCAAAACACCCCAAAAGTCGATCACCATGTAGATGTAAGCGGATCGGCCCACCCTGATATTGAGCTTGGTCCGCAGAATATCACACTTTTGCTTCTGTAGCTCAAACGCGAGATCCTGTAGATACTTTTGCGATTTCGGGTCAAATCCGCTATTCAGGAGGAAGTGCAAAATCTCGCTCTTGCTCTCGGGGAGCCCACCGAGGAATGGAACTTGTCCGTGCTTGACACGACTACCCCGGTCGTTTGAGTTCTCGTTGACCCACTGTCGAAATTGCGAAGGTCGCTTCAGGGCCGTCTTCTGGTTCTCGAACTGCAGCTCCAAGTTGTTGGTGAGGCGGTTCCCGATCGCATGTTTCATACGCCTCTTGTCCCTGGCCCTGTCCTCGAGGACGGGTAAGAACTGCAAGTTCAGACCGGCCGGCTTCAGCTCCGAGGCCACACTGCGGACCTCGAGTGTCCGATGGTACGGATCGGTATCGTCGCAGTTCCATTTCCGTTGTGACGGGTATGTCTCGATCCAGTCGGTATCCCCAGAATTGCCCACATCCATCAACCACATGCCCTTGGCGGAACCCATCCGCCCTTGGATGGCGGACGGGATGTCGCTGAGCCCGAGTGCATCCCGAACTTTCCTCGCCACACCGCGAGACATTCGGCCGATGCCGTCGTTCATGACTTTACCTGTGGGCGAGAGAATGTCCTCTGGGCGGTGGAGGATCTGTTCGGGTTCAAATTTGACGGCCGGAAACGTCTTGCTCAAGCCGAGCTGGATGCGTGAGAAGAGCTTTAGGTGGGGTTGTCCCTCGTTCTGATCGAGATGCAGAAGCCAGTCCAACATATGGCTAACCTTGATCTGAGCTCGTTGATGCGCTGTGTCGGAGGGGATTTCGTGCCTCGAGCGAATGGAGGTAGGGCGAAAGTTGGGACCGTTCTCAGCGAAGAAATGCACTCTCTCCTTGAATGTGGCTTTGGCGTCCGGACCGAGCTTGAAATCCTTTGGCGGCTTTCTGTACCCTGCGTCCTTGGAGTAGAAGGCTTGCCATTGTCGCCCAACTATGGTGTGTGGTTTCTGGGTGAACCATTGGATGAGCTGATCAGCGCCTCGTTCTGTATCCTTGATGATCGGAGGCGCATTCAGCGCGGTGGGCGATGGGATAAGGACCTCCAGGAAGCGATCTGGGCCGAACCGCCGCGTCAGCCTGCAGCCTTCGTCGAATCTAAGCGGTTTCATGTCAAGGAGGAATAGAGGGCCGGATTTGCTGGGGTTAAACTCCAGCGCAGCCGACATCACTACTGTATTTCCTCGGCTTTCGAACCCGGCCAGCGCGGCCGCGAACACTTCCGCGGGTGGTCGCTCGGGGAACGACTTCCCGCGGAAGGGCTCTAGCTGGCTCAAGCTCCGCCAGATTCCCAGCATGTCCGACTTGGCCCATTTGGGGTCGTACTTGACGGTGTCATCATCAATCTCGACCTTGCAATGAAGGCAGATCCTGGTGATCTCCCATGCGACGGGGAGAGGCGCGTCGCGGAGCCAGCGCGGAAACTTGGCTATACGGGGTAAGCAAACGAGCTCATATCAGTCATTCGGATTTGACTTACGCCAAATGTTTTGCAGCCTCCTCTGAATAGGGGTGAGCTTGCTGGCATCTAAGCAAGCATCACCCCGGTCCCAGGACGAGGATGACGCCGAGGCCGTATCTAGCGAGGAAGTGCTTGGAACGGACGAGTCGGGGTAAACGGTGCTCACCGCGGACGATCGCGGGGACGGTTTGGGAGGACTGTCTGTCGGGCCGCGGGACCTGGGCGCATGCGGAGTAATCCGGTTGGCAACATCGAATTGTGACGGCGACGGGCGTGTGGAAATCGGAGTGCCGAGAGGGCGCTTCGGTTCCTGCGAGTCTCTATCTACAGTGGTTTGGGTCGATTGCTGCCGCCCACGACTGCTGAAGACGCTCGATACCTTGCTGCTGTTGGAAGTATCACTGGAGCTATCCCGTTCTTCTTCTGGCCGGCGGCGCTCGGGGGTCCAATTCTTCGGGGAGGGGTGGCCAAGATAGCGGCGGGTGGGCACTTTGTCGAGCGCGTCAGTGAAGGCCGACGGCGTCGGGGATGGGCCCGGGCTGCGAAAGGATGCGAGCGCTTGGCCTCTGGTTCGCTTGGCGCCGTGATCATCGTCGCTATCGAATGATCGCTTGGAGCCGGGAGACCCAGGGGATTCAGGCCCATCTTCGCCGGATGCAAGAACCGGTCCATGGCGAGTGCCACCATTCGATTCTGGGAGAAATAAGGCAGGTCGCGCACGAGCTTTGAAGTGGTCGATCACGTTGATCAGGATCTCTTGCAGATGCCGCTTCTCTCCAGGCGATTGCGCCTTTGGCGGTGTCCTTGGCGAGGGAAGCGTACCGGGTTCGGCGTGAGGTTTGGGCTTCCACTGCAAGCTCGCTGCCTTGGCCTCGTTAAAAAAACAATGGAGCGCCTGGTCGAGCATGTCGCCTTTCTGGTAAAAGAGAAACTGGATTCCGCGACAGATGCGGTCCCACCGCGCGTACTTTTCGTTTTCGACGCCGAGCTGCTTGCGCTTCAATGGGCTGAGGGTGGGGTCGGGAATCTCGATATCGAGGTTGTAATCGCTGTTCACCTGTTGAATTACTTTCTCGACGGCGACGTTGCCCACGATGCGCTTATTACTGGGCGTCGATGGGATCGCCGGGCCCGGGGTCTTGCCCATGATTGCCGGTGGTCAACTGGTAAAGCGCAAAGCGAAGCAATATGTATTTGCAAATTCTGTGGGCCATAGGAGGTTTGCGCGAAGTTATAAGTATGAGAGTTGCGCGGTTGTAGCGGGTGGGGAGCTAGGCAATTGAGTTTCATCAAAATACCCCAGATCCAGTGGGCCTCAATGGGAGGACGCACGGGCCAGCCATCCTTTCGCGAAGCGCTTCCTTTTTGGGAGGGAAGATCAGATCGAAGGTTCAGCTCTTGGTGATTTTGACACATCGGGTAGCCAGGGGAATTGAACTTTTGGATTGTGGCGGCCTCGAAAAGTTGCAGGCCTCGCCGTTCTCGCAGGCCTCAACTGCAAGAGGCGCATCTCGCAGCATCTCCGAGTCTTGACCATCGTGTGAGCACCCACGTGGGGGGCATTTCCGTAATCGTCACATTTTCGGAAATATCGAGTTGTGCTATTGTTGATGGGACTTCTATTGTTAAAGACCGAAGTGGGGATTCCGCTCGCCTAATGACAATGGTTATGGTCGGTGGCTTTGCCGGCCGTGAAGAGTCGGAGGGGAGCGGAGGGTGAATTGAAATCCGGAATTGCAAAACACAAGTTGCTCAGTCAGCCTCGCGAGACTGTAGCATTGGGGACCCTTTTGACTTTTGTAGGTTCTGGTGGGCCCACAATGGTCCCAGCTCCAAAGTCAATCAAGCTTTGCCGCCAATCCCGAGCTTCCCCACTCCCATCTCACACCGGCTCAGGTCTGTCGGCTTCTTCTTCGACTTTTCAGACATTTCGGATTTGCATCGGTATTCAACACTCGGCGCTCGTTATCCAGGATTTCTTGTCATTCCGCTTGGTAATACCCAACACCCTCTTCCCCAGCGCCAGTCATCCCATCGACCTGCCCTTATCGCCCTTACAACCCCACTTCTCCAAGCGGGTCAGATCCGCGTCCATTCGACTGCCGACGGAGATTCCTCCTTCGGGCCTCACTCGGATTCCCTTCCCGGCGACCCCATCCCACCATCCATCGGTCCTACCCGTCCGCTTTCCCCCCATCCGACGCCCCGCCCGGCCGTCCGAGAAAATGTCGGATACACAAGAGAGCCCCAGCGTCGAGGATCTGACACCAGAGGAGGCAAATCGCATCATCCATTCGCATCGCAAAGTGCGCTACGGTATGTGGATCTTCCTCGTTCCCGAATACCCCGAAGCCCCGCTAGGCGGCCAGACCCCCGGGACCAAGTGGATTGCCATCCGAGTTATCTCAGATATTGTTATCGGTGCTCCTGGTCCCCAGGGCTGGCCTGTCGGCCTGCGCCGCCGCCCAATTGGTGATAGGAATGGGTTACTCAGACTGCATCGCCGTGACAGGTACCGCGTGCTGGCCGTGCCGCCAGCGGAAAGTCAAGTGCGACAACAAGAGTCCGTGTGAGAACTGCATCAAGAGGGAGCACCCACAGCTCTGCTCCTACAAACCCAACAGGTCGGCCACCGGGAAGAGCATATCGAACGCGTCGGAACACCCCGCGGCAGGGAAGAAGAGGGCGCGCTCGCCGGACGAGCCAGAGTCACGGAGCCAGAGCAACGAGGCCCGGGAGGCCATAAGCGCGTACGGTGAGTGATTTTGCGCATCCGGAACATTCAGCCGTGGCCGTGTCTCACCCGCCATGTGCTCCCCGTACAGAACCCGACACCACCGAGACGACGCGTTATGTGGGCCAGAACAGCATACCAGCCCTTCTTCGAGAACAAACCTCCGCCAACGAGCCCCAGGAGGTCAGCGGGATCCGCCAAGACATGCGCTCCCTACTCGGCCTGGACAACTCGGCGCCCTTCCCGCTGATGTCCTCGCGCCATCTCGACAGGTTGACCTTGGACATTTCATCCGAACTGCCGTCCGACCGGGAGGTGATGAAGTAGGTGTTGTTTGATTCTAGGAGAAACAACTTAAACGAGGAGAGGGGGCTGACAGGGCTCTAGGCTATTCCGGACATACAAGGAAATTCCGCAACCGTTCTGGGGCTTCGTCATCGACATCGACGATCTTGAATCCCGCCTCATGGTCTACCTCGAGGACCGAGCCAAGAATGCCAGGTCGTCAACCAAATCCACAAAGGCGGTATCGGCCTCATGGTTGTCGATACTATTCGCCGTCCTTGCCGTCGGCTCTCAGTACCACGACTCCCCTTACCATGTGCGGACGAGGGACTCGCAAAAATACATTCAGATATCGTTCCACTTCTTGAGGATTGGCAACTTTCTACTAAGGTATGCACGCCCCATGTGATTACCGTTTTGTTATTCACTGACCGCACAGGCCGAATCTGGACTCCATACAAGCCCTACTCATGACCAGCTTCGTGCTGCTCAACGACATGAAAGCCGAAGCCTCGTGGGCGCTCCTCGGCCTCACCTGCCGGCTTGCCCAATCGCTCGGCCTGCACCGGGCCCAACCACTGGATGGGCGGCAGACCCCAGATGCTGCGCGAAAGGAGGTAGCCAGGAGAAAGCTATGGTAACCCGCCCAGATCCAAACGAGCTTCTACCCGGATGCTGATATGTCTAGGTGGACATGCCTTTGGCACGATACGCTCACTTCGTTGTCTTTTGACCGGTAAGGCCCCTCGCTCAGCACACTTGATCGATGCCCTAACATTCGCCAGCTCTCCGATGACAAACATCCCCTGCTGCCCAATACCGATGTCCCCTAGCGCGAACACCGAGGGATGGGCGTACCTCGAAGCTATGTTCAACCTATGCCAGATCATCTCCCAAAGGTTAAATCCCGATACCATCGCAGGCGCCACCTACGCCGAGATCCTCGACAATTGTGAGGCGGTTGAGAACATCCGCAGCAAGCTGTCGATTCATCTGCGTAGCAAGGAGGCGTGTAAGTCGGCCATGGATAGACTCCAACACTTCGCCATCCGGCTGCACACATCATTCATGATATCGGTGTGCTGTCGGCCTGCCTTGATACGACGAGACAGCAACCATCTCGATGCGGCGCAGAAGCAGTTTCTCGCGGACAGGTGCAAGGCGAACCTGACCGAGACGGTGCGCATGTTCCTCGCGATGCACCAGCTGTCCGTAATACCGACCCGCTCCTGGGCATTCACCTACCACGGCCTGTCGTCGGCCGTTCTCTTGGGAATTTTGGGCGAGACTAAAGCGGATGCCGAGGTCCGACAGCTCCAAGGAGACCTCATATCCGCCCTCTCGGCGACGGCGGCCAAGGAGCAAACCTCGCCCCATCCCAATATTCGCAAATCGGACCTTGACATCGAGCTGTCCGGTCCGTTGTCGCGAGCCCTCGCGGCGCTCAAGAACATTTATGATCACGGGTCTGTCGTAGGCCCTCAAGTCAAAAGGGAGAGGAGCATTTCTGGCACGGCGTCGGGCACACGCACACCACTGCCGCACATACCGCCGGCCGGACTCCTCACTAGCGGCAGCATGATACATGACCCGCGATCGGTGCCTGTGAGCCTAGATCCACACCAACACGCGGCGCTGGCCATGACTGAGCTACAGCAGCAGAGCGGCGGCTCGGTGGCTGACTTTTCCGCTGGGTACGCCTTACAGTCGATGGATTCACCCACTACTGCTAACGAACCATATAGCATTCCCTTTTCCCAGATGCCCCCTAGCTCTAGTGCGCAGCAACTCCCCGAAATGGCATTCGATCCAGCGAGCTACATGTCACCGATGGATCTGTATGATTCCATCTTTTGGGGTGAGTTCTGTGACTATTCCTATCAGTGCCCTGGCTGACATTCTGAGAATCTCCCGACCCGTTCAATACCGGGCTAGACTCGATGAACTTTGACTTCCTGGCCCATCCACCACCAGGCCAACCGCCCCAGCAACAATTCTATTTCTAACGGATACCTCAATAGGGGCGACCTGACTAATAATTATCACTCAAGACAATATGTACTTATATGCGGAGCTTTAAATCTATGGCTCACCCAACATTGTGTCCTATCTGAGTAGATATAACGCGAGCACTGGAACTCAGGCTGGTTGTGAACTTGTGGGTGTGGTCAAGTAGCGATCGGCTGATTGTAATGATGTCCCCCCGCTGATCAGATGGTATGCCCCTGGCAATTCATGTTCACATTCACCAAGAGGGCCGTTTCCATTATAGTAGATCTTTGTCAGTACTCTCAAGCAGGGATACTACCTACCCTACGACCCCATTGTGCATTCCGTGTGGACAATACTCTTGTTCTCAGGCTTACCATTGTCGACTTAACCGTTGCAGCCAACTTGGAAAGCGTATATCAATCTTGTCTGTTTTTGATCTCCCCACCATTCAAGGTGCCCGTTCACAATTATCGCTACGGGAACGTATGCCCCGTGAAGATGCCGTCGGCTCATCCTCGCCCACGGGTTAAGCTCCCTGCCCTCCGGCCCAACCCGGATGATTCGAGCACCAACGACACCAGCAACACCAACGACAAATCCCCAGCCAACCAGAATGGAGCCAACCAGAAGAAGTGACGTAAATACAAAGATAGCAGCACCTACATGATCAAAAATGAAGCCAAGAATCTTGTCGCTACTCTCCCACGTCCCTTTAGCAAGTTGACCGAGTTCGAGCACGTCCCACTCTTCGACATTGAGTCCTTTGTCAACCGGTCCGTCAAAACCCGGCAAATGGAAGCCAAAAGTCGCCGGTCGAAAATCCCGCGGCCTATGAACGGCTTTTTGCTCTACCGCAAATGTTACCTGGGACGCGCCAGGGCCTTTTGCAAAAGGCTCTCTGTGAACCAGCAAAGTTACTCTTCTGTTCTCGGGGCGAGTTGGAACCTGGAGACAAAGGAAGTTCGGGAGAGATTTTTTACCTTGTCACGCTCTGAGAAGCAGATGCATCAGGAAGCTTTCCCTCAGTGGAGGTACCGTCTGGAAAGGCGGAAGCAGGCGATTTGGGAAGACGGACACTGGGTATGCCCCCCGGCCTGGGCCCTCAAGTCCGTTGTCCAACACGGAAAGGAACATATGCCCACTTCCTATGGCCCAGTCGTTAGGGAGAACAACTCCAGCCCTGGGCGGGACGTGCCAGTGTCCCAAATGCACGAGCCCCAGTCCCCGCCGACAGTCCACCCTGAGCATGATGATGAGCCACATGCGGATGCGCCTCCCCAACCCGCTACTTTTCCTCCTGACAACGCCCCAAACAGGGACCCCCTCACAGATGCTACCACCAGAGTCCAATCTGGGCATGGTGGCGAGGTGGATGCGGATGCACACCCCCTCCCGGCTACGTGTACTTCTCCTCCTAGCAACGCCCCAAACTTGGACCACCTCACAGATGCTACCACCAGCATCGGTGACATTGATCTTGCGCTGTTATTCCCCGAACTAGCAAACAATGACCCGAAACTCGATGAGTATTTGACCTTCCTCCTTACATCAGAGGCGTCCCCACCAGATTGGCTGGGGGAGCTGGAGAGACTCTCGCCGCTTGTCACGCTAGTTTGAGGGTCTGGCGTCTTGCCTGTGTGGGAACGGAGATTAGGGCTGGGATAAATGACTGACCTATCTGTTCCGTGGTTTTAGATTGGTATGAGTAGCTCCTTGAGCTACTTAAAGGTGGGTTAAAGGAACACCGAAGGTGAGGATCAGGTAAACTCCTGGCCTGAGGTAAGTGAGGGATGGGGTCTTCAGTGTTTGGAGAATGTTATCGAATGTGTTGGAATAAGGAAAGAGAAGGTATCGCCGTACCGTAGAAAAGGTCTCCCCGTACCGTGGTACAAAGGGTAATCTCCACTTTTTCCCGCGCTAGTCTGGAACAGGAAGGCGGTGAGACCGGATTTCATCTGGTCGGGCTCCGGTCGCAACGGTCAATTGAACAAGGTGCCCTGAACCGTTCCAAACCACTGGAATCGATCAATTTTGCAGTATATTCGCTCGAGCAATTGAATCCGGTCGATACCGAACCTGTATGCCATGCTCTGATTGGCTGAAGCTATCTAATCTGCCTCCTGATCGACTCCCTGAGCCTCGTGCGTGCTGTGGTCTAAGCCCTGAGCCTCTAAGGCACTTGCCAGGCGAGCCCTGGTGGCACGGCTACCTCTGGTGGTCTTCGTGATGCCCCCGCGCCGTGATCCTGGTGTTGATGCCCTTGCGCGCGCCGTTCCGCGCCGTGGTGCGCGCTGGGCCACAGCGGAAGCGCTGGGAGGCGTTAAGGATGGTGCTCCAGCAGTACTGCTAGCTCTGCTGCCACCCCTGCCTCCTCTAGAGCCTTTACCCCTGACACGACGGCCTCGAGTACTTCCAGTGGCCACCACGATGGTGCTTCGCTGGGAGGGGGTTGCTGAAGGCTCCCTATCGTCGTTGTCGAAATTCACACGCTCCTACTGTGATGGTTCTCTTCGAATCGAGGGCGCTAGGCCGGACTGGCGCTGCGTTGACTGCTGAGGGAGCTGCGTAGCCAGCGGAGCAGTAGATCGAGGCGCCGATGGATCAGGGGCAAAGACCTCGGTGTTGCGCGGCCAGGTCGTCGAAGTGCTCGAGGTCATCTTCGTACGGCGCCATGGTTCCTGCGCAAATCGTCAGTTTCGGCGGAGATCTACGGCGTTCGAAAGCGTTTACTCACGCGATTCTAGAGTAGTAGCTGCTGGATCGCTGCAATTCCCGGCGGTGGTGCGCAATTGGTTCGAAGATTTGGTGTTGTGAGTGATTGTTGAAGAAACTTGGGAAAATGACGTCATCGCGGCAGAATTAATGTGGGTTGCCTGCGCGATGTCCCTTTTCTGGCGGAAATTGGCCGGGGTTAGGGTTATGTATGGGAGAACGTGTGGGTCTACGGTACGGGAGGACCTTTCCTACGGTACGGCGATACCTTCTCTAAAGAAATACACTCTTTTTCTTAATCGGTATGGTATATTGCTAGACAATTAGCAGCATAATGTTTAACATTGACTGGAAGCGTAGTTGCTACTTCACAATGGTTAGTTACTACATAGGTAGGTACAAACCTCCGGGCCTAACCCTGAACTCCTGTGCTATTACTATCACTACAAATCAAGTCCCGGACCAAGATTCATGAATTTCGAGCAAGCTCCAGACCCCAAAGCTGATAAACCTCTCTGATTGCACGTTCTGCTCAAACCAGGGGCGGTGACGCTCAGCCCAGGGTCGCGAAACTGCGGAGGTGCAACTAGGCGGGCTACGCCGCGGACAAGCTTCACTCATATTGATCTAGACCTATTCTATCCTCTAGTGGTCTTATCCCATGTCCCAATGGCCAGAATGCAGCCTGCACCAATGCTAATAGTCCATCGGTGCAAAAGTTCACCGCATTACCTACTAGTCCGTCAGCACAAAAGTCCATCACAGCAATAGGGCCAAAAGTCCATCCCCTTCACTGGACGCCAAACAGCCCCGCCGCTCTAATATTCGGACATGCTGGCGTCGCGGCTAGACGCCTCCGGTTTAGTTATCGGCACAGGGCGTTTCTCGATTTCCCGCACGTCTTTTGGCTGCTTTCGTTGAAGTCAATGTCTATTGTCTATAAAACGCCCCCTTCACCCTCCGTCTTTGATGTGTCAAACCCATCCTCACTCCCATCACATCACAATCATCACAATTCCCCTCCGTCCTCTTGAATTATTCAACCGCCATGCTTCTCAAGCCAGTGCTCGCCCTTGCTTCCCTGGTTACCCTAGTCGTGGCAGCTCCTGCCACCGAGCCAGACACCGGTCTCAGCCAACGTGAGGCACTGGAGCCGTTTACCCTGGCCGAGTCCAGTGACACTCTAAAAGCTCGCGATCTCACAAAACGAGACGCCATCAACATCAGCATGTTTGGTGGCAATGGCTGCACCGGCCAAGTTCATGGAATCTCTCAGATCGGGGGCGCACCGACATGCTACCCAGTTCCGGCTAGCAAGCGATCCATCCACACTTGGGGAGAGTAGGTCTTGCAATCCTCATTCCTTTCTGGTGTTAAAGCCGCTGAGACTGACGCTTCATCCTTGGGCAGTTGCATTGTTCGAACCTGGAGCGGTACCAATTGTCAGGGTTCCTCCCAGCCCATCGCTGCCACGCAGTGCTGGGATTATTTGTATGGTTCCGTGTCCGTGGTGTGCTTGTAACGGATTCATAGGCTCCGTGCAGCTATGCTAGGGATGGTCACAAAGACGAGGAAGGTTCCTCTCGCTGCGTTGGGGAAGGCAATCACAGCTCGACAAGTGTTGCGTGGAGTGATGGAGGCGTTTCGTAGATAAGGTAGAGATGTATCAAGCTCTACCACAGATACCCGAGACTGTGCCTATCTTGCACACTGTATTATCAGCACAGCCTATCCGTGCTCCCAAGGGTAGCACAGCTGTCCATGTATCTAGGGGCACCTACCTCACTCACTACTTGGTCCGGCTTTGCGCTTTTTGTGCTCTCTCAAACAACGATAGCTTTTTGTCTTCGCTGTTGCTCAAATGTCCCAGCTTTTATTTGTACCTGGGTGCTCAGCCGTGCAGTGGGACCAGTGATTTGGTGTCCTTCCCGTCATCCCTTGGCTTTCGAACGACAACACTCCCATGGCCCACCGGTTGCAGGTGCGACTAGGCAACTATGCTCCTTCTTCCTGACAACACTACGAGATAGAATGCCACGTACGCGAAGCCAGCTAAAGTAGGGCCCGCACCATACACTTGGAGGTCCCCTAGAACCAGAACATCTACGTTAAACGCTTTGTTATCAGCCCTTAAATGAAGCTCTTCGCATTCCTTAGCCTTCTTAGGCTCTGCGTATCCATTCCCAGCCCCCCCATAATGACTGCTCCCCACCGCTTTCCTGGGAATGAGTGTAAGCATCTTCTAACCCCTGCGTTGCCCGGAAGCGTTCCAGCTTCTGCTTTTGCCTAGGTATGCTCATATCAACTGCCAGCTCTCGTGTTGTCATCTTGGTTTGACAAATACCATGACTACCAAGCCCATATTGAGTTCCTCCACAGCCTCTCGAAACTACATCGCCCAAGGTCAAGAGTCTTCACAGCCGGAAAGTCCTTTGAAAAGAGAAATATCTAGGGCATTCACCTCTTTGGGAAATCGGGCCCTGGCATCAATCCTGCCGTCGTCTTCTTCGGCACGATGCATGCGCGGGAATGGATCAGTAGCATGGTCAATGAGTACATCGCGTACAATATTCTACACCTTTACGACCTCAACAGGGATACTAAACATGCGCTTGACAAATTCGACTTTTACATCTTTCCTGTGGTCAACCCCGATGGTATGTTTCCAGGCCTTCTCCCCTCACACCACTAACACAACCCAGGCTTCGTCCACAGCCAAACCGTGAACCGCATGTGGCGCAAGAACCGACAGACACAACCGGGTAGTCCTTGTGTCGGTCGGGATCTCAACCGGAACTGGGACGCGCACTGGAACAGCACAGGAGGTGCCGCGACCCGGCCCTGCCGGAGCACCTACCGTGGCGAGAAGCCCCTCGACGCGCCCGAGACGAGGGCGTTGGCGAAAGAGCTGGAAGCCATCCAAGCCCGACAAGGCATCAGACTGTTTATAGACTGGCACGCCTTCGGACAGCTGGTCATGTACCGTAAGTACCTACCCACTCCACACCACCCCCTTCCCAAACCCTCCCACTCCATTAACACACAAACACACAAGCACGCAGACACACAGACACTAACCAACCCCATCTCACAGCCTACAGCCACACCTGCACGACGCACCTCCCGCCCTTCTCCACCACACGCTGGCTCGGCCACGAGCTGGCCGCCGCCATGAGCGCCACCCACGGCACCCGCTACCGGGCCGGGGCGGCGTGCGAGCTGCTGGCGTACCGGGCGTCGGGCGACAGCGCCGACTGGGCGCTCGACGTGCTGGGCGCCGACCACGCCTACACGGTGGAGCTGCGCCCGGGCCTGCGCGGCCGCACGGGGGCGGCGGCGGCGGGGTTTCGGCTGCCGGAGAGGGAGATCAGGGGGGTGGGGGAGGAGGCGTGGGATGGGGTGAGGAGGGTGATGGGGTTTGTGCTTCGTTAGGGGGTGTTGGGTGTTAAGAGAGGGGAGGGGGTCTGTTAATGGAGTGGGGGTATTAGATGCTCGAGCATAAGGGGTTAGGTTGCGGGCTACTAGGTCTAAATGAGGCTATTAAGCTGGGCATTAGGTTGCCATTCTTTTCAGCCATCTGCTTCACTCGGCCCCTCATTCTTCAAATTAGACCCGTGCTTTCATCGTCCAAAGGGGAGTAGAGTAGTTGGTTGAAACGCTCGGGGGGAAGGCACGACAATATAAATAATAACACCGAAATGCTCAGGACGTAAACTACTCTGCAAGTTTTGTCCCCCTCACCCAGATGCCTGCACGCAGCGCGACGCCGTTCCCAATCTCAAAGTCCTTCTCCAACTTCAAGCCTTCGACCCCGAGCACCTCCTCGAGCGCCACCTCGACCGACCCGGTCTCACTCTCCGCGTCCATCATGGTGATCTTGACGGGCGAGCCACCGCTAACCATGCCCGCCTTGACCGGGAACTGGAAGGCCTGGTCAAACGACGGGTTCTCGATATCCGCGCCTGGCGCATCCGTCTTGATGCCGGTCCTAAACACCTGACCGGCCCACTCGACCTTGACGCTCGGCTTCAGCTCCTCGCGCCGGCCCGTGATCCCCCGGGCGGACGCCACCAGCACACTAACCAGCCCAAGCACCCCAGACTCCGTCCCCGACAAGCTGGCAGGGTCGGCCACAAAATTGTGAAACTTGCCGCTGAGCGTCAGCTTCCCGTCCGTCTCCTGCTCCTTGTGCACTAGCTTCAGCTCCTGCCGCCCGCCGGCAAGGAGCAGCTGCTTGATGGAGGTCGCCGCGAGGCCGATGTCGTCGTCGCTCGCGGTGTCGTCGTCCTTGACGTCCACCTCGATGGCCTGGTCGTGGTCGGCAACCAAAAAGTCCTGCGTCTCGTTCCACTCCGGGTGGCGGTTGTTGTTGACCGTCTTGGTGCGCCAGGCGGGGCCGCCTGCGACGTTGACGTCGACGAAGCAGTCCGGCACGTCGTGGACCAGCTTCTTGAGGAAGTTGCGCGTTTGGCCGAGCTCCTCGCCAAAGTTGGAGCCCGACTCGATTGTCAGCCGCAGCACACCGATCGGGTGCTGGTAGGTCTTGAAGAAGTCGTTGGCCGGGTCGAGCTTGACCAGGAAGCGGTTGGGGAGGACGGCCATGGACGAGATGATGCTTAGGACGACATTGCGCAGGGCGTTGTCGATGAGACCTAGGCTTGCAACGCTGGCGGCGTCGGTGTAGGTCATTTTGAGCGAGGGCTTGTTGATGAAGGCTATTTGGAGGGCGCCGACCTGGGGTCTGTTAATGGGTGCTGGGACCAGGGGCGAGAGGTTGAGATGGCGACTCACACAAGGGAGGACATTGGTCAAGGGACACAACAGAACTGACAGCCGCCCGCGAAGCTTAACGTGCTCGACTCCCTAGCGTAGAATTAGTATGGAATCAGGGAATCATTGGTGGTACCCCGAGTGAATCACGGCTCACAATCTTGGGCACCATGTTCCCATCCAGCTCAATATCACAAACACCATCCCAGAGGAGGTCCAGATCTAGCTTAATGCCGTCGCTATCGGCCTTGTGGACGTCGATATTCTCGACGTGAATGGGGACATGTCCCAGATCGATCTTCAGGAACCGCAGCGAGTTCAGGGGGGCGGGCAGCATCGTTGCAAACATGGGCTCGGCGATCCCCTTGATGGTGCGAGCAACAGCGACAGCCATGTTTGGCCATAGCTGTTTGATGAGGTCGTTTACAAAGCCTATTCACTCCTGTCAGGTACCCCTTACTGTCGAATTTACTTCAGGCGGGGAAAGGGGGGGCGGGTTGACCTGGTGACTCGGCGCCGCCCGAGGCGGTCAGGGTTTCGACGAGTGAAGACATGTTGAGAATATTTCGGGTTTGGTCGAGTAGGTACTTCCAAATCCAGAGTCCAAAGTCCCGGCTCGTAGTTCCGTCAAGAATCTCTGAATCTACAATCAAATTGACGCAAGTTCTGGCAACCCTCCGGAAACCTGCCACCACGCAGCGGGGTTTTAAAGCCCAATCTCTCTTGGCATCTCGCGGCAAGTGATGTCATCCCTGAAGCTTAGTACGCAGTAGTACAAGTACCTAAAGTATGCATGGTGGCCCGACGAGGGCAATTCAACCTATCATCCTACTCGGGCGTGGGACAACCTCAGCTCAGTCCCGTTTGCCTTTGACAGGTGTAATATCAACTGGTTGACCCGCAAAAGCCATACGAGCTCTGTGTACCAATCAGGGACAAGAGAACAGACAGGTGCGCGTGATGCTAATAAACAAACGGGAGTGGCGGGCACCGGTACCACCACCCGTTCAACCTTGGGTCCTGTGTTGGGTTGCTGAAATGTCATAAGCTCTACCTCCTTAGGTCGAACACCCACATACACTACAAGAACAGCAAACATCATTAAACCGTTCCTACATCCTACAAAAAGTAAAAGACCCCACACTGAGAACGTTACGATCCTCAACAAAGGTAAGCGAGTTCCCGTAAGATACTAGGAGCACCCACAATGCATGAGGTATGGGGATACGTCAAGCTCCTTTTTTTTACTAGCTTGTTACTAGCTTGAGATACTCACAGCAGGCCAAGGAGTTCCTGAATTGGAATGTATGTATCTCTTAGCTGCATTTGTGAATAGTTGATAAGGAGATGCGGGCTCGCCGATTCCCACAGCGACTTGCTACAGCTGGTGCCCACACCAGCAAATCTTCCGTAGTATAGTGGTCAGTATGTGAGCTTGTCACCATCGACATCGCTCGAGACCCGGGTTCAATTCCCGGCGGGAGAGATCTTTTTGTGCTTGGCTTCGAATCACGCCCTTGCATCTTTTTTTTCACTTCGGTCTGCAGGTCGGGCAGCCCCTCCGCTCTGCGGTTGTTCTCGGCTTCGCCACTCTTAAATTCCAGGCTCCTATCGGCCATCGGCGACCAGCGGGCACCCCGGTGGCGGGGTCAGGGGACTCACCCCATCTGAGCTCGGTAGTCGGGAACCTACCTGCTTTTTAGGTGCAGGTCGGCCGCTTGATACCGCTGGGGCTGCGGAGAGACCTTCCTGTTTAGGGGCTCTCGCAACGCCGCAACTCCATCGCCAAGTAAAATTTCAGGCCATTTTCTCGACCGAAATTCAAAGTCGAGACACGCCTTGAAGACTCAGAAATTCCTATTCTCACATTCTCACCAATTCCACAAACCTTCATAACGCGTTCACTGAACCGAACACCCAACCCCCCAATCGCGAAGTCACAGTCTAGAGCATCCGCAGTCAGCATGTTGGCGCAAGAACTGTCGATGGACCTCCCGGTCATCGATCTGGATGTCTTTCTCAACCAACCCCGCGACTCGTCAGCGGTGCAGGCCGAGTGTGTCAAGGCGGCCGAGGCTCTCATAACGTACGGCGCGTTGGTGCTGCACGACTCGCGCGTGGCGGACCAGGACAATGAGACCTTTCTGGATCTGCTCGAGGACTACTTTGCGCAGCCCGAGGCGGACCTCCGAAAGGACGAGCGGCCCGAACTAGCATACCAAATCGGAGTAACGCTCGAGAACACTGAGAAGCCCAAGTGCGCCGTCGACGAACCGTGCCTTCAGGTCATCGAGCGGCTGGCCCCCTCGGAGCGCCCGCTCGACATTTCGGCTCACTCGCCGGACCCCAAGTGCCGCTTCTTCTGGCGCATGGTTGAGTCGCCGCCGTACACTTCTAAGTTCCCGACGCTCAACGCGGACAACATCATCCCGGACGCGCCACACATCAGGGAGCGCTGGGAACCGACCATGAATCAGTGGGGGACGTCGATGAAGAATGCGTGGGTGAACCATGACTAACCACTCGTGAATGTGGGCGCCGGAGATAGATGCTAACAAATAACAGCGTTGAAGACCTCACCCAGATGACCGCCGTCGGCCTGGGCCTCGAGGCAGACACATTCAAAGAGGCTGGCCGATACGGGTAGGTCCACCCACCTGCAGCCCCCCTTTCTCTCATAACCACCCAAACTCCTAACCCCTTATCAGCTCCCACCTCCTCGCGCCCACCGCCTCCGACCTAGCCAAGTACGGACAAGTGGACACGATCCTAGCCGGCTTCCACACGGACCTCAACTTCCTGACCATCCACGGCCGCTCACGCTACCCCGGCCTGCACATCTGGGCGCGCAACACGGGCAAGCGCATCCCCGTCAAGATCCCCGCCGGCGGCAACTACCTGCTGGTTCAGGCGGGCAAGCAGCTGGAGCACGCGACGGGCGGGCTGGTCAAGGCCGGGTACCACGAGGTGGTGGTCAATGACGCCACCGTGCGCGCCATCGAGGACCGCCGCGCCCGCCTGCCCGACCGGCCCCTGGTGCGCATCTCGTCCACCTTCTTTTGGCATCTGGCGTCCGACCATGATTTGGTACCCATTCCGGCCCTGGCCGAGAAGGCGAGGGCCGTCAGGGCCCAGCAGTTTGATTTGGGCAAGGATGAGGGCGAGGAGGTCCAGTATCCGCCGATGAAGGTCGGCGAGCAGGTGCAGAGGTAGGTTTTTCCTGGGTTCTTGGTGCCTTGGGTGGCTTCGAAGCTGACATATGTGGTTGTAGTGAGCTCAAGCACATCGCCCTCATGGCAACTAGCTGAGGCACTCAACGCCCTCTGCCCATAAGTATACGGCGTTTGCGTCACGTTGGGCTTAGCTTGCAATTTGCTAGCAGATGGGTGTATGGGTGACATGGCAATGTTCGTAACGGTCTGCATAACCATGACCGGCATACTTGGATACTTGACAAGAACGAGTAGTTTCTATAATACCAAGTAAATGAAATTCATTTGGTCTTTCACCTTGATTCAATCACTAAACTCGAGTCCTAGCTATGCCTGGAGGAACTCCAGGTTCCTTAGGTCAAAAATGCCATGGCCTGCTATAAGCACGGACCAGTTTTTACTCTATAAAAAACTCAAAAAACGATGTCATTTCTAACCTGTACTGTCTGTCGACTTCTCACTGTAGAGTTTTGGCTTTTTCTCCTTTCGATTTCTCTCGATGGCATCTCGATGTCTGGCGTCATCTGCATTCTGCTTCCTTGAATCAGCATCTCGCAGTTGGTCTTGGCGGTGGAGGTGCACGGACCGTTGTTGCTCTGTTCTGGCCAATCAAAATCGCCGGAAAAAAAGCCGCTTACCCGCACTTGGCGTCAGGGCCCTGTGGCTCGCTGCTTCGCTCCTGCTTTTGCATGCCTCTGTCGCGCATTCCTTGACAATCACGAACACGAACAAAAAAATCGGATTTCTGTCAAAAGGTGGCGAAAGATGAGGTTTTTTACTACTACTAGAGCGACGCACCCGCTTCTTCGTCAGCAGCTTCAGTCTGCGCTGATTCGGCCATGACGTCCCATTCCTAGAACCACGACTACAGAGAACAACGTCAACATTGCCAAGATTGCCTGGCTCAGCAGAAACGATACAAGCAAGGCCTACGGCTCGATGGTCGTCTACGTGACGAAGGGTAGCGAAGCAAATTGCTTCTTTGACGCACAAAATACACGGAACCTATCAGCTCTGTGAGATTACGCCACAGAGGTTAATCTTTACGGGATCTGATTACTGAAGCCCCTAGATGACGATATAGCTTACTGGAGACTCAAGAATGCGGCGTCATACATCGGCGATGAGGTCAAACCGGTGCTTGAGGCCACCTTTTTTACACCGCGGTGCTCCATTTTCCCAATCCAAGGAACTCGATACGTTCTTTCCATCCCGATTTTCTGACCTAAACTACAGTCATCTCCTGATACTGTTTATAATTCCATTGCAGTCAAGATGGCTTCTTCTTCCGCCTTTAACAATTACATCGTTGACTCCGCTATGGGGCCTACCTGCAGCCGGCAAGTTCCTCCAGGCTCCTTTGGCGTGCCCGCGCGCAGCGGGCACGGTCACTCCTGTGAACACCAAAGCATACTACTAACTAGCCGTTTATAGATTCTAGCTTGGGCCCCTGCTTCCAACCAACCAAGTGCTACAGCGAGTGTCCACACTTGCCAATCTTCCGTAGTATAGTGGTCAGTATGTGAGCTTGTCATCACCGACTTCGCTCGAGACCCGGGTTCAATTCCCGGCGGGAGAGTTTCTTTTTCGTCCCACAGCCCTGATAACCTCACTTGCTGAGAACCTTCCTTTTTCACCTTCTGAAATGTGGCTGGGGTTATTGGTCTGGGGCTTAAGGGGAGCCAGATAATAACTAAAGGTGTGCGACTGCCTTGGTTACCTAGTTACCATGGCTTCAAGACAAGCACGGGATTGAACGATGAAGAACCCTTGAACTGTCTTTGCCGAAGGGATCATTGGCTATGGTTCGGCGAGCTGGAGACTTCATACTTGACGAGTGCGGTAGGTCGGGGACTGCCCACGCGACATACCTGCGAATATACCCCCCAACCCATCGGCTGAACCTGGAAACTGCGGGAGCAAGGACGAGCAAAGTCTTATTAAGAAGGTAGAGACGGCAAACAAGCCGGCGATATAACAGCTATAGCCACAAAGCAAGGGGTGGACGGTCCTATCAGATGAACATCTTCCCCGCATCGCTGTGTTATTTGGCTTCGAGCCCAAGGGGAAACGTAGGACTGGCACTTGCATCGCAGCCCAACATATGGTTTTTGCCCACCAGATAGACAAGACTTTGCGTTGCCTAGGGCCTCGTGGCGCGGGATACCAACTGTAGCGCGGCCCAGGAGGGAAAGGACGACATGCCGTACAGGTTGGTGGGTAGTCGGGTGTGGTTCATGCTGTAGGAGCAGAATACGAAAATCGGCGTTTGGTGTTGGAACAGAATCAGGAAGACATTACAAACTCACCAGCACATCAAGCCTCACATACCTCAGAGACGAAGTCTTACGCTAAAAAGGGGGGTGGCCTTTACACACCTGCTTCATTACTTCTGTTTCGGCCATTCTGCTGGTCTCGTGATGAGGTACGGATCGTTGTGTCTCTCCATTACACACTGCATGTTCGTTTCTGATTGAGTGAAGTTGGTGAGTCCGTTGTACACCAACGCTTACGGCTTACGGCTCGCGCCCTCGGCGGCGCTGTGGCGGATCTGTGAAACAACGAGCGAGCTCGAAACGGCGCGGGACCCGTGGGGCCGCGAGCGGCATCGGCGATGTGGGTCCGCCGTGGCAATGTCCGGCAAGACGGCCCACTGGTTGGAGATCTGCTGCGTTGCTGCTCTGCTCACCGCACCGGGGGAATGTACGTGGAATGGCCCTAAGCGAAACGTCAAGATACGGTGACGGTTGTTGGCGCGACGTGTCGTTCTTCAGTTTGTGGCTGGGATGCGTCGGATCCCGTTCGACGAGGTTGCAACTCGTAGTCGCACTCGCACCGCAGGCTTGGTTCGATCTTGCGTTGCGCTCTGTGGGACCGGGGCACGGTGAGGCCTTGTGCTCTTGTGCTCCCCAACGTGACGCTGTCTCTGTGGCTGAAAGTTCATAAAAACGGCAACCCATCGAGACTCTGGTTTTCCAGCGGCGCGGGGGGTTGCAGAAAAGCAGCGAGCCCGGGGCTCGCAGTGACAGCGCGGTGAGGCCGACCTCTTTGGGGTAACGGGCACGCGGGGTACCTCTGCGACCAGCAGTGTGTGGCTGACTGCGGGACACACCCGAGAAAACAAGATCGTCCCGGGCGTTGCGGCAGTGTCGCATTGAACCCTGATCGCCCAAGAAGCCCTCCCAAATTCCACTCACACTTTTGCTCGGTGTGGATTGGAGGCTCGCTCGGCGCCGTCGGGTGAAGGAGGCTGCTGATGAATGGATGTTGGGACAGTGCAGGCAGACGCGGCGAGAGGACGCTCGATTCCAGGCTGCCACCCTCCATTTCGGGGCGGGTCGGTGGTTGTCGCCGGAGCCAATCGACACCATCCGTAAGTCACCGCCGTGCCCGATATCGAAACCGGGGGAGGCGTGAGGACACATCGGCTGTCAGAAAATTACAACCGCAGTTTGGATGCGAGAACCTTGGAGATCTGCAATGTTATTAATATCTCGAAAAAAGTGTCCCGGCCTCCCTTAATGGGCAATGCGGCAGTACAGTGAAGACGGCCGACCGCCTGTACCGCCAGCACCACGGCTGGGTCGATGGTAGGTGGGTTGAGGCCTTGAAGACATGGGAGCAAGCCTTCGGGCGTTGTGGCGATTCTCGTCGGGTCATGCATCCCCATCAAAATCTCTTGTCGGCAACTGAGCAAGCGATCCAAGAACGTGGCACGCCTTATCCACCGCCACCGCGACACAGTGTCGAGGATTGGTCGATGAATTAAGGATTGGGTTCAGACTGGAGCCGACAGCGCTGCACGTCTTCAATTTCCAGAGGTTCCTTCGCTACCAGCACTCCAGGTCTCGATGCGGGGCGGCAGAGAAGCGGGTCACTGCATCAAAACCCGAATACCTTCAGCCAGACATTGTGGAGACGAAACGTTCAAGCGGGCAAGCAGACAAAAATCTCGGGATCGGGGAGTGCTGCCCCGGATCAAGTCGTCGTTGGAGAGACACGGCCTCGAACAACATGCCACCACATCGTCGAGAATGCATCGTCTGGGCAATTTGAGAGGGGGAGGGTCGAGCGGTCTGACAAATGAAACCTGAAAGCCTCAACGGCGGTGGTGCACAAGCACGAAGAAAGAGGCTGATAAATGCTCCATTTCAGGGTCTCCAGTTGTTGAGGCGGTGGGGCTGACCTTCCCCCCAATTGTGGGGGTGGGCCGCTGCCGTTTCTGCCTTGACTTGCTGTTGACTGGTGGTCGTTGCTCGCCTCACTCTTCTTACTGGAGAGAAATGTGATCCTAGGGAGCAGCCGCATTCCGTTTTGTGCCGACGAAAGTATGCATCTGCACCAGCCAGCGAGACCAGCACACGACAAATTCAATCTCCGAAGGGATGCTGCACCACGACATGGTCGCTTTCGCGTCAATCTCGACGGCAAAGTTGCGGAGTTGTTGCTTTTTCTGCCTCTTCGCGCCACAGCATGGTGGGCCTGGCCGTGCCTGGTCGGATCCCGGAAAGCATGTTTAGCATGTCGAGAAGTCCAGACAGTGCGGCCCGGATTCCTTCCAACGTTTCGAAACCTGCAGTTCCTTGCATCTTTTCCCATGACCTTACCCCACATACCGCATTCGCCGCAGCGTGGGATGACAACAGTGAGCAGCCGGGGGGATACTGCAACTCCGAGTAAGCATTGCGGTTCCATGGCAGCTCCGGGATGAGTGGTTCGCGAAAATGACCGCCCTGGTGTGCCTATCCGTTACCGATCAAGCACGTATGTACGAAGTACGCATCCCCCGTTCAATGCGGTCCTCGCCTTGGCACGGCCGACGTGCGGCAAAGCTGCGCGTATCCGGCATCAGCTTGGACGAGGCTGGATGAGGTGGCTTACACACGGAATAGGGTCTGGTTGACTTGTCTCTGTGTGTATATACCTCGCCGGGTCCGCAGAGGCGGCGCCCCATCACCGCCTTTCTCTTCCGTCTGAACGAACGACATGTCGATGTGGTCCCGTCTCTGACAGCCACCTCCCATCTCCTCCGTGTTCTTTGTACTGTGAGTGCCACCGATCAGTTCCTGCGTTTCGTCCCGTCTGCCCACCGTCCTTCAACCCCTGTTGGCTTGCTTTATCGGGAACATGCCAGCCGATCGTTTCGAGAACTTATTCTTCCGCCACCGCTCAGACCGAGGCCGGCCTCTCGGGGAGTCCCCAAGTGGTCTGCACCGGCCGACCCTGACCTTTATTGCCTTTTCTTTGTCGGGATATCCTGGGACAGTCCTGCTCACCTTGCCTCCCATCAGATAAATATATTTCGGTCTCCTATTCCGTCCCTTTGCTCGATTTGCTCCCTCCGATCAACGATTCCCTCTGCAGATTCGCTCCTTTCCCCCCCTGTTCGCCTCCCCAACACACTCGCTGGGCACCACACACCGCCCTTTTCTTTGGGACTCGCACCACTCTTTTGGCACCGAGTGTGCTACCGTTGCCCGCCATGCACGGGTACTCGTCGTCGTCAGATTCGGATGATGAATACCACTACCGCAAACACAAGGGGACAGTACCCGCGGCCGCCAACGCGAACGATGCCAACAAGAAGAAGAAGAAGCGCAAGCTGCCGCCCCAGCAGAGCATCAACCGCATCTGGAAGCGCTTCAGCAACAAGCGGTTCAACAAGGCCCTCTCCGTCCTGCCCTTCGACCCGGTTCTACCTCCCATCATCTCCGACCGATCCAACGAGTTGCTAAACGCCGGTTACGAGCGCGCCGCCGAAGAATGCCGGCGCAAGGTCCGAAAGATCATCCAAGAATGTCGGAGAGTGAACACACGGTACCGAGACCCGGGCTGGGATCTGGTAAGTCTTTTGGGGAGTGGCAAGGCCGTGCGGATAGCGGGCGGTGCTGACCCGCCCACAGGACTGGGACCTCAAGATGGAAAAGGGCCATACTC
Organism: Chaetomium globosum CBS 148.51; assembly: GCF_000143365.1. Classification (NCBI taxonomy): domain Eukaryota; kingdom Fungi; phylum Ascomycota; class Sordariomycetes; order Sordariales; family Chaetomiaceae; genus Chaetomium; species Chaetomium globosum. The sequence continues at coordinate 4,856,546 of NT_165977.1, forward strand.
TCAACATCCTCGGCCGGACCAAGTTCGATCTGAGCATGTCGACGCTCATGAACCCGAGCGCCGTCGTGCCAAAGGCGGTCAAGCGTGTCCACGAGATCTACGAGAAGCCGACCTTTCTCGCCAACATCAGCGGCAACGACGTCAAGCAGGGGAGCCTCGGTGACTGCTGGCTGATGGCCAGTCTGTCAGGCCTGTCCAACGTCAAGGATGGCATCAAGCGCATTTGTGTTGAGTACGACACCCGGATCGGCATCTACGGGTTTGTCTTTTATCGAGGTGAGCCAGATTTGAGATTGGTGCACTTGCCTGTGCCGCGCGACTAACAAACCTCAGACGGAGAGTGGATCTACTCAATTATTGACGACAAGCTCTTCCTCAAATCGCCGTGTTGGGACTCACCGAGCATGCAGCGCGATTTGTTGCAGCAGATCGACCGCGAGGACGTTGAGCGTGTGTACCGCAAGACGTACCAGACGGGCTCCAAAGCCCTGTTCTTCGCGCAGTGCAAGGACCAGAACGAGACCTGGGTGCCCCTAATCGAGAAGGCCTACGCCAAGGCTCACGGCGACTATGCGTCCCTGGCCGGCGGCTGGATCGGTGAGGGCCTGGAAGATCTCTCCGGTGGTGTCACGACGGAGCTTCTCGCCTCGGACATCCTGGACCTGGACGGGTTTTGGGATGCCGAGCTCAGCAAGGTCAACCAAGAGTTCTTGTTTGGCTGCAGCACAGGCCTCCTCGACGGTGGCTACGGCGACCGCGACGGCATCGAGGAAGGCCATGCCTACGTCGTCATGGAGGCGCGGACCCTCAAAAGCGGCACCCGCCTCGTCAAACTCAGGAACCCGTGGGGCAAGACCAAGAAGGGCATCTGGGAGGGTGCCTGGTCGGACGGGTCCAAGGAGTGGACGACCGAGGCGCAAGAGGAGCTCGGCCACCAGTTCGGCAGCGACAGCGTCTTCTGGATCTCGTATGAGGATTTGTTGCGGAAGTACCAGCACTTCGACCGCACCCGCCTGTTCCGCGACCCCGACTGGCGCTGCTGTCAGCGGTGGATCGGTGTTGACGTCTCGTGGAAGCCGCAATACCACGAGAAGTTCCACATCAAGCTGACACGCGAAGGGCCACTGGTCATCGTGCTGAGCCAGCTCGACAACAGGTACTTCAAGGGCCTCCATGGCCAGTACTCGTTCCGCCTGCAGTTCCGCATCCACGAGCTGGACCGCCCCGATCCCGAAGACTATGTCGTTCGCAGCCACGGCAACTACCTCATGGACCGATCCGTGTCCATCGAGCTGCCGTCGATGCTCCCCGGCACCTACAGCGTCTTCATCAGCGTGGCCGGCGAGCGCAACACCGACGTGCCCAGCATTGAGGATGTCGTCAAGCGCGAGTGCAAGAAGCGGATCGAGAACGAGAAGCTCGCCCAAGTCGGGTACGCCTACGACCTCGCCCACAGCAAGGGTGCGGCCCATCTCGAGGCGGTCAAGAAGGCGCGCAAGAAGGCCGACCAGAAGAAGGCCAGCAACGCACGCCAGACGGAACGTCACCGCCTCTGGGAGAAGCGGCACCTCAACCGTCAGATCACCAAGAAGCAGGGCCGCAAGAACAACCAGAAACTCGAGGCGAAGCAGGCAGCTCGCGAGGAGAAGAGGCGGAAGGCCGAGGGGCTCAAGCCCAAGGACCAGGGTGTGCAAACCGACGAGATTAAGGAGAAGCCTGCCGAGACCAAGCCGGAAGACAAGAAGGCCGAAGAGAAGGATACCGACAAGACCAAGGAGGAACCCAAGGTAGAAGCCAAGGCCGAGGACAAGTCGGAGGATAAGACAACAGAAGAACAACCCAAAGTTGACTCCGAGCCCAAGAAGGAAGAATCTCAGGCAGACGAGGAGTCGCCCGACGTTACGCCTATTGCCACGCCTCTCGAGACGCCTACCCCAGAGAATGGTTCACAGCTGTCAGAGGCTCCGAAGGAGGCCGAGACTCCACAGGACGTCACCGCCGAGGAGGGCAAGTCCGACGACAAGGCCGAAGAACAGTCTAAATCTGAAAGACAAACCCGAGACAAAGCGAGAATAAGCTAATCTGTCAGACAGGCCGATACAGTCTGAGA
>NT_165977.1:4858762-4887490 GCF_000143365.1 Chaetomium globosum CBS 148.51
CCGATAACAAGTCTGAGGACAAACGGGAAGACAAGGCTGCATCCTCGGTCAGCTCCTCCTCTACCGGCACGCCGGCCCCCACCCCCAAGAGCGACACCTCCTCGACCCCTAGCACCGACGACAAGGACAAGGAGAAGGTGTCCGTCCCGCCGGCCGACGCGTCCACCGTATCCGGCGGCCCACCCCCTCCCGCACCGCCGGCCGCCGCCGCACCCGCAAAGAAGGCGCCCAACATGTACGTGACGTCGGACGGCGAGTCGAGCGCGTCGCCGACCGAGGACTGGGAGGCGCTGTACAGCAGCGACGACATGTCGCGCAAGCCGCGGATGGCAGCGCCGCCGCCGCCCAACGCGGCCACGGTGAGCAAGTACCGCGACGACACCGAGGACGAGAACGAGCCGGACCCGTGGAACGCCATTGCCGTGGTCGGCCTGCGCGTCTACTCCAAGGACGAGGACCTCGAACTGCGCGTCGTCATCGAGGGCGGCGAGCTCGAGGAGGGCGGCATGGGCGAGAAGGGCGGCGTCGATCTGGATAATGCCCAGGCGAATGCCGGCGGCGCGCGGACGGCGCGCGTGGAGAAGAAGGAGGGCGAGGCGGCGGCGCACGAGGATGATGCCGAGGCGTATGAGGGGGATAGTGAGGTGGAGAAGAAGAAGGGCCGGGCGAAGAAGGGGAAGAAGGAGGGGGACAAGAGCGATACCGAGGTGGAGAAGGAGAACAAGGAGAAGCAGGACGAGAAGGAGAAGGAGAAAGACAAGACGGATGACGGGATGGCGCCGTATCCCGTCATTGTCCAGAAGGGCAAAGGCGACGAGGAGTACGAGACGGCCGTGGAGTCCATGCTGGACTAGCCGCGCGTGATGAGATTTGATGACAGCATTCGAATACCCTACAACTAATGCACTAGAATGCGAGACATAGAGGAGCGGGGCAGCGTTGGGATGGAGTTTGGATTGGATTCGAGTTTACTGGTTTCTTGGCTACCTTTTTCTCGTCACTTATTTTGGTCGGTCTGTATACGAAAGACATGCCACTCAGTTGGAGCACCGTACATTTGTCTCCATTCTAGAAGAATACATCTTGTTAATTGACAACCAGAGCGTGAGCGCAATGGCTGAATGTGCCCAAGACGCTAACTGAACTAACTGACCCCAGACGATGGTATCATGAACGGGACGCTAACCAAGGAAACACAGACTCGACAGGACCCAACTCCCAAAGTAACCCCCTCTTCTCTGCGTTGGCCCGGATGCTTAGTTTGTCTTTTTGACCCCCGCCCCGTTCGTGACGGCCGGCTTCCGGCCCTGCTGCGGCTGCTGGGCGAAGCGGACGTACGCGTAATATGCGGCGGCGAGGGCGGCAAGGATGGCGGCATTCCCTACGAGTGTTTCAGTCAGCAGTCAGCCTTATTTTACTACCCTCATGTTTTCTGAGCCGTTCCCCAGCACGAACGGACTACCATGACGGCACACCAACAAAACACCAGGAAACAGGAGCACATACCAGCAACAAACTTCCCCACCCCGCCAGCCAGGTCAAACACGCCCTGGCCAAGGTCACCGACAAAGGCGAAGAAGCCGGCAAACAGGCCGAGGACGCCGCTGACGAACGAGTGGACGATGGCGTAGGCGGCGCTGAAGACCGAGGACAGTAGCTCGACGACGGACTTGACGAGGTCGGTGATAGCGCTGGTGACGGCCATTTTGGATTTCTTACTCTTCGGTGGGGTTTGATGATGTGAGTGTGATTGTTGGTGTAATTAAGTGGTTTGTATGACGGTGATGGTGGTGATGTGATGATAACGGGAGACGCAACAGTATGGTATCTATAGATATTCCTAGTTCTTGGTCTGCTGAGATCACGATAATGGAAAGCGATGGCACGGCTGCGAGTTGTGACTTGGACGAACGTGATTTATAGAAACAGGGTATGGCGTGCAAGTTGGTGGTGATTGACGTCGGTGGTGCATGACGTCAATCCCCCCAACCATCAACAAGCGCGGTTCACAACGGCTGGTAGGGGAGGCGACTTGCTGTGCCGCCAATGATCTATAACAAAGTGTCCCGGTTCAAGACGACTCCACGTCTGGCATAACAATGCGGGATGCTTGGGGTGCCATTCCGCTATTGCACATCCGCAATGACGTCGCTTCAGGTGAAGACTGCACCGCCCAAGATTCACATTCACAACAGCAAAGCGGTAGTAGCACACAAAAAGGGTATCTCCATTAGAATTACGACTAGTACATGGCGACGTTCATATCAGTCTTCGTTCCGGTCCACAGCCTTCCCCTTGCCCTTCGGCGATGCCGGTACCGCAGCCTCAGACTCCGGCGTAGAGCCATATGTCTGCGTCTCCTGCTCCTGGGAAAGGGCGGACACGGCAACCGATGGGCGGTTTGAGTTGGCAGATGCCGTGGGCTCAGGAGGCGTGATCGGCTGGCCAAGCTGCGTCCCTAGGGCTGGCAGTTGGGGGGCCGGCGTATGTGTCTGCGCATGTGGTTCAGTCCCCTCCTGAATGGACGGCAGAGGCCCTGGCGGTAGGATCATCGAACCCCTGGTGTTCTGGGTCATTTCCGGGTTGGTCAAGGTGGCCGGCGGGGTGTCTCCTCCCGAGCCCTCCTCGTCAACCTCCTTTGCGACTCCCTTGCCACGACCTGAGCGGGTACAGAGGATAATACCCGTGATCACACCGGCGAGAATGAGCACGCCAAATGTGACGCCGACTCCAATGGCAACTTTCTCCCAGTGCTGGACCCCGTTCTCGGGACCGCCGTATTTATACGGTCCGTTCGAGCCTGAACCAGAGCCCGAGCCCGAGCCCGAGCCACCGTCAGAGTCGCGGCAGTAGCTGCTGGTGCATAACTCGGATGCGCCCGGGGTGTAGTCGCCATAGTTCTCAAACGCCACAATGTCTGAAGCCGGGGCGTTGGAGCCAGAGGGGAACTTGGCCTGGGCCAGGGCAATCTCGCGGTTGGCCAGGTCGAAGACGATGTAGCTGCGCCGGAGGAGGGAGCTGCCGAGGTTGTAGACGTAAGAAGAGGAGCTGCTCGAGTAGGCGCTCTCGTCGTTCTTCTGGATGCCAAACATGCACGAGTCGGACCCAAGTAGGCGAGAGCGCTGGTAGCCCGCAAAGGCGGTAATTGGCAGTACGAGATCGGCCGTTTCCACGTTTAGCTTAGGCCCGTCAGTGCCGCCGAGCTCGAGGACGAACTTCGTGTTGTTGGTCTTGCCGGCATCGCAAGGAATCAAGAAGACCTCGGCCGATTCATTATAGGTGGCGCCAGCCATGTCGGCGATTTGGTCCGCCAGCCGCGAGGGCAAAAACGAGAATACCTCGCCCGGACCGACGGTGACATCGACTGGGAAGTCGTTTGATCTGATGGCTGGCATGGCTTCTCCCGACGCGGAAGTGCCGTTTATGCTGTTGAGCGTGGTGACGAACCCGTAGGAATAGTACGAGTACGAGTACGAGCTAGACGCCGAAACGCGCACGAGATCACCCGTGTACCTCGATCGGTCGACGGCGCCAAACAGCAAGCCGCCCGAGGTCCCCTTGGCATCATCCAGCCAAATGCTGTAGGCGGGACTCGCTATCTTGCCGGACGAAACCATGCGGTCCACGACGTTGGCGTAGTTGCCAGCCGACGCGGAGCTATAATAGTTTGCCGAGTTGTTGGCGCCGAGGCCGAGCATGCCAATCCAGCGATACGCGTTTGAGACCAGGCCCATTGGGTAATCGTTGAACTCGAGGCCGCCAAACGTCAGCTTGTCGGTCATGTTGGCGCCGGAGACGCTGCTGGAATCGATGTAGGCGGCGCTGAAGTCATCGTAGCGTGAGTTCGGGGGCAGATATGTCGAGGACCGTGTCTTGTTGAAGCTTCCCCACGTACACTGAGCCTTGGGGATGTTGTCATCTTGCAAGTCCTCATCGTCGTAGAAATACTGGTTCCGGTAGTACCATTCGGGGGAGCATTCGGGGGTATTTGCGTCGGGAACCCACGTGTCACCGACCGAGGTCGTGATAAGCAGTGACACCTTTTGTGGAGGGGTGCCGACCGTGGCATCGATGACATAGGCATATTCGGACGATGTGAGGGTGGTCTGTTTCGAGCCCCGCGCCGAGAGATTGATGTCGCTGCTGGTATGCTGGGAGAAAGGGAGCAGCACATGTTGGGCGGTGGCGGTTGTGGCCGCGAGTGCGCCGATCGCGAGCATGGATAAGCGAGTGTGGAGCGCCATCGCGAGGCGGGCGCGGAAAAAAAAAAAAAAAAAAGAATGACTCTAGCAATTAACTAGCAATTAACAGACAAAAGATTGGACGTCGATTCTATCTCGACATGGCGGACGACAAGTATATGTATGTACAGAACGAGCGAAGGCGAAAGACCAACCAGCGAAAAAAAAGAACGAACAGGCACAAGAGGATTCATTGCTGTTTTTGCTCTCGCCCCTTGGTGCCTGGAACGGGTCTGGCCCCCGAAACCCCAGGGGCAACCGCCCACGATGATTGGCACCAGAAGCGAGTTTGCTTGCCAGCTACTTTCCGAAATTGGCATCTTGGCGATCCGACGGTCGCGCTGGGATGGAATGAGACGGACACGCCGAGTTGAGCAGCTGGAAACTGAAAAGAAGAGAGGAAATAATCATGTTGAATCGATATATAGAGACCTGTTGCCGATGAGACGGCTTCCTACCTATCTCCAAAGTACGGGTAGTCAATTTTTCGGCCAACGTCCAAGTTCGCTCCACCTTTCGAATTCCTCCTCGGCCCCAATGCCTGCCTGGCCAATTAATGCTGGGAACTTTTGCAAGTCAGGCTAACCACCGAAGTCATGGCTCTGCCAATAGCGCCGGCATCCTCATAGCTGTGTTGCCCGGGCTCACCTCACAAACAAAAAATTCGCACATGGAGAAGCCAATCTCAAGAGAGAGAACAAAATTAGAAAACGTCCCATCCCAAGTCAAAAGCCAAGGCAGCTCAGGCTTAATGGTTCGCAAGCTTGGCAAGCCACCCCGCTTACCCGATACAGAAGGTGGGTCAGGACCCCACGCTGTTGAGGCAGACATGGCGGGGCCTAAACGTCTCAGCGGCCTCATGACCTGACGTCGTTCTTAACGACTTCAAGCAACTCCCGCTGCGTCCACCAAATTACCTCCAGCGAGGCTACGATGCAGTCTGGAATCTCGGGTGCGTGACCCGATACAGAATATGTGACCCTGGGAAAGAAGCTAACGCGCCAGCGGCAGCATCGAAGGAGCTGGTCTCCCAATTCAACGACCTGCTCTCCTCCGACAAACACTTCGGCCTCCTCGTGACTATCGCTTCGGAGCAGCTGCGGCCGTTACAACTCCTGACGCCATCGTCCCCCGCATCTTTCGAATCCAATGTCGAGTCTCTGCTAGGGCCGCAAATCAAGCCCAACGAGGCCCTATATGTCATCCTCCGCAGACACCCGTCCGCTCCGGCCTTTGTGGCTGTGACGTACGTGCCCGACACTGCTCCCGTGCGCCAGAAGATGCTGTTTGCCTCGACGCGCCTGACTCTCGTGCGCGAGCTCGGGAGCGAACACTTCCGTGACACCTTCTTTGCCACCATGCCCGAGGAGCTCAGCGCGGCCGGATTCAAGAAACACGACGCCCACAGCGCGCTGGAGGCCCCGCTCACAGAGGAGGAGAGGAGCCTGGGTGAAGTCAGACGCGCGGAGCAGGAGGCAGGCATGGGCACGGGAACCCGCGAGATCCATCTGAGCAAGAACCTGGCCACGCCAATCGCCGAGGACGCGCTTCAGGCCTTGAAAGACCTCGGGGCGGGAGACAAGCGGACATTGGTCATGCTGGTGCGCACGACGGTTTCAGTCCCCGGTACATGACAAGCGGCTGACAAGTGTGCCTTTGCTAGAAAATTAACCCGGAGTCCGAGTCTGTCGAGCTAGTCCCCGACCACTCCGCCCCTACGTCAATCCCCGAGCTCGTGCAGACTATCTCGGCCACAGAACCCCGTTTCACCTTCTACCGGTTTACGCACACGCACAATGACAGCGAATCCAGCCCCCTGCTGTTTCTCTACACCTGCCCCACCAACTTTAGCACCAAGGCCATCAAGTTCCGCATGATGTACCCCCTCATGAAGCGAGCCGTGCTTACCATTGCGGAGAAGGAGGCCGGCCTGCAGCCAGACAAGAAGTTCGAGGTGGAGGATGCCTCCGAGATCACAGAGGAGGGCGTGATGGAGGAACTACACCCAAGAGCCGAAGTGAAGAAGGGGTTTAACCGTCCCAAGCGACCTGGGCGCTAAGCACCTGACGTCCTAGAAGCACAGAAAGCCTTGTTGATTCTTGTCTTCGTGCCGTGCGTGACCTGACCCCCGCCACATCTATAAATTCCTGCTGCTTCCCACAAACGTCTTTTTTATCTTTCACAGAACTCATCCCGATTCCCATTCCTGCTCGACCAGGCTTTTGCTTGGATATTCACCGGTTCCGTCGCCGAAATACCGCTGCACTCTCTCTCCTCTGTTGCCACCCCATCCCGAACCCTGCGCTACCGCGCACCATCCCAAACGTGCAGCGCAGTGCATGCCATTGACTTCAGTCTCACCGCCCACCATCCACCACCCACTGCCGGCCGTCCGCGTCGACCCCACCGACCAGGGCAGCAGCATCCCAAACTGGGACCGGGACATCCCCTACCCCTCACCTCTACTACGCGGCCGCCTCACCCCCGCTCACCCTTTCCCCCACCCGGCGCCCGGGCCCGTGTCCGTGCCCCTCACCGTGCCGTCACTACATCCAGCCAGCCATCGTCTTGCCGTGGCGGGACGTAAAGCCCAGGGCGCGCACCGGTGCGTCAGGCTGCGTTCCGGGAGGCCGTGCTGCTGTCCGTGTGGGAGTGGGAGCAGGCGCTGGTGTTGGGGGAAATGGCGCTGTGATGGAGGTGGGGTGTGGGGTTTGAGATGCGTGGAGTGCTGTTGGGGCTGGGGAGGTTCAGGTTGAGGGAGGAGTACAGATCTTACCATCGTATACTCAGTGACCTCCATGGGTTGTTGACTTGCCGGTTAGTTGATGGCGCCTTGATACTAATACGAGCCGCTCAATCTCATAAGCTACCTTAATATCACCCCGCTCGTTTTTCGCAAGTCGTTTGCTTCAACAAGCCGCTAAGTAGCCAACGAGCCGCTACCAGATATCAACCATGGATAGCAACAGTGCCGCTACTTTAACTTAGCCGTTCAAATGCGGTATGAGCTGTCTTTTCTCGGCTCATGAACTGTGAGCCGCTTGTCGCTGTGAGCCACTCCGACTTTAAGCCGCCCGCTCAAATGTGAGTGGCTTAAGTAGGTACATGTAATGACCGGGCTGTTGCGTGATGGTCCAGGCCGGGCGTTTCTAATCTTTATTTGGAGGCCACATTATAAGGGGCTGTGTTTTATAGGATGTAGCCTTGGGAGCTGGCTTGATACTCTGGGGAATCGGGGCGTTGGAATCATATCCTGATGTGACCGGACCATGGTAGAAGCACTTGGTAGAAAGGAGTTTACCCCAGCTCTTCCTGGAGAGAACAGGTTCAAAATGATTCACAGCAATTCCTGTTTCTAGCAGTCTATTCCTTTTGCCTTGCTATGCGATGTCACCCTCGGCCATTTTACAAGCCGGCCCTTTCCCTTGCGGACCTCCATGTGTTGAGGTCTGCATCATTCTTGCCTAAAGCAATTCGAGACGATTGATGGAAGTACGAAGTACCGATGAGATGACCCGTGGCTTGCCGCAGCACCAAGCCCGAGATCACTGTGGGGAACGATTCGTCACCAATAGGACGAGGTTCCGGGCAAGGAGTGGATGCCCCCCAGTTCCCGACTGACTGGGCTCGCGCTGTGCCATCCCCATGTGCCGAAACCGTTCTCGCTTTCGTCTGTTGTCGTCTGCTCATCAATCTGTACTTAGTAGCACACACTCACACAGCATGTAGTTAGTTCATCAATGCAGCTGTTCACCAATTGATCTCGAAATGTCACCCCCCAACTTCTATCGCATCCATGCAATCTCGGAACCGCCTCGAAACAGCTGTGATGTCATTTGCAATATGGACCTTGTGCCTCGGGCTGGTCCTTAGCCTGTTGGCCCCCTGGACCGCATCAGCTGATCCACTTGGACCTGGAATTACACCCCCAAGGCCAGGTATAAAGCCCCCCCAAGCCCCGGCCTTCCTCCCTTTTACCTGGGCGGGCCAGGTACATGTAAACACCCCACCCGGTTCATTCAACATGAGCCCAACACGCATCCAGCCGCCCTTACGGGTCGCCGTCCTGCTCAACTCGTACCGCTCGCCCTTCATCGCCGAGATCCGAGACTCGTACGTGCGCTCCACGGGCGCGGTCGCCAGCGACGACGCCGAGCTCACCTTCTTCCTCCCGGCCGAGAAGCCGGACGACTTCCCGGACCCGGACGCGTTCGACCTGATCGTGGTCGGCGGCGGGAACGCCGACCCGCGCAAGAAGCACCCCTGGATCCTGCGCGTCCACAAGTTCATCCTCGACGTGGTTGCCAACTACCCGCGGACGAAGCTCTGCGGGATATGCTGGGGTCACCAGACCATCTCGATGTTGTTTGGGGCCGAGCTGGTGGATATGGAGACGCCCGAGGTGAGTGGGAGGCGGATGTTGCGGGAGGTTATCAGGGGAGGAGCTCCAGCTAACCCTTCACAGTTGGGCGTAACCGACGCAGAACTGACGCCTGCGGGCAGCCGTTTTTTTGGGAGGGAGAACGGCAACGGCATCGTCCGGCTGCAGCAGCACCACCGCCGGGGTGTCGGCACGCCTCCGAGGGGTTTCCACGAGCTGCTTGTTGGCAACCAGGCCTTTTTGAGTCACGACCGCACGATTCTGACGATGCAGGGCCATCCCGAGAAAGATGCCCAGTGCGCCAAACTGCGAGTCCGGGACGCCACTCGGTGGTTTGGCCTAAACGAAGACGACAAGGTCGCTCTTTTGCGTATTGAGAAAGCCATGGACAGAGAAGACGACGGGCCAGAGGTTTGGGCGAGAATTTTTGAGTGGGCACGGGAGGAGCATCCGGGCTACGGAGTGCACTTATGACCCATCGACGAGCCATAGGAATACCCCGTAGGATACCAATACGAATACCAACCGACCCCTTGTCGATCTGAGTCACCAGACCCGGACAAGGGGCACTGGATCAACTCCAGAACAAAGCATATCACGACCCCGCAGCATCAAACGATTTGCAAAATGGCTTGTATTGTGGGGACGAGGTGTGGTGGAAATCAAGCTTGCATTGTCACAAGCTAGCTGAACGCCGTCCTTTTTGAGTCCCATGCATCAGACCGAACCCGAATCCCAAACCCAAATCTGACCTCGGTGCGCCAGCCCACAAACAAGCCCATCCCATCTACTCACGCCTAGTAGTCGGCGGCGCTGGTCTGGGGGAACTCGAAGATGACGCCGCGGCCGGTGAGGCGGCGGTAGACCTCCGAGTAGGTGTCGAGCCTGTAGTCGACACCGCCACGCTCCTTCTCGTCAAGGATGACCTTGAGGGTCTTGGAGCCGTCCTCCTTGGTGCGAAGGCGCTTGCCGACGATCTCGACGGGGAAGACGAGGTCGGTCAGAATGGCGTCGTGCACCGCGGTGAGGGTGCGCGAACGGGGGCGCTTCTGCTTGAGGGTGTTGCGCGAGCGGCTGGAGCGCTTGGGGCGCGGCAGAATGCGGCGCGAGGCGAGGATCAGGACATGGCGATCCGAGAACTTCTTCTCGAGCTCGCGGGTGAGGCTGCACAGAGTTAGTATCGCCTGTCGTTTAGAAGAAGACAAAAAAAAGAAAGAAAACAACTTACCGCTGCTGGACACGGTGGAAGCCTTGCAGCGAAGGGACGGGGACAAAGATGACAATAGCCTTCTTGCCGTGGCCAACTTCGATCTGTTCCAGATCCAAGTCAGCATGCGAGCTCCAGGATGACACTGCAATCCATGGACCGCTCCCGTCCTATTCCGCGTTCTATATGGTTTTTTGATGTTATGGCCGCCGAGCAGGACGGGCCGGCGCCCGAGGCCACCCGCCCGCCTGCCCGCCTTCCCATTTGTGATCAATCTTCCAATGCGACGACGCCCGACGCGCGGCGATGTCTCAATCGCTCGCCAGTCGGTGGAACAGGACCCGGGTGTGGTTCGGATATCGCAGGTGCGGGTGCTTCACGGGCGGATTCTCACCTCACGAGCCGAGACGAACTGCAGAGGGCGGAGGGCGACCTTGAGGTCGGCAGTGTTGGTCTCGAGATCGTACAGAGCGGTGGCGATGCCCTGCTCGAGCTCCGAGGGGTTCTGGCGGCTCGGGCTGTTAGCCGCAATCTTGTTCAGGGACGGCGAGCTCATGTTGGCGGTTGTCGACGATACCGGTGGTTGACTGACTTCGAGGCGATTCCGAGAGCTGAAGCTGCGTAAAAAGTCGACCAGTTGAATTGGGCGGTTAGGGTTTGCAGCCCTTGCAGCCCTCAAAGTTTTGGTGGGCCCAAGTCAGGTGCATAGGCGGTGTGAGCTGGCGAGATGCGGGGCATCTGCAACCCTGCGCTTCAGGGGCCTCTCTGCACGGTTCAAGGCCTTGGGTGCACCAACTCCACGAACGCGTCGCGAAGAGGAGTTCGTCCGCTCCCATCCAACCCAAGGACGGCGATAATAAACACAAAGATGGCCTCCACAGCTCCAGCCACCGGGACGGCCGGCTTTACACTGCCCGTACTCTATCGCTTATTTTTCCTGCTCATTGAGCCAATTGCGACCCTCGCTGGCGCATATTACGCTTTCTTCGACCAGCGTACCTACCTCGATCTCACCCATGCCGTCTCCGCGCCGTCGCCCATCCCGCTGGGTACCTCGATCGCCATGTCGCAGCTTGCCAATCTCTACTTTGCGTTTGCCCTCAGCGAGGCCATAGTGCTACGTTCCACCTCCGACCTCCGCGTCTGGAAGGCCGTGCTCTTCTGCTTGCTTGTCGCGGACCTGGGCCACCTCTACACCGTCAGCGTCTTAGGTCCGCAGATCTACTGGAGCCTGCTCGAGTGGAACGCTATTGACTGGGGGAATATTGGCTTTGTCTATCTCGGGGCCTCGATGCGGATTGCGTTTCTAACCGGGGTCGGTTTTGCCGGCAAGGGCAAGCTCATCAAAGCAGCTTGAGCAGCCGATCTGCGTATGGTTGTGGAAGAGCCGGCGCCGTTGTCTGCATGTTTGACTACCCGCCGCGGGCACTGGCTCCGACAGCTCTCCGCCTCGGTGTCGTTATCATGATAAGATCGTTGATGCCTTGGGAACCAACGCCGTGCTCTCGAACTCGTTTTTCCTCGGGGTGGGGCATCTCAAACCTGAATCTGAGAGGTGGGCGTGAAGGAAAAACCGATGCCGGCGTGGGCGGCTAAAAACGTTTGTGAAGTAATGGCCTCTTGCTTGTCAATTCCCTCAGTCTCCAGCTAGAATCCACTTATCCAGGGCAAAACCGGGCCTGGGAGTGTGTAAACCCACGATCTACTCAAACACCCGCCTCTTCCGACCCACCTCAGGACAACCATGCCCGTCCGTTTCGTCGTTGAACTTGACTTTCAAAAGCTAACGTCTGCGTGAATCCCTTTGGCCTCCACACCGTACCCCCCGCGGCCCGTTCACGCCGACTTTCCCCGCGGCTCTGAGGCGACCGGCCGGCAAGCGTTCTGATTTGTGGGAAAACCCGGCACAAGCTGTCTCCAGAGTTCGCCCGGACCCGCATGCTGTTCCCACCCGGCGCATGGCGGGGTACAGCGGGGTTAGCGGAGGAAAGCAGCATCACCGTCCTGGTGGAAGGCGGGTTCCCCAAAACGAGAGCCCCAGATGTGTCCATTGGCCCAATTAGGCCGTTCAACGATTCCTGGATAATATCACGATGCTCCAACCTCGAGTGGGGGACGCGGGGTGCCCCTCCTCGCGGGTGTCTTGAACGGGGCCCTTTAAAAGGCGGGGCCCAGGTTTTGTTTAACCCGAAGTGAATCCGTCGTACTCTTCTTGCCCTCCTCTCGCTGCTGCCAGTTGAACCCAAAGATTCAATCACCGTTAATACCATACCTACCACATCACGAACCAAATCATCATGCCGTATCCTGAGAAGTTCACCGGGCTCCAGGTCAATGGGCCGGATACCTGGCTGGAATTCAACAAGAACGAGTTCCAACCGAAGCCGTTTGGCGATTACGATGTCGACGTCAAGATCGAGTGCTGCGGCGTTTGCGGCAGCGACCTCCACACCATCAGCGGCGGCTGGGGCGAGCAGAAGTTCCCCCTGGCTGTTGGGCATGGTAGGACTCGGCTCCCCTTGCTCACAACGACCGCTTTGGCCACTGACACAACGCAGAGATCGTGGGGACGGCGGTTCGGGTAGGACCCAAGGTGACGCTGATCAAGGAAGGGCAGCGCGTGGGCGTGGGCGCGCAGAGCTACGCCTGCCTCGACTGCCGCCAGTGCAAGAACGACAACGAGACGTACTGCCGGAAGCAGCTCGACACGTACGGCGCCGTGTGGCCGGACACGGGTATCGTCTCGCAGGGCGGCTACTCTTCACACGTGCGGACACACCAGCACTGGTATGTCCACCATTGTGCTTCTCTCTCTCTCTCTCTCTTTCTCTCTTTCTCTCTTCCTCCGCCAGCGCGCGTTGGCTAACATAACTCTACTGCCAGGGTCTTCCCCATCCCCGACAGCCTCCCGAGCACAGTGGCGGCCCCCATGCTCTGCGCCGGCCTGACGGCCTACTCGCCGCTGGTGCGAAATGGGTGCGGGCCCGGGAAGAAGGTGGGAATCGTGGGGCTGGGCGGCATCGGTCACATGGGTGTGCTGTTCGCGAAGGCCCTCGGGGCCGAGGTGTGGGCGATCAGCCGGACGCATGCCAAGGAGGCGGACGCGCGCAAGCTCGGGGCGGACGGGTTCCTGGCGACGGCAGACAAGGACTGGAACGTGCCGCACGTCATGACGTTTGACCTGATCGTCAACACGGCCAGTAGCTTCGACGGGTTCGACCTCGACGCCTACCTGAGCCTGCTCGACGTGCACGCCAAGTGGGTGAGCGTGGGCCTGCCTGAGGACGACGGCATCAAGATCCGCAACCAGACCTTCCTCAGCAACGGCTGCTTCTTCGGCAGCTCGCATCTCGGCAGCCGGAAGGAGACGCTCGAGATGCTGCAGCTGGCGGCCGACAAGGGGATCAACACGTGGGTGGAGGAGGTGCCCATCAACGAGAAGAACCTGGCCGACATCATGCAGCGGCTGCACAAGAACGACGTCAAGTACCGATTCTGCCTGACCAATTACCAGGACCAGTTTGGGGCTTGATGGGCGGTGAGTGGTCGGCGTGGCGGGTGTTGTACATATTGTATTAGAAAAAAAAAAAAAAGAGAAAACAATCGTCAACGGAGCATACGAAGAAATGCGAGAACCTGCAATGCAAACATAATTCTAGGGGTATCTCCTTTCGTCATACGTAGGTTAACAGGCAAGCATAACCGCAATTCCACATCCTACGGCCGGATCCTCCCCAACCCCAAAACACACCAATAAGCCAGCTCGCGCTTCTCCCTCGCCTCCCGATCCCTAGCAGCGACAGATCCGACCTCATCCCCACCGGCCTCGGCCTCCCACTCGACGCGCACAAACATGGGGATCTCGAGGATATCCTCGTCCTCGGCCAGCGGCGGGTCCCCTTCCTCGAGGCGCAGCGACGCCGGCACCACCTCGACGACGATGCTGACCCAGTTCCGGCCGCGCTCCCAGATCTTGCCCACCTCCAGCTGGTTCTGGTGGTTGATGTTGCTCTGGCTGCCACTACCGGCGGCGGCGGCGGCCCCGTCCTCGCCGCGCCGCCGTCGCTTGTCCCGCTCGCTGCCGCCGCCCTGGTTGAGGGCCTCGTCCCACACGTCCGTGTTGGCGTCGATCTCAAACTCCGGGCACAGCACCGTCACCTTGCTGGCGAGGCGGCCCGGGGTCTTGGCCGGGGCGCCCAGGGTGACCTTGATGGTCTCGAAGATGGGGTTCTTGAAAGTCAGCAGGTAGTGCGCCGGGCGCAACGGCTCGAGCAGCGCGCCCGGGACGGCGGATCCGGAGGCGGAGGTGCCGGTGCCGGTGCCGCTTGAGAGGGAGAGGGGCCGGATGGCGATGCTGGGGATGTAGCTGCCCGCGACCAGGCGGATGCGGAAGCGCGTGGTCTGGACCTTGGCCTCGGGTTTGCTGATAATGTGCCGGCAGACGGGGCAGCGTTTGGAGCGCTTGGTGCGTAGGAGGTAGGGGATCGGGCGGAGCTCCGAGGTGAAGCGGCCGCGGCCGTGGAGGTGCTCTTCGCCGAGGTTCGGGGGCTGGTCGGCGAGCTGGGCGGCCGACGCGGTGCTGCCGTGGCCTTCGGATCGCAACGCTTCGATGGCGGCCGACTCGTCGAGCTTGGCTAACTGGAGGCCCTCGTTGGCATCCAGCGCTTCCCGCATGGCGCCAAGCCGCGACTTGGCCTTCTTATCCTGCAAACTGCCGCCGGTGTAGATGCTCATGATGCGCGAAAGCGAGGTGGGCGAGGAGAAGCCGAGGTCGCCCAGGGTGCTGAGCCCAGTGTCGGCTGAGTTGGGGTTTGCGAGCTGGTCCTGGTAAAACGCCTTCAGGTTCGCAAATTGGGTCTCGAGGTCTAGAACCTCCGTCTCGTTCGGCGCACCTTGGCCCTCCGTTGCCGGCTGGGGGCGGAATGACGGATCCTTACGCCGTTCTTTCCGCTCCTTGGCCGTCAACCTTGTCGAGCCCCCGTTCCGTAGCTTCGCCAGCTGGGCGTGTATGCCATTCGGCTTTTCAAATTGGATGCCGACCTCGGCCGAGCTCCAGGCGCAGTAGGAGCAGGTCAGGGCGTACGGGCCGGTGTGCGGCGCGGCGGCGTTGTCTGGGGCGGCCAGCAGGCTCGGGTCGGGCTTCGTCTCTACGCTCGTCACGGCGAGTGGGCCGATGCATATTGGACATTGGAAGCAGCTCCGGGTGCATCTGAAAAGCGGCCCGTCAGTCAGCCGGCGAATGGTGAAGAGGGCGACGGGACCGACCTGTTCCCCTCGCTCTTGAGGTTGCTGCTCGGCACCTCAAACAGGCAGTTTGGGCAGTAGTAGGTCACGATCTCCTCGGCGATACAGCGTGGGCACCTGATCTGGTGGCAGTCTTCGCAGTACAGTAGGTACTCGAGTGGGTAGAGGGTGTAGTTTGCGCGCAGGGCACGGGGGTCAAAAGTGCGGTCGTCATCGTCATCGGCTTCGGTGCCCCCTGGTAAGTTGGGGTCTGATGACCGGCCGAGCGTCGAAAAGTCCGAGCATGGGCATTGGATATACGTGTATGGAGTCAGCGCTGCCATCGCAACTCTACATCGTGGGGGCAGGTGTGCAAGCGATGACGGTGGTGGTTGAGAGAGAGAGTGGGATACCTACCCTGACGCGCCAAGTCGTGGAATGGGGGTCTTTGACGCGACACTGAGCCACCCACTAGCCCACCTTATCGACCCCTAACCCTGCCGGCTCCACCTGCCAACCCAACCACCAACCTGAACATCCTCGAGACCGCGCTGCGAAGTTGTCCTAACGAGGGCAGGCGAGGCGTGGGGCAGTCGTGTCATGTTGGTTCATTAGGTACAGTTATCTGTCGTCTAAATGGGAGTTCTACCTAGGCGCCAAGCTCCCCCAAAAAAGGTTCCAATTCCCCAATCTCATGACCATTCCTAAACTCCTTTGCTACCCATGACCGCGATCGACCTTTTCTTACTCCTTTTTTTTTTCTGAACCGGGTACGCAGCATCGAGGTCTATTCCTCTCTATCCATGTTGTACTGGACATCAAATCCCGTCGCCGCCCCAGGTGACTGCAACTTCCCGCTGATGTACACCGTGAAGGAGACCCCAGTGCCTACACAGTCCACAGCAAGCTCGACGAGGCAGGGAGGGTTGTTCTTGAATGCCAGTTCAAGGCGTTGAAACCTTTGTTGTCCCATACCAGGCTGCACAGCCAGGTCATGTTATTTGGCTGAATGGCAGACTCTTGCGCTTGGTAGATGTGGATGGCGGCCCCCTTGATGCCGTGCTCGACGAAGTCGGTGTCTTGCAGAATGAAGCGTGGCGGATTGATTACGGGCAAGCTGCTTCCCTACAGCGGACCCAGTTAGCAAAAGCACGAACTTTTTCGGCAGGCGATGCCAGTTGGGAGTGTGTTTGGTCTCACCATAGTAATGAACTGACGGGGCATGGATTCATTGCTGGCGGCGATGCCGTAGCTGAATCGAGCCACTCGGGAAGCAACCTGGACGGATGGTTGGGTGTACTGGCTCAACCCCCCAAATTTCCCCTTGTTGAACGAGTGCAGGGCACAGCCCATTGAGACGATCTTTCAGCTTCAAAACTGTTAGACCACTCACTGATGCGGTCGGGTGTGCGTCACTATTGCACAGCAAAGGATGCACTCACTTGGTGTCCATTGGGGCGAACTCGAGCTCGATCGGCGTGCCCATCCCGGGGTCCTCGTCGTCCATGCGTTGGATTTCCTTCTCTAACTCAGCCCGCAGGTACTTGTTTTCGCCGAAGCCGCCACAAACGATGACGGACTGTTGGCGAGCACACAGTGATTAGATGCCTGTCATTCCACAGCGGCATTGTTGCCGTATATACCTTAGGCATTTTCTGATGGTTTTCCAGCACGTCAGCCACTTGATCCTGAATCAGACCCACGACTTTGTTCACTGTCAGATCAAATTTCTCCAACAACTCGTCCCTGCGGAGTTCGTCAGCCATCACCCTGGCGCGCAACTTATGGCCTTGGCAAGGAAAAAAGCATTACCGCGTGAACCCGACGGTTTCAGGCTTGCCACATGAGCGGAGGTTAGGCCGTCTTCCCGGCCGGGGCGCCAAATGAGAAGGGACCCGTTCTACCCATGCAGGAGGTTCATGGAACCCCAGCGAGCTGTCTCGCCGGTATCTTTGTCCCGCCAGTCCGTAGCGATCCGTGTGGGCGTCCTGTAGGCGTGGTTGCTCGGATAACTGCCAGCTTGCCTGAGCCAGTTGCTGATGGACAAGTCGGGTTTGTGTGAGGCCCACCCGCCGAACCTGACGTATGCCCCCGTGGACCTGCCTCAGCCAAAGTACGTTAGAGAAACTGGTGTTAGGAGCCCAAGTAATGGGGAAGGAAGAGTAGAAGGGGGTCTCACGTCGCGCCAAAGTCTATGCCGATGGCAAGCCGCAAACCACCCCGGTTATCTGGGAATTGAGAAAAAATAGAGCTCGTCATCATGATGTGCCGTCGCGTACTAAGGCTGTGGATAGAGCTCGTGACGAAAGACGGAGATGGGGGGAAGGTGGAAGGTGCAGGAGCATGCCCTGTTTGCTACCGAAGCAGTCTGGTTCTTGTTTGAGAACAGGGGCGCTGGGACTCAACCAGCTCAACCAAACTCAATGCCTGATAGGTACCTATGCAGATGGCCAGTCCATCTCCACCAAGGCTCTGGTTCCGGGTCGGAAAAGACAGCATGGGCGAGGGAAGCGCTGAAAGCAACAGCAGAAACTGCCAGAGCTGTGCTGGTTACTTCCGTTTGCTTTGAGTGAAAAAAGGACTCCCGCCATTGACCAGCAGGGCCCGGGCTGCCGCCGCCCCTTTTCGGGGTGGGGGGTTTCTTTGTTTGTCCTGGTCCACGGGGCGACCTCTTAGACCCACGCCACACCGTCTCTGCCCTGGCCCTTGCCCTTCTCTTCCCTAACTTGCAGGCTACCATGTGAATCTGCCATCTGTATTTGCTTTCCGCTTTTGATCTTGTGTTCGCTCCCCAGTACTCCATGGCCATACCGAGACCATCTCGGACCTGCAAGGCCGTCAGCGTCCCCCTAAACGCACCGACAATGCCCGAGAAGACCAAAGGCGTCAAAGGGCGGAAAAGCCACGGCAAACGGCCGGCCAAGTCCAAGGCGTCATCCCCGAATGAGAAACAGCATCTCGCAGCCATGGCAGGCCAGTTGGACACTCCTCTCCCTGGTGCCGTGCCCGGCACAGCCGACAGCGACGAGGGCGTTATCTCGGAAGGGTCTGCTTCCCGACTTAACGCCACCATACTACCCGGTGCCGCCGGAGACCCCAATGCCTCCATACCTAGTGCAACCGGCAACAAAGACATCATCACAGAGGGGTCCTCTTCCCAACCTGATGTCGCCGGTCCTGATGCCGCCACCCCCAGCCATACCACC
This sequence comes from Chaetomium globosum CBS 148.51, assembly GCF_000143365.1. Lineage (NCBI taxonomy): Eukaryota > Fungi > Ascomycota > Sordariomycetes > Sordariales > Chaetomiaceae > Chaetomium > Chaetomium globosum. Next base: position 4,877,021 of record NT_165977.1, read on the forward strand.
GGCAATAACCCAACCGCCCTGGATGAACATTAAAACAGAAACCTCGGGCGCGGTGATGGCCAGAACAAGACAACGGCCCAGATTCGCCTCGACGCATGGAATGATGGCCTGCTGGACGGGTTCCTTAACCCCGGGACCCAGGATGGTGTCTGCGAGGGCTTTACCACCTTGCATCGCTGCATTTCCAACTTTGCCAGGTCCATGACCGAAGCTGTAGATTAAGGGTCGCTCGACGTCGAAACCCAACAGATGCTCAAGTCTTGGGCGCCAAAGGCCAAGGAATACCTGGAGACTCCAGAAGGGGCAAGAGATAAGCCAAGCTCTTGACGTGGTTTGCCTGGAGGCCGGAACTGACGAAGGAATGGTTTCCAGTTATCGTTCAAGGGTGGCTGTGGCGTACCTTCGTTGACGACATCCTCAGGGGGCCGGGCGACCAACCACACTGGACGTCCTATAATGAGCTCCTGCGTGTGATAGAGAGTGAGTGGGAACCTTTTCCCCATCCACTGCTTTGCCGCCGGGTCCGTTTTTAACATGTCGACGCACTTACGCAGCCCTTCCCAACTTGACGCCCGATACCTTGAGAGCGGACCAGAAGGAGACCAACCTTCATGATCCCCTTTGGCGACCAGTGGTGGCAAACCGTCTCAAGAACCGGCACTTGATCTGGCGCGCCCTAACGGTGGAGCTGCTGAGGTCGGCTCGCTGGGGCACAAAATTTCGCTATAACTTCGAATCGGTGGTTGGGCTTCTCCGTCAGAAGTTCGGCCGCTGGCTCCGGCCAGTCTCATGACCGAAGGCCAGCGGAGGGGTTTGAATCGGAGCATCGTCGAGCTTGCTGAGGCAGCCATCTATTTGGACTGGTATGTTGGCTTTCCGGTGTCCACAGGGAGGATCCGTGGCTGACATACGTGATGGCAGGTACATACACTGCAACGAACGAAACTGGGAATTCAGCTTCACGGACCCGGAAACGGGCCAAGCACACGGCTTCCTTCACAAGAAGCGCCCAGATGTCAAGCCTCACTATCTGAGCTCCGGTCCGGGCTATTACGAAGGGTACCCAGTGGACCTCGTTGTGACCCCGTCTTTTCATGTCCGGGGCCATCTCAACCAGCCAGCTGCGGATTGGAAACCTCTGCTCCAAGCACCCATGGAGGTGGCGATTCAATATGCTTCCGACAAAGCGTGATAAATAAGACACCGTGGACAGCGGGGGGGCGCCCGGCGGGCCCTAGCTCGAATGAAACTGGGGACGGGTTTCAAGACGTCGGGAACAAAGTGGTTTCTGGACTCGGGGATTGGTCAAAGCGATGCTCGGTAGGGAGTTTTTTGTACGGCTGCTGAACTTTATTTACTGCGATTATGTTGTCAGATGCAAAAGGGAGATGCTTGACGTACACTCGGAATACCCGAGCACCCAATTTACCTGGTACCCCCGCTGCCGCATGCTAGCACCTACGGGAAATACATGTCTTCAATTTTGCTTCTTTCCCGAACTTGTTCCTTGCGTCAACCCTGTGATGATTTCTTCCCCCATGCCGAAGACCATGAAAACGAGAGGGGCAACGATCCAAGCACCACTACACAGTCTTAGTTTGAAGCCCTAGTAAAAGGAGTGATGTGGATCGGTTTCGGCCACAAACACCTCGGGACTTACTTTGGGATGATCCACAGAAACAAGAGCGTCCAGGCGTCGTTCTGGCCGATATTGTCGAACCCAGAGCAGTATTCAAGTAGCCCTGCCGTAGGTACGCAGCCAGCCCGAGTCAGCCAATCTTTGCCACGCACCAACGAAGACAAGGGTGCCAGGCAGAAGAAAACAAAACTCACAATACAACACCGTCTTGCTAACCGTCATAACCGCAGCGCTAAATCCCAGCAACACGGCGAGGGCGCCGACCCGCCCACCGACCGCGCGGCGCGCCCCGGGGGCCGGCGCCGCGCCGTAGGCATACCACAGCCCCAGGTAGGCCAGGTACAGCAGGGACTCGGCGAGATTCAGCAGGCTCTGGGTGGCGGCGAAGGGGTTGCGGGCGTCCCACTGCTTGGCGCCGTACATGTGGTCAACCTCGCCGTACAGCGCGTAGGGCACCCACAACGGTTCGTGCAGCGAGCCGCCGGGCATCGTGTGCGGCCGCAGTAGCATGTAGACCGTGTCCCACGCGACGAGCGGCAGCGACACGCCCATCCAGAGGAGCGTCGCCGTGGACGGCGTGTGCGACCAGCCAGTCGGGGAAGAGGAGACGGCGGAGCCTTTGCGCGGGGTCATGGTGATGATGGCTGCGGCTTGCCGCTTGCCGCTTGCAACTTGCCGGAGGGTGGTGATTGACTGACTGACCGTGACTACCGTACTTAATGTTGGTGGTCTGGCTTGTAAATGCAATTCGTCGTCACTGGCGAAGTTGCTACCATGGGCGTATCTCTCTTAGAAACATGAGCATGCAGACTGGGGCAAAGTCATGTATATGCTTGGAGGTTTTATCACGTCCGGCCATCTGCCAGTTTCGATGGGGGTTGCCACACCTTCGAGCTGGCCGATGACACCAAACCCCGCTTCACGGGCGTTAAATTGGTGGTTATTGGTCGAAAGCCCAGATCGCAGCCCCTGCCCTTGGCTTCGGGAACGACTTCCCGTGCTGAGCCGTGCCCGAGCGCTGCGGATTGCACGAATCAGGTCGAAAGTTCCGGGCTTTTTGTCGTCAAGGGCATTCGGGGATTGTCCCAAGAAGATTGACATCTGTCAGTGAAACACACAACGTTCGCCAAATGGCATTGCTGATGGGATGAGAACCCCCGTGCTCTTGAAGCCCGCAAGGAAAGCTTAAAGGCCATTTCTTAAGGAGGGAGACACCGTTGTGGCGCCAAGGGGCTTCTCGAGGCCCTTGACGGCTGGCATCGTCCGTGGAACCTCCTGCGCTGGGTACGCCAGCGCCGTCTGGTGGGAACCGAAATGACAAGTCCAGCCGGCGGGCCATGTGAGCATCGCGTGGGCGGCAGCACAGGCGATTAGCCCCCGACTACAGGTGGCTTGAGAGTTACAGCGATCGAAACGAAGATCCATGTGCCAGGGCACGGGAAAGACGCCCCCACATCAGGTGATACAGATGTCGTATCCGGTTCCTTGCAGCCCTCATGGCCACGATGGGGACGATGCAAACCGAATACGGTGGAATGAGGACGCAGAGACTGTGGTGGCGTCACACAAGCTAACAAACATGCTGCGACACGGGGAGGCATGGCTGCAAGTTCCCAACAGACGGCGAAAGACGGGGAAGTATGCAAATCGGAGTGGAGTGGTTGGGACTGAGGTCCGAGGTGTGCGCTGCGTGAGTGCTGTCTCCTTGCGAGAAGCAACCGGAATACTGCCTGCCCAAGACGAATAGGCGCCAAGATGCCTCCACCAACGCCGTACACTTTCAACGTCGACGCCCGAGGGGTATGATGAACCGGTCTCTCTCTTACGGCACCCTCGTCTTTAGCTGAACACCATGCCACTCCTTCAACAAGTCCCCTAGCGCGGCATTGACTAGCCGCTGCTGTTTGAGCATGTTTAAGCCGCGGAACTTCTCGGAGCAGACCTCAATACCGTACATGGACCCGCAGCCCCCGGAGATGTCTTGCACCACGAGTTCCGTGGGCGTAAACTCTGCCAGCAGTATATCCCAGATTTGAGACTCCCCTTCGGAGAGGTATGTCGGCTTTTCTGGGGTGCTCGTGGAAACGGCGACATGTTCTTGTGGTTGTGCCGCGGCGGAGGCAAGGGGGGTCGACGTAGAAAAGGGCTGGCATCTGGTGAGTTGTTGGGGAAGCTGGGCCCGAAAAAATCGAGATGTCACCGTCACCGGCCGTAGACTCGGGGTGGTTGTCGAGAGTGACAGTCTCTGCGTCGCCCGCATTCCTCCTGCTCGTGGTCCGCGAAGAGCTTCGGAGGAGAGGAGGGTCCGGGTGCTCCGGGCGCGCAGACAGGCCCGGCAGATCATGGTCGGGGCGATTGAGTGCAATTCACTAATCTATCGGGAATGTGCGTTAGTTGCCTGCTGCAAAGTGGGTATATGGATGGAATTGGAAGCAGCCCAGTTCTTACACGCGAGGAAAAAAAAAAAAAAGGTTGCGAGTTCGGCTTTGGCAATGCCGCATCGTCGAAGGCCTGGGCTCAAACGAATCTGAGCCAGCCACGAGCCAAAAGCTGGGAGCCGCGGGCCAGGCTACATACAATTAGGAAGCCGGTGATTGGCTCAGTAGCGCCACTTTGTGGGGAAACCCACATCGTTGTCATGAAATCTCTTGGCCCATGTGCCGATGCCATCCCGGCGTGGCTGAGCTGCTGAGCACTGGTGGATGCGTCCAAACCCGCGAGCCCGCCTCCCCGCCAAACAAGCTGCACCAAATCTGGGCTCCGATATTCAAGCTGATAAACTTGGAGTAACAGCTCGACTCAGGGCCAGATTACCGCCCGGCTGACCAGGCGCCACCTGGCCAGGAACACCCAAAACTAGGTGTGACTCCCCATTATTTGCTCCTTTTAGTCGCCAAGAGTCCCGCTGTTAAGAGGCCTTTTTGCACGCCCCAGTCAAACTGGCCACCCCCCCCCCCCCTTCGCGATGTATCTTTGTGGAGTTGTCGCCAATATGCCCGCAAATGGTACAAAGTGGGCCAATTCTGCCCGATTTTTCCTTCCGGCTGGTGGTCCTGCGGCTGGCCGTGGATGGCCAGTTGCGTACTGGGCCAGTTACTGAAATGGTGGGGTCGCGATGGTAATGTCAGGCATGACGTTGACGATGGGAAGCACTATTGTATGGGGTCAGCATTGTAAAGAAGTTCCCCTGTTTTTGACGATGCCATGGATTCGATATACCGTAACAACTGTGTGGCTTTTGCATATGCTGCCACACTTGCCATCCATGTACTGCAAAACACCAGAAAGCCGCGGTCGGTTAATAACCAAAACGGACCAGATGCGCCTGCGAACGCCAGGAAGATCGCCATCGCCATCTTAGAGGGACCAGAACAGCGGTTTCGAGACCTCTTTCGGATAGGAAAAGCCGGCTTCTATCGCCTGGTCTTATGGCTGAAAACCAACACCGGACTGAGGCCATCTAAACTATTGTTGGCCGAACAGAAGGTGATGGTCGTGTTGTGGATGTTTGCGCATGCGGAGGTCCAGCGTAATACGGCACACCGGTTTGGAATTAGTCAACCGACGGTTTCTAACGTAATGAGCGAGCTCTTACCGATGTTGGTAGCTTTGCACAAGGCGTTTGTTCGCCTGCCAGACGACGACTGGATGGATCCGAATATCGAGTTAAAACCACGGCTGAATGCCTTCAACGGTTGTATTGGCGCCATGGATGGGACGCATATTGCAGCGCATATACCGCGGCATCAGCAACTGAGGTGGCGCAATGTCACGAATATGTCAACAGGAGGGACCTCGGGTCGCGGGACGCCCCCGAGGCAATCATTAAAAGGACCAATCAGGGAGCCAGGAAGGTGATCGAGGTGATCAGTGAGCTCAGTCGCCAAGCCGAGACTGAGCACACTGAGCACCAGGTAAAGATGACCAATCAGGATAACAATAGCTCGACAGTGATCAGTGAGCCCAGTTGCCAAGGGCAGACTGAGCACACTGAGCACCCTGGAATTAGCTAGGTATATAGTCACTCGTTCTGGAGAGCTCTGGGAGTTCTCCAGTTAGCAATCACAACTACAGTTCGCTACGAGCTCGAAAGCCTACTGTTGAGACAAGTCTTTGTTGTGCACCCTTTGGCTGCACCGAACCTAAGCACCCTTGCAAGATTACCTTCGGCCGAAGCTGAACCCTAACAGGACGGGGCCCTGGAGTAGGTTCGTCACACGCGACCGCAAAGGTCAGATAACCCAGAACGTGTTTGCCGCCGTCAAGACCGACTTTTCCTTCAGTTATGTGCTGGCTGGCGCAGAGGGCTCTATCAACGATGCGACTCTCTGTGCCCAGGCGTTTGGAAGGTCATTTCGCGTACCTCCAAACAGGTATTATTTGGTGGATGCTGGGTTCGGTGTTCGTAACGGCATTGTCGTACCTTTTCCCGGCATCAGATACCATCTGGAAGACTGGCGCAATGCCGCGCGGCCAGTAGAAACAAAGAAGGAACTATACAACTTTGTTACAAGGGCTGGAATTCCAGGGCTTGAACAATCAGCTGCCGGGGGAACCGGCAAAACCAAATGTATTGATAAGATTAATCTTCAATGGCCTCGAGAAGTCCATGAAGAGAGAAAGAGAAGTTCTGGAGCTATCTGACATTCTGAGTCTTCTTATACATGAAGGGTTTCGATGAGAAGGTGAGGAAGGGCGTTTGGCGCGGACGCCAATGAAATTAGTGAGGCTGGCCGATGAAGGAATGAGTGGCTATTGATTTCTGAAAACGGTTGGTGATGATTGTGTCCACGTGGTGATCCGTGTGACAAACTTACAGCATGCTCGGGTCCGCGTGGTAGTGGAACTGGTATTCGGGCAGCTCAAACGGCGGTTCAGGATTATTCGCGTCGAAGCAGGCGAATATAATATCAAGAAGCAAATCCAGATTATCTATGCGGTAACCGGACTGCATAACTTCCTGATAGCGGGTAAGGCGAACGACGCGCTGACTAGCAATCAACAAGCGCTTTTATCGCTGGCGAATACTCGGGCAAGGAGGGTTATTGGAAGTCGTCATCCTAACGATGTGCGATGGACCGCGGCGCATGCGATGTGGGAAAACTGGCAAAGGTGGAAGAGGCGTGTAGATAGTTGACGATGTGGTTGTATATTGGCGATGTAGATAGAAAATGCAGGTTCAGAAACAAATAGTTAAAAGTGCTGGAAAACGCAGTTTCAGAAACAAATAGTCAAAATGCAAGTTCAAAAACAAACAGTCAAATCGCCAGAAAACGCAGTTTCAAGAACAAACAGTCGAATTCGCAATTACAGCTATCAAGCGCTACCTTCTTTCCAGCGATCTATATACAACCTCTTAAGTGCCAGACTGAGTTTGTTCCACATTACCGCGGACATCGGATTTCGCTGCAGGTAGTCGATATAGTTCAACAATTCACTCCCATCGACCTTATCCGCGAATAGCTTCTGGATATCCTCGGTCGCCAGCGCAACATCGTCGGCGCCGGCGAGGCGTGGTGCCGCGAGGATTGTAATGGAATCCTTGAAGCTGGCTGCGAGGATACTACTATCGCGCTCACGGTCCCGACGGTGAGAGGAATGTCGTACCGGTACGTCAACCGTCGATGGAGTACTACCCCGGGTAGGTGTGAGGTTGGGATCGGTACGGATACGATGTTGTTGAGCCGACGTTAACTTCCTCTTCTTCTGAATAGGTGTAACGGCAGCGACATTGTCGTCATCCTCGTCAGACTCCGTATCAAGCATGACCGGAACATCACGATTAGAATCCTCCTCCAGCTCTTCCTCCACTACATCCGTCGCCTGGGTATCAGCGGCATCGTCAGCCTCGGCGATGTGGTTCCCACTTGCCCGCTCCCGCCAGAAGACAGACCGGTAGACATCAACATCGCCAAGTGGGATTGTCCTCAGCCAGGTTACGCTTTTCGAGAGCGTGTTGTTCCGCAATACAAACTGCTCCCAGGTCGACTCTGATACACAGGGGAGGTTGGCCGTATAGTCGAATGTCACGCCAGAGTATCCATCCACCAACATTTTCCACTGTTGATACCGTTGTCGCTCGGTATCATACTTGGTAGCTATTATATTCGGCTTCCATGGAAACCGCGGCCACTGCTCCTGACAGCGCTCGAAAACCTCTTGCCAAATCGGGCCATAATCTTTCTTTTTCGAACTGTTGAACATCCCCTTTTTCCGGCACTCGTTGAACCAGAGCATTACTTGCGCCGTCATCTCCTTACTGAAGACGACTTTCGTCGGTGCCGACTTTGGTATCGCCGCCTTCCTCTTCTTCTTATTATTATTAGCGACGGCCGTTTGTTGTGGCGGAGGAATTGATGCGGGCGTCGTTGGAGGTGGGGGGAACAGAGGTGGTTCGTCAGGAGTAGGATTGTTGAACTCGTCGGGCAAAGAGGGTAGCCCAGGGGAGCCGAGAGGGTCAAATTCTACGCCCCTGGCGACTGGAACGTCGACGGTGCTCTCGAAGACTTCGTTGTCCTGATTGTCGGCCATTTGGGTGGGATTTCTGATGGTTGCAAGAGCAAACATCATCAGAGTTGGAATACGAAGGCGGTCAACTAGAAAAGGAAGGCGGTGGGCTGGCTTGGCCTACATGGGTTTGAACGCAGTACATCTTGGCGAATCCACACCACCGAAGTCACAAACTGGCCCAGGTGGCGCCTGGTCAGCCGGGCGGTAATCTGGCCCTCAGTGGCGGTCGTTGCTTTCGATCTTGGCTGCCTGCCCTTCAAACAAGCGACTGGTGTTCCCTTAACCGCTAAGTGCTATCGCCAAGTTCCCCAGCTACGCTCCCTTGGGTAGGAGGGTAGGTAGGTCTATACCTCTTCGAATCTGCCTTTACATACCTCCCTTTTCGAGCGATGAGCTTGTGGGAGAGCCCCGACCCCCGTCACCGGTAACTTCAATTCTTGTTTCCTGTGGAACCCAACACGGTTGGCAGCTTGCAAAGGACCCTACGTGGACCATTTGAGAGATGGGAAATTCCCCCCGATGCGGCTGCAACACGCGGAGAGCCGTGGCCGGAAGGATTTTTATGTGCTCTGCTGCATCGTCGGGCGACAGCCACGGCAGCTGGTTACAATTTAGGCGCTGCAGCATGGAAATGACCACAAAGTTTTGCTGTCGGCATTTTGCGGCCGGTTGATGGGGAATGCGGGATCCGCTGCCGAGCCGATCTCTCGGCCCAGGCTTTTGGCCGCGATGGGTGCCGGAGTCTTGGGTTACATACCGACACAGTAACAGGCAGAGAGACATGCGCTTCCCGAACCGTGTGGTTGCGAGGTTGCCTAACTCGGCATTGCTCGACTGCTCCGCACCAGATCAAGCGCACGCCCTTTTCCTCAACATGTCGCACGACCATGGCGTTGTTTTCGGCTGTGGAAGCATGGCACCCTGGGTTGAGCCCTGGAGCCACGCCATCGGTTGATGGCGATCATCCAAGGGGAGGGGCGGTGCGGGGAGCCCTCAGCCAGGAAGGTGACATTTCCCTGCAGGAACACGCGCCCCATGAGTCGTGGTATGTGTGTACACAGTACACCTCCTCCAGTCTGTCCAAACTATCCTGCAAGGCACCCGAAGCGCACGATGAGATGCGAGCTTCCTTGACTGTTTTCGAGTTGGAGAGTTGCGATACAGGACGTTGAACTAACCAATGTGTAGCTACCTCATCTGTATGTACATACACACGTGCGCTCGGAGGGTTTACTTCGGACTGTCTCATCGCCTCTGACGCCATCAGGATTCGATCGCCGGCACTCGCCCCGGTCTGGCTTGCTCGGTTGGAGACGCGCCGTCGGCTCTTGAATGACAGGGGTTCGCGGTGGTTGTAATTATTTTGTACAGATTACGTGCAGAATGCGAGTGACCACACCGTTCCCCCCCAAGCAGCACCACGAGAAGAGGCCAGGCCGATGTACGGACAAGTCAAAGACGAGCTGAAGCATAGCAAGCTCTCTCATGATATCCGGCTTCAGCTCTTTCCGCTCTTGTGGGCGTCGTTCCTGTCCACATCCAAGGGCATCCTTCTCCAAAGGGAGCTCAGGAACGGGACCTGCCAAGCTCAGCCTAATTCAGATCATCCAAGCGCAGGGGGTTCAGCCCGTCCGCTTTGCGCACCGCCATCCGTGGTACCGCATTGTTTCTCGCAATTGCGGTTCTACGACGGGTACCGTCAGCCACGGCAACACAAATTGAACGGTGCTTGGCAAGAGATCTCATGCCCAACGAGGTCGCATTCCACGGTTGCGACATGGCCGACCTGCCTTCTCGAGCAAGGCCGTTGTGGGACAATCTGCTTCACTCGGCCCAATGACGAACCCCAATTGCTCCGGTGATAAGAATTTGGGTAAATTCGGCCGCAACCTCAGCCCTGACGTGCTGGCTGGCGCGTGGGGAAGCGAGACAACCCCCCCCCCCCCCCCCCCCCGTGACTTGACGTTCCCCTGACCTTGGTAACCTTGGTCGGCAGAATGGATCCTTGTTGAATTTTGTCCCAAGAATTTGAGCTGCTGCGCCAGACGTACGGGCAGATAGGTCGACCCGCTCCTTCTCCTTGTCGACGTAGAGTGCCCTTACTTGAAGCGCAGCACCCAGGGAGAAATCTTCTCCTACTTTGCCAATTTGGCCAGATAATCAGAGGCCTAAAAGGCGAGATCCTCTCACGCACTTTCGTTGACAAATTTACCCACCGGTAGGAGGATGCCTCATTGTTGATCAAGGGCGACATTGATTGGATCCGACGTCAATTAGAATGGGGGACAGATATTCGGCAAAGGGATCCGCCCTTCCAGACA
>NT_165977.1:4887590-4960908 GCF_000143365.1 Chaetomium globosum CBS 148.51
TTTTTTGTTTTTTTGTTTTGTGTGTTTTTTGTTGGTTTTTTTTTCTTTTTTTTCTTCATCGATGTCGTTTTTTCCTCGGTTGGTTAGTTTCGTTGTTTCTTTGTTTGGCCCTTTTTTGTCTCTGTTGATTAGTGTTAATGGTCTGTGCCCGTGTCGTTTTTCTTTACACCCCCTTTTTCTTCCCCGGAGCCTACATTGTCGAGTACGAAGAGGATCAGGTGAGGAACTGAACTGGCCCTTCCATGTCTCGCGTACCGTACTAACAGATTCGCTAGGACTCCAATGCCTTCGTCAACAACCTGGGGGGCAAAGCGTCCCTCCGCAAGGACCTCCGCTTCAAGCTGTTCAAGGGCGCGTCTATCCAGTTCAAGGACACCAAGAATGCCGACCAGATGATCGCCAAGGTGGCCACCATGCCAAAGATCAAGGCTGTCTACCCGGTCCGGCGCTATCCCGTCCCGCGCCACGTCGTCCATTCCACGGGTGACGCCGTCGAGGCCGTTCTGTCTAAGCGGCAAGAGGGTAGCGATACTTTCAGCACGCACCTGATGACCCAGGTGAACAGGTTCAAGGACAAGGCTGTCACCGGGAAGGGCATCAAGATCGGCATTATTGACACAGGTGTAAGTCAGCCGGGGGTGCCAGTGGCGCATTCCAGCGCCGGCCAGACGTGTCACTGACGAGCGAGAACAGACCGACTACCTCCACCCGGCCCTTGGTGGCTGCTTCGGCGAGGGCTGCCTGGTCTCGTACGGCACCGACCTGGTCGGCGACAAGTTCAACGGCGCCAACACGCCGGTGCCGGACGCGGACCCGCTCGACGAGTGCAACGGCCACGGTACGCACGTCGCCGGCATCATCGCGGCCCAATCCAACAACCCGTACGGTATCGTCGGAGCCGCGGAGGGCGTCACCTTGGGCTCGTACCGCGTCTTCGGCTGCACCGGCGACGTCGGCAATGACATCCTGATCGCCGCCTACAACATGGCGTACGAGGACGGCAGCGACATCATCACGGCCTCGATCGGCGGCGCGTCCGGCTGGAGCGAGGACCCGTGGGCCGCGGTGGTCTCCCGCATCGTCGACAACGGCGTTCCCTGCGTGGTCTCGGCCGGCAACGACGGTGCGGCGGGCATCTTCTACGCGTCCACCGCTGCCAACGGCAAGAGGGTCACCGCCATCGCGTCTGTCGACAACACCGTCACGCCCGCGCTCCTCAGCAACGCCTCGTTCTCCATCAACGGGACATCGGACTTCTTTGGCTTTACCGCTGGCGAGCCGGGGACTTGGGATGATGTCACCCTCCCTCTCTGGTCCGTCGGCTTCGACACGACCGACCCGGCCAACGGATGCGAGCCCTATCCCGACTCGACCCCCGACCTGTCCGGGTACATTGTGCTGGTTCGCCGCGGCACCTGCGCATTCGTGGACAAGGCGGCCAACGCTGTAGCCAAGGGAGCCAAGTATGTCATGTTTTACAACAATGTGGATGGGACCGTCAGCGTGTCGGCCAACGTGGAGGGCGTCGTCGGCGTCGCCATGGTCACGCCGGAGCAGGGCGAAATCTGGGTCCGCGCACTCGAGGCGGGATCCGAGGTGGTAGTCCACATGACGGACCCCCTCAAAGCCGGCACCTTCCTCAGCTCCTCCAAGAACACTCTCAGCGGCGGGTTCCTAAGCGACTTCACCAGCTGGGGCCCCACGTACGAAGTGGAGGTGAAGCCTCAGTTCTCGACCCCCGGCGGCTTGATCTTGTCGACCTATCCCCGTGCTCTTGGTTCATACGGCGTGCTCTCCGGAACCTCGATGGCGTGCCCCATGGCCGCGGCCATCTACGCCCTGCTCATGACCGCGCGGAACACCAAGGACCCCAAGACACTCGAGAACGTGTTGTCGGCCACAGCACGTCCCAACGTCTTCCGGCTGCAAGGTAAGTCTCTGCCTGTGCTCGCCCCGGTGGCACAGCAGGGCGCCGGTCTGCTCCAGGCCTGGGATGCCGCCAGGGCGACAACCCTGCTGAGCGTGTCGAGCATTTCCTTCAACGACACGGACAACTTCAGCCCCGTGCAGAACTTTAGCATCTCCAACACGGGCGCGACCGCAGTGACCTACTCGTTGAGCAACATCGGTGCCGCTACCGCCTACACGTTCAATGACGAGAAGACCATCAGCCCGGCCGCGTTCCCGAACGAGCTCACCGGCGACTTCGCCTCGCTGTCGTTCAGCCCGAGCAACTTCACCATCCCCGCCGGCCAGCGCAAGATCATCACCGTGACCGCGACCCCTCCCAAGGGCGTCAACGTGAAGCGGCTACCCGTCTACTCGGGCTACATCGCCATCAACGGATCCGACAGCTCGGCGCTCTCGCTCCCCTACCTCGGCGTGGCGGGCAGCATGCGCTCCGTGGTGGTGCTCGACTCCAAAGCCGCCCTCATCAGCAGCGCCCGCGACCAGAGCAACACGCCCGTGCCCGCGGGCGTCACCTTCGTGCTCCCCCCGCCGGGCTTTTCCAACGACTCGTCCTACGCGAACCGCACCGAGCGGCCCAAGCTGGTCGTCAGCCTGGCCATGGGCTCCGCCGTGCTGCGCGCCGACATCGTGCCCGTGAGCAACTGCACCACGGTCGCGCGCACGGCGGGCGTCGTCTTCGGCACCAAGACCATCGGTCAGCCCGAGGGCCTGCCAGCGCTGTGGAACCCGCGCGGCCGCTTCGAGTACAGCTGGGACGGCAAGCTGGACGACGGCACCTACGCGCCTGCGGGGCGGTACAAGTTCGCCGTCAAGGCCTTGCGGATCTTTGGGGACCGGGAGGAGGTTGCCGACTATGACGCGGCCGAGACCACCGACTTCAGGATCCGTTACCTGCCGGCCCCGTCCGCCAAGTTCAGGAGGCAGGAGCAGGGGTGCGAGTGAGGAGAGAGAGAGAGGGAAAAAGTGTTGAGGCAGCACCGATGGCACGTTGCCAGGGAATCAGGGCCTATTTGTGGAGACCAGACGTGGAACGTAACTACAAGTAGATGTCAAGACAGCAAGATACGAACGAGCCCTTGGCGTGTTGTGGCGGTGACTCGTTTTGACATGTTTGTTGGTTGATCTCGATTCTTCAGGGGGCCTGCACACCCGGCAGCCGGATGGCCCGCGACTCGCCTCGCCCGAAAGGATGATAACCACTTTGAAATGAGTTGGCAATGGTGGACACCTCCGCAGCGCCGAAAAGGGGTCGCCATGCACAAGCTGGCAGAGCCGAAGACCCCGACATTCGCCGGCGAGAGAAGATCTACATTGGTTGGGTACCAAACCCAGTCTCGGGCCAGTGCCTTGGGTTTCCGCTTTTTTGTAATCCTGGTCGCTGTCACCTGAACCAAACGGCGACGGACTACGAGTCGTGAAAACAAGGAAACCCTGTATCACACGCGCAACATGCAGGAGAAGAGACGGCTGTCAACAGTGATCGGAGCTCAACTGTGTGGGGAAAGGGGCAAATGACAACCCACTTCCTTTCGGACTTTTACAGCTAGCTAGCGATGACTAGTCAGCGTGAGACATTGCTTTTCCACTAAGTCGAGACCGACGCCTCTCGACAACCACTTTGGCTGTCTTGGAGAGAGTGAACGGCACATCTCGGGGAAATAATTCCTCGGCGGGTTGGCAAAAGCGGAGCGAAGCTATTTCAGGCCGATGTGGGTTTGCTTTTTGTTTGACACCGTCCTTCAGCCGCATGCAAGGGCACGCGTGGCGGTGCGCAGTTGTGTCCCCCGACCCGAACCGTTGTGGTTGCTTGCATTTGGTTCCTGCGTTGGGCTGTCGATCATGATGGAGACCCATGGCAACCCCCTTTCCCAAGACATGTCTGTTTGCATTGCACTGGCACAACGGTTGGTGTTGAGCCTGGCATTGGCCCTGCATGTTTCACAACCAACGACATAACCTTGACCAGGGGTGAATGACAGCGGAAGTTGCCATATCAGGCCTCCACACCGCAGGGTTACAGGCACAACAGTGCCGAAGCTTAAGCATGATCGGCGCTAACTACTGCCCTTGGCAGTCTGGGCACTTTTGACTCCTCAGATACGCTCCTATTGGCTCTCACGACGACTCGTCCAAGAGCCATCTCCTGGCGGTGAGGTAGGAGCTGGACACTGGCGGCGGTGAAAAAGAAAAAAAAAAAAGTACGAGCCATTGGGATCAAACGTACGTCGTTCGGTTTGCGAATGCAGGGAAAACGCCACAGCCTGTGTCCAGGCGTGCCAACATCCAACCCAGCCCAACGGCGAAGCAACCTGGTTACCGTTTCGAGTCATAGGGCTGGCGATCACCCGGGGGCGTGGAACCCGGCTCGGGGCTATTGGGATCTGCGAGCAACACCATGCTCAGAGCGGACAGAACTCCCCGGCCATATTGGAGGGGCAATGTTGGACGTGCCGGGAGGGAACAACGCTCCCCGGCAACGCACGCCGGCCCCGGCCTGGCGGAGATGGGTGGGCGTCCATCACCGCTGCATGCAGCCATGTCATGGTGAGGGCCATGACGGCTGGAAGGGGAAGGGGGCGGCCGTCAACGAGTATTAATACTCTCTGTTCTCCCTTCGTTGGAACAATCTTTTCACCACCACGCTCAGCATCAACAAGCCAGCCAGTCCTTCATTTACTCATACACTTACTTTACTTCTTAATCAACAGACCTTAGTCACTCTTTTAGACTACCTTTTTACTTCCCCAACCATCAAAATGAAGTTCTTCAGCACCGCTCTCGCCGCCTTCGCGGTTGGCTCCGCCATTGCCGCCCCCGTCCTCGAGGGCCAGACCGTTCCCGCTCCCTGCCCGTGCAGCGGCACCGACAAGACTGGCGTCGATGCTCCCCACGTCGATGTCCCCAGCACCTGCGGCCCTGGCAGCATCAAGACCCCCATCAAGAACCACCCTGCCAACGGTGACAACGACGTCGATGTCGCTGCCGGTGTTGTCGTGGTCGTCAAGACCGTTGTCGACGCCGTTGTCGAGGTCGAGGCCAAGGTCGAGGCTCACCTTGACTTGATCGGTAAGAGACTTTCAGCGCTTTCCGAGTCCCAACTAACTCTCGTCAGCCTCCATCGTTGCCAAGGCCGAGATCGATGCCCAGGCTCTCGTCAAGGTCATCGCCGCCCTCGAGGTTGACCTCAAGGTCCTCCAGGACTGCGCACCCCAGCTTGACGGCCTCGTCATCGATGCTGGTGTCATTGTTGCCGCCGACCTCGAGGTTGTCCTTGACCTCGTTGTCCGCGTCCAGGCCCTCATCGCCAAGGTTGAGGTCTGCCTCAAGGCCCTTGTCGTCCTCGATGCCAGTGAGTTCTAGCCCTTCATGTCAGCCTTTTGAACCAGCACTAACGCGATCAGAAATCCTCGCTGTCATTGGTGCCGACCTCAAGGCCTGCCTCGGCTTGATTGTCAACATCACCGCCCCCATTGTCAACCTTGCTCTCTCCATCGTTGCCAAGCTCACCGCCGTCGTTGAGCTCCAGGTCATCGTTGGCCAGATCGGCGACTGCGCTCACAAGATCACCAACACCTGCGACGGCATCACCGGCCTCCTCGGCCCCGTCTTCGCCCTCCTCCACCTCTAAGCGTCGGGATGAGTTGAAAAGGTGTGCGCAGCGTCCGGGGGGCCTGCGCAGGACAACAGAAAAAGGGGTGTATCATTCTACTGTATCTAGTTAATGTATAATGTCAAGCCGCTCGCGGGTTTGCAACACATCGACGCTGCAATGAAATGATTCACCCACACTCGCCATATTTCCTGTGATCTCTATTCTCAATCCTGTTCATTAGACTGTAAACTGCACTCACAGCCTTATCCTCGCTTGAGCCCATGTAATAACCCGATCTTCCAGTCTCCCTGGCATTCTCCTGTCCTCGTCTTAAACCTGGGCTTCATCAACTCTGCCTCGATACAACTCAACTTCAACGCAGCCCGCCCTTCACATCTCGCTGACGACTTTGAACAATGACATACATCCACGCATGAACAGCAGACTCTACATTTGACGGTAGTTAATCCGATGACCACTGGCATGTCGTTGAACCGCGAAGGCACTCCATAGGTACACAACTATTCCCTCGAGCCGATGACCGTAACATCTCTGATTATCCCTCGGGCCTCGCCGTGGTATCCCTAGGCCAACATGTTGCGGATGGTCCAACTTCGATGGTTTATGTGATTAACTTTCATTCTTTTGATTCGCGCCGTGCCCGAGCCTTGCCGGGACAGAAACTCAAGATCCCTGGGTCGCGTCTGATGATACGAAATACGACGCAGTTGGGCAGATCCTTGTCATAGTCTGGTTGCACTGTTGCTTTGACGCTTGATATTGCCGTATGAAAATGTTGTGTCTCTACTTCGTAGTTGATATTCATATCAAGGTTCGAATAATTAGGTTCGACGAGGTTTTCTCACAGTCAACTGTGAGATACAGACTTGATAGGTTGCTCGCTCGTACGAGGTATGCCCGTTATCCAACGTGGGTAGTACAGATTGTCAGCTGTGAGATACAGACTTGGTATAGGTAAGTTGCTTTGATTCCTCCCATGACATGACCAGGCTCAGACGAGGATCCTTCTGACTTTCCTCTTTCTCGGGAAGGCAAGACTTTTGTTCATCTGGACTCTCAGCAGATGCTTCGCCACCGGCCTGTTCCACAGTTTATGATGCATTTTAAACATTCTTACTGATCTAGGTACTTTTTTTCTTCACCATTTTCCCCTGTGCTTCATCGGTATATGCAGTGAGAAAAAACTCTGTGATATCAGCTTACACAGTATACAGCCACATCGAGATTCATTGCTCCATGTTCCTGCATTTTGTTTGGCCATTGGCGGCATCGACAGGATCTTTTGCTGGCCAACCGTAATGTTGCAAGGGAATGTCGACGTCACAGAACACGAGGTATTTTGGCGGATCACTGCTGGAACTGGGCAGACAGGTTCAAGCGGCCCGGGCTCTCCAGTCACACGGTACAATGTCACTCCGTCGAGCGTCTCCCACACCACGCAGCGGGTTATTTTAGGCATGGTCAATCCTGCATCGGCCGGGAATACGAGAACCGCCAAGCCATCTGACACAATCCTGCCCAGGTTGCTGGCATCGCCTCCGGATCCGTGGGTTCAAAAGCCGTGGGTGAAGGTTCAAAAGTATAAATGACGAGAGGGATGCCGCTGATGGAAGCGGTCATGTTTGCGACCAACAACTTCAACAACTTACAAACAACACATCCACAACCACCACACCGCCAACATGAAGACCTTCTCCTCGGCTGTTCTCTTGCTCGCCGGCCTGGCCGCCGCCACTCCCGTGCAGCAAACCCGGCAGTCAGTCGGGCCCTATGACATCGCTGGCTTCACCGCGGCCAAGACGCACAACAGCGGATACTGCCGGTGGGCTTTCCTATAACTGCTTTTCCTAACTAATCCTTGCATACTAAACCGTTCCCTCGCTAGCTTCGACTTCGACGTCTCGGCACCCGGCCTAGAGGGAGACGTGCACTGCAGCGCATACCTGGACGCGGGCTTCTCCGGCGCCACGTGGCTGGCCTTGGTGTACGAGGGCGCGGGCAACTGCAATAACGACGCCGTCACCTGGACCTTCTTCCAGTCTTCGGCCGAGGGCAGCGGCGCGTCTCTGAACGTGACCGTCAACGGCGTCAAGGGCCTGTATGCGATCCCGCCCGAGGACATCTCGGTCAACCTGAATGACGAGGAGAACCCGTTCGACAATGACGTCGCGTACTCGGGGCCGAAGGAGTTCCAGATTACCGAGTTCGAGGAGACCGAGTAAGGTGGCGAAATCGGTTAGTTCACTTTGTCGTTAGATCTTGGCACATAGAGGGTTTAGCAATGGGTGGTACTTGTATTGATAATTACCAAGTTCAGAGTCTATAACTACCTACCTAGTTTAATTACTTGGCTGCAAGTAGGTAGGCAAGGTATCCTGTTCTCAAAATCAACTAGCTTCTGCCTTTGGTACCTAGTTGTCCTGAGTCTTCTCACTCAGCCCCATCCTCGTCGTCTTCATCCTCGCTGTCTCCATTCTATAATATTTCTTTATATTATGAGTAGGTAATCCCCAGAGACTAAACGTGAAACTACGAGTTATGTATGTAGAAAATCTTAACTGGTAGATTATATGGTCCAATTTTATATGAAAGAGTGAAAAAGCCTTAAGCAAGCTTTAATATTACTCTCAAGTAGCCAAACTCCGGGTAAATCCTAAGAGCTCAGGCTCGTCATCTTCAGTGTCCTGCTCCATCTTCCTCCCATATTCTCCCACTGGACAAGCATACGTATACACGTGCGGCGCTTCCCCCCCAACATGATAAAACGACACGCGCTGCCCGTCGTCGTCCCATCCCCCGCTCATCCAATCCCAAGCATACAACAACGGCTCCGCCATAACATCTCCCTCATGCTCATCCCACTCATCAGCGCGGTACACCCTCACCCTCACCGTCCCCGCCCCAGCCGCAGCCGCAGCACCGCCCCCACCACCAGCACCAGCACCATACAAGAAATCCCGCACGCCGCGCACCAAATCCGTCTTGCGCACGCCATCCGGGCGTTCCAGCACGATGCTGGGCTGGACCTCGGGGAGGGAGCACGGGCAACACAACTTATGGGGGTGGTCAAAGACGTTGACGATGAAGCGGGGGCTGGGCGGCTGGGTCAGGTGGTCGGGGATGGAGGGGTCGGCGGCGACGGAGGCGAGCAGGGGCGTGAAGACGGCGTGCCAGTAGCGGTGGAAGCCTGGACCTCGCGGGCTGGAGGGGAAGGCGGCGCTCGTGGCTACGCGGATGGCGTCCACGGTGGGCATCCACTTTTCGATCAACCTGTACTCGCGGTAGCCAAGGCTTTCTTGGTTGAGGTTGTTCCGGTCGGAGTTGCCCTCCTGCCTCCCCGGGCTGGATTCCGCAGATTGTTGTTCTTGAGCCATCTTGGATATGTAGGTAGTTACCTAGATAGTTGCCTGCCTGTGGTTGGTATCGTTAATGAGATTAGAAGCCCTGGCGGGGACAAACACCTAGGTACTTATATATCTCCAAGAATGAATCGGGTGCTGTCAATGGTGGACGTGGATTGGTAGAGCTGCAGAAAACATTCGGTTAATTTCAAGTTATTGTCTTTGTTCGCTTTCAGTACAGGAACAGGTAAATGTACCTACCTATGTAGGTAGCCAATCGGCGCAGCTGTGGCGTGAGGACGGGGCAAAGGATTCGTGTGAATCCTTTGAGGACAGGTGGGTATCATGATTCAACTGATCGGTATGCAGGGCACGCATGGTAGATAGGTAGGTACATACATGTACCTACCTACCTACTGTTGTTACTCGGGCAATGGAGAACATTGTTGGATTTGACTATGATCCGCCTTTAGTTTCAAGTAGGCGACTTGACATGTTCCCTCCATGACAGGCTGGTATGGAAACGGTACCTAGGGAGCACAGGTCCACATCTTGGCCATGATCCGGGATCTGTTGGTCGAATCCCGGTCAGCAAGTAGCTCACATCACTTCCCTAGCTTATTTCACATATACAATCACCGCCTCGGTATCCGGAATAACGACTTCTGCCACACCTCCGGTAACTCCAAGAGTCTTCATCTGTACCGTGCCGTGACCGTCGCCCTTGTCCGCCTTGTAGCTCCATTGCTGGCCCGCCCACGTGATATTCTTCCCATTCACATCAAACCCTCCGGCCGCCGTCCCCGCGTCGGCATGCAGCCGCCCGACCTGGACCTGGCTGACCGCAGCACCCAGGTTCTGGAGACGGACCTTGACCGCGTTCCGCGTGGCCCCGCCCGCGTACTCGCGCAAGTTGACGACGGCGACGCGGGCCAGGGTCTGGCCCTCAAACATGGCGTAGGCGCTGAGGACGGGACTGCCGAGATCCAAGTCGACGACGCCTCGCTTCCCGCCCGCGGCCGTCTTGCCGATAAAGTCGGCGATGAACGGGAGCGCGTAGTAGGGGGCTTGTACGCGTGGGCCCGGGGCGGCCAACCCGGCCGTGGGGATCCACAGGCTGCGCCGGGCCTCGGGCCGCTGCGTGCCCGACACGCGGCTGACGCCCAGGCTCATGGCGTAGAGCTGGAAGTTGACGGACCAGAGCGTGTTGGCGAAGAAGGTCTGGTCCTCCTCGTGCACCCCAAGGGGCCCGCCCGTCTCGCTGAGGATGAACCTTGTCCCGGGCGTGTTGTGCGTGTATTGGATGCTGGGAAGGTAGTTGGCGAGCTTGCGCCGGACGGCGGTGTGGTTGAGGAGGTGGTCCCGGATACCGTGGGTCTTGCCGTCAAACTGGTAGTAATGCTCGGCCACGTACTTAACCCGGTCATCACGGTTAATGCCCGCATCGAACACGCCTTCGACCGTGTACGGGGCGTTGCCGTTGGACGCCTGCCCAGACGCCGTGTCCAGAATCTCCCAGATGGGGTCGCTGCCGAGCTCCAGGGCCGAGGTGATGGCGTCCTTGGCGACTTTTGCATCGGCGACGTACTCGACGGCATCATATTGCTTGTCATGGTACCAGTTCACCTCGTTTCCAATAGCGATGGCGTTAACGCGCGCGGCACTGCCCAAGGCGTCGTAGGCACGCTTGACATAGGCCACGATGTTGGTGCGGTTGGGCTCGCCGTCGCCGAGCGGGGCTTGGATGGAGAAGTGGACGGACTGGTAAAAGTATGTGAAGACCTCAAAGTAGCTCGGTCCGAGGATGAAGCTGGCATTCGAGTCACAGGCTTTAGCCTTCTCGGTGCAATGAGC
This sequence comes from Chaetomium globosum CBS 148.51, assembly GCF_000143365.1. Taxonomy (NCBI): domain Eukaryota; kingdom Fungi; phylum Ascomycota; class Sordariomycetes; order Sordariales; family Chaetomiaceae; genus Chaetomium; species Chaetomium globosum. The sequence continues at coordinate 4,898,370 of NT_165977.1, forward strand.
CGGTTCTGCTTGGCCCGGATTGAAGGTGATGAGGTCCCTACGGCGGGTCAGGACATAATCAGGATGTTGTAGCACTGAAATACAGTAGTCGGAGGGAGTGAAGCGGCTCAATCCTAAATGCACTCACCCACTGGTTCCCCCGATTCTGATGACCGGCGGCACGGCCATGCGCGAGGCTAGCGACGCCACCAGCTTGTTGGAGAATGAGTTGTTGTAGCCGGCGAGAAAGGCTGTTTCGAAACCCACGCTGGGAAAATCAGGGGGGACTTCGAAGGCATTTGAAGGGCGTGCCGTGGGCAGCGCAATGGCTCGTATGGATGTCACGGTGGCTTGGCCCGCGGCATCTTGGGCCGCCAGCAAGACGGCAGTCAATATCCCGGAGATTTCTGTTTTGCACCACATCGTTGGCATCGGTGGTAGCAACAGGCATTGGTATCACCAGTGTTGCGGCCATGGTCTGACGGGAATCATTATATACTCGCATGGCGTCTATGAATAGACGATCAGTCGGCCATTGCGCAGTATCAATTGGAAGGATTGACATGGCCGGGGGCAGAAAACGCGTGAACTGACGAAAGGTTGACATTTTAACGTTACATTGATCGACCATTGCTCCAAAGGTTTGATTCTTGTCTGTTGGATGCTGTCCCGGGCGGCCGGGCCTACCAATGGCCGGTGTACGATGAACAGTTCATCCTGCGGGATGATGATCCCAGGATGGGGTCAATCTCAGCCACATAAGAAGCAGCTGTGACGTCTTCCGGGGCCGTAGCAAGTTGGGGGCATAGCCCAGGACAATATGGCGCAGGGAAATGCCACATACAGCACTCTGGTGGCATAGAGGATTGTTGTATTCGCGAGGCTTAGTTCACGTGGCTCTGTCCCCGGCCTCCTCCCACGCATATCCAAGTTCTTCTTAGTCTGTCTGTGACGGATCTGAATGACCCGATTTCAAGCAACGAATCGATAACTATGCCAGATCATCCAACAAACCCCTCTTGCCAGCCAACTCCTCCGCCCAACTCTCCCCTGGACGATGCGGTTGACAGCAGGGCAGTTCTACAACCCCAATCTGCCATCTTGAGACATTTCAACGACGCTGTACAAAAAGCCTCAAATGCAACTTTTGCCTCACTCAATCTTGTCAAATCCATGATGACCCTGTGCGCGTATGCAGGCGCGTCGATTTCCCTCCTTCCAACATTGCCTGCAATCAACACATGTATTTAGGTAGTCAACCCACAACCAACAACTCCTCCCTCTCAACGAGCACAGTAATAGCAGGTATAGCTACCTATCAACACGGTGCTACTTAGATACTGGCTAGGCAGGGGCGGACGGGACCCATTCGGCGAGGGGACAGGCAGTCAGCGATGTCGCCAACTCGCGATGGCCTGCACGCCCGGCATGCACCGAGGGAGGTTCGGCAGCTTGTGATATTCGACGGGAGAATAGGTAGTTTTCCACATCGTCAATTTCAAAGGGCGTAGCTGAGGGATTTTTCCCAGCTGCCTCTTTGCGAGTGAGTGGCGTCATTTGGTTTGGCCATGACTGTGGGAGGCCTCCTGGCGTCAGCAGTGCCCACAGACCAAAGTTGGATTGGAGGAACAGCTTCTCCAAGGACCCTCAACTGGATCCTCCACTCAAAGGAACCTCCAAGTACCCCGGCCACTGAATCCCAATCGGCTGGCGCCAAAAAGGGGCCGGGGACCTGTCCCGGAAAAAGCTTAAGTTGACCATGTCTTTCGTAGCAAGTGGCCAAAGCTCCTCTCACAGGCCAATTATGAGCGAATTTCGGCTTTCTGTTACTGCTCTACGAGACCCCATCATGGGTTTGTGCTCTTGGTGTTTTGCAGGCACTGGGGCGTCCGAAACGGGCAACTTGGCTCGAGATACTACCTAGCGACGCTAAATTGCATCACCCCCTCGAGTCCCTCCCATTCACGCCCCGCCAACTGTCCGAGTCCTGAGGTCCTCGGACCATTTTTGTCGTGGACCAAGGTTTCTAGCGCAATATCCAACCTGGTAGTCTCCAATCCGGTGTTCTTTGGCGACTCCTGAGTCCTGATCCCTGGGCGCAGCTGTAAATAAAAATCCCAGCCTGTAATGTCCTGTACGGACGGGGTTTGTTCCTGCAAAGAAGTGCAGCATGCCGCCGCTTGGCCACGGGCCATTGGATCATGTTCATCATTTCAAGTCTTGAAACCATCGCCTACTCCCCCCCTATAGAAGCACCCATGCAGCTCCTTCATCCCTGGCCACCGAAGCTTGCCGGAGCTTGCTCCATTCCCATCTCCCTCAAAGCCATGGTTGGGGCAGTGTCCGGTCTCGTATCTTAGCAGGCGATTTCTCCGCCGGCGCCACTCCTATGGCCATTGCAGCACACCTGGGCGTGGAATGTTGATGATGGCTCCCTGGAGCCGCCGACAATGGCCAATTCCCTGGCAGCCTGGTAGCTGGCTTGTGATCAAACACTCCCGACAAGTTTGGTTGGTCCGTTACCCAGTGGATTACCCCTTTGCCAGCATCCGCACCCACGCCGCCCACAGGCAGTACCAACTGGACTGCCCATGTCAGATGGGGTAACCGGTCTTGGGATCCTACTGCGTCCAACCTGCATGCGGTACTAGATGCGAGACCACAGGGATCTGTCTCCCTCTCTGCGGGTGCGCACTTAAAAGCACTTCCCGCCCATCTTCCCATGCTGGCTTCTTTCACACTTCACTCCTACTTTCCAATCTTTGCTCCGGCCCCAACTCGCCCTTCTTGCAGTCACCCCACCATGGATGAAAAATCGCCGATCCCGTCGAACCCCCCGGCTGTCCGCTGGCGGATGGAGGATCTGGAAGGCCACCCGGCCCAGTCAACCGCTCGCTCTGGCTTGAAGCGTGCCCGGTCCCGCGGTTCCATGTCCATCCACAGCGTTCACTCGAATTCCCGTGCCGACCCTGGTGCTGGCCTGGCAATCCAGTATCGGACTGTGTGAGTGCCCCTGTTTCCCAGCTGTCGAGGGCTCGGGATCATCAAATCACCCCTGAGCATCAATACATGGACGCATGCTGACCAAGTTGGCCGTCCCACGCAGCTCCATCGACATTGACGACTATAATCGCAAGGCCGAACTGCAAAAGAAGGTTCAAAAGGGCACCACGACTGACCTTGCTGACCTCGAATGGCATACTATTACCTCTGATGAGGCCACCCGGCGCTTGTCGACCTCCCTCAATCACGGCTTGTCTGAGGACCAGATCAAGCGGAGAACCGCAGAATTTGGCAAGAACACACCCCCGCCGCCAGAGACGCATCGCCTCCGGGAATGGTTCGGCTACTTCTTCAAGGGGTTTGGAGCCATCCTCCTCGTCGGTGGTATCCTCGTCTTCATCGCATGGCAGCCCTTGGGCAACCCACCGGCGCCAGCCAACCTGGCCCTGGCCATTGTCCTGGTTGTTGTTTTCCTCATCCAGGCCGCCTTCAACATGTGGCAGGATTGGTCTTCGGCCCGCGTCATGGCATCCATCAAGGACATGATCCCGGGGGAGTGCCTGGCCGTCAGAGATGGTCTTCCGGTGTCCATCATGGCGGCTGATATCGTTCCTGGCGATGTCCTGCTCATCAAGGCCGGCAACAAGATCCCGGCCGACGTTCGCTTCACTGAGGTCTCTTCTGACGCCAGCTTTGACCGCTCGATTCTGACTGGTGAGCGAAATCGCCTCGAATCTCAACGACCGCGTGGTCCACCTCTGACTTGATAGCAGGTGAATCCGTTCCGTTGGCCGCCACTGTCGATTGCACCGACAAGAATTACCTCGAAACCAAGAACATCGGTCTCCAGGGCACTCACTGCACCTCAGGCACTTGCAAAGGCCTCGTCGTTGCCACGGGTGGCCGTACCGTGTTTGGCCGGATCACGAGGTTGGCCAACGGGCCTAAGACGGGCCTCACGCCAATCGAGCGCGAAGTGCTCAACTTTGTGTGGATCATTTGCTCCATCATGTTCACCATGATCGTCGTTGTCGTTGTTACTTGGTAAGGGAACCCTCGAGTCACACTCCTGCATTACGTGACAATGCTGACGTTGAATCTAGGGCCGCCTGGCTGAGGACGGATCATCCGGACTGGATCAGCGTTCCCAACCTCATCATCTCCTGTGTTTCAATCGCTGTCGCCTTCATCCCCGAGGGCCTCCCCGTCGCTACCACTGCCTCCCTCACCATCGCCGCCAACATGATGAAGAAGCACAAAATCCTCTGCAAGTCACTCAAGACTGTCGAGACCCTCGGCGCCGTCTCGGTCATCTGCTCGGACAAGACGGGCACATTGACTGAGAACAAGATGATTGTCACCGACTACGCTGTCGGCCTGGAGACGGTCGAGGAGGACCGCGCCAGGGCTGCTAACCAGAGTCACCAGACCAGCAGCGCTCTGGATCAGCTGTGGAGCCTTGCCGGTCTTTGCAACGCCGGGGAGTTCGACGCCGCAACTCAACATCTGCCCATTGCTGCTCGTAAGGTCCACGGCGACGCCACGGACCAGGCCATCCTCCGCTTCGCCGAGAGCATTGGCCCTGTTTCGGAGCTGAAGCGCTGCTGGGCTACCAGGTTCAACCTCGCCTTTAACAGCAAAAACAAGTTCATGATCAGAGTCCTTGGGTCGACTAACTCTGAAGGGTTGGGTGTTGCCATGCCTAGGGGTACTGCGGCCATCTTTGAGCCCAGTGATCTGTAAGACGCCCATGTTCCCAGCCTACACCAGAACTCGCTTGAACTGGGCTGACTAGTCCCGGATAAATTCCTAGACTTCTCACCATCAAGGGAGCCCCTGAGATCCTCCTCGAGCGATGCAGCAACTACACCAACTCGGCTGGTGCGGCAGTGCGCCTGAATGCCGCTGCACGGGAGACCATTGACAGGATCAAGAACGACTGGTCAGCGCAGGGCCGCCGTGTCCTGCTCCTCGCCCACAAGGCCATCTCCAAGTCCTCGCTCCGCTCCTCGCCCTCCTCTCCCTCCTTCGAAGGCGAGATGCTCACCCAAGCTAAGAACGGCCTGACGCTCGTCGGCCTCGTCGCCATCATCGACCCGCCACGCCCCGAAATCCCCGAGGTCATCAAGACCCTCCGCGGCGCCCGAATCCGCATCTTCATGGTCACGGGCGACTTCGCCCTCACCGCGCAGGCCATCGCCCGCGAGTGTGGCATCATCACCAGCGCCGACCACGCCGTGGCCGACCACACGGCCCTCTCGCGCGAGCCGCCCGCCGAGAAAAGCTCCCCTGAACCATCCTCCGAAGCTGACGACAACGACAACCACGACCACGACCACAACCACGACGACAACCACGACGACACCACCCCCGCTCCCTCGTCGTCACCGGCCCGCAGCTCATCACGCTCAACGCGGCGCAGTGGGACCAGCTAGTGGCCGACTACGGCGAGGTGGTGTTCGCGCGCACGACGCCCGAGCAGAAGCTGCGCATCGTGCGCGAGCTGCAGGCGCGCGGCCACGTGGTGGGCATGACGGGCGACGGGGTCAACGACGCGCCGGCGCTGCGGGCGGCGGATATCGGCATCGCGATCGGGGGCGGGAGCGACATTGCCATCGAGGCGGCCGACATGGTGCTGCTGGAGTCGTTTTCGGAGCGTTGTGGAGGCGGTGAGGTTTGGGAGGGTCCTGTTTGAAACTTGAAAAAACGATTGCCTATCTGCTGCCGGCGGGCAGTTTCAGCGAGTTCTGGCCCATCATGACCATGTTGCGTTGGGGATTCCACAGATTCTGAGCTCGTTTTTGATGATTGTTATTTGGTCAGTTTTCCTTGCCTCTTTTCTTACCCCTTCCCTTGCCCCTTTTCTGCGTCGGTGACGCCTCAATGACATCTTGGCTGACTTGGGTCTGTAGCTGTCTCACAGACTGTCTCGCCGCCACAGCCCTCGCCTACGAGGCTCCCGAGGCCGACGTGCTGATGCGCCCGCCGCGCAAGATTGGCGTCGACCGCCTGGTCGACTGGAGGTTCATTCTCCAGACGTACGGCTTCGTTGGCGTCCTCGAAACGGTCGCTTCGTTTGCCATGTCGTACTGGTACCTGGAGCGCTCCGGCATCCCTTTCAGCAAGATCTGGTTCGCATTTGGCAACCCCGAGGGCGTCGATGCGGCTTATTACCTGCAGAAGCTGAATGAGGCCAGCTCCATTTATTTTGTGACGTTGGTTGTTATGTACGTCCCCGTACCCCCCTGGCCAAAGAAAGAAGCCATGCTAACAGGCTGATGCTGCCAGCCAATGGTTCAACCTCCTCGCCGTTCGCACCCGCAGGCTGTCCATCTTCCAGCATCCGCCGCTGTTCAACAAGGCCACGCAAAACTACTACCTGTTTCCGGCCATGCTGTTTGCCTTGGCCATGGCCTTCTTCTGGCTGTACATCCCAGAGTTCCAGAAGGTGCTGGGCACGGCCGAGGTGCCGGTTGAGCATTGGTTCCTGCCTATGGCGCTTGGTGTGGGAATTCTTTTGTTGGACGAGGCCCGTAAATTTTGTGTGCGAAAGTGGCCGAAGGGCTTCTTTGCGAGGATAGCCTGGTAAGGGGCTGGGGCTCCGCGGTCAGAGCGGGATGCAGTGAAGGGGCATGTCCAAGTACATGTAGGCTACTAGTCAGTTCCCTGCCAAAGAAAAGTTTAGGGCCCACCAACAGCATTCACTAAGTAGGTAGATAGACGGTTAGTTGAGCCAGGGGCAATAAAGGCAAAGGGAGCTTACCTTCAGCCATGATCATCATGCCAAACTCGTCGGCATCAGCAAGCCACAGCTCGCTCCTCGAATCCAACGCCCCGCCGGAGTTGATGTGAAAGAACTCCATCATCCGGTAGAAGCCGGCCTTCCACTGGGCCAGCCAGTCGACGTACAGGCGGCGCCACCTGGCCTCGTCGTCGGCCTCCTGCCAGAGGTAGCGGGGCGGGGGCGCCGGCAGCGGGGCCAGCTCGAAACAGGTGAGCACGGGGTACCCGTGGAGGAGGGACCACGCCCACTCGACATGGTGGAACGAGTGGATGGTTTTGCGCTTGGCGGCCACCATGGCCCACTGCCTCCAGGAGGGGGGAATAGTGTGCGCGGTTTCCTGGTCGAGGAGGAGCCCCGTCTGGGACAGGTGCTCTTTTACGTCCCACATGCGGACAAGGAGTTGGGCGTCGGCTGGGTGGTCGAGTCCGCTGCTGGATGGGCCCGTCATGCCGAACAAGAGCATGATGAGCATGATGAGAAGGGGCTGTGCAGCCGCCAAGAGATTGTCTTCGTTGTACGTGGTGTACTGTTTGGTGTGTGCTACAGTCAGCCATGCCTGGATTATTCACCTCTCTTCTCCATGTACATGCACGTACCTCGCCGAGTAACCGCTCTATCTCGCAAAGTATGGTGTTCTTCACCAGCTCACGACTCCCGTCCGTATGTTCGCCCCACATCTTGACCAAAGCGTAACAATTTGCCAGCGGGGCCGGAACGCCATCTACCAGCTGGAGCCTGTGGATCGGAGGCGGGAGCTGAGCAGTGTGGTGAGCAGTCATCATGCGTGGCCATGATTTCAGCACACGGATAACGAAGTGCATTGTGTGGCGCACGACAAGATCGTTGTTCGGAGTATTGGGTGCCTTGCCGAGCAGGGTCTGGCGCCGCTCTTGGGACACTACGAGATCGGCCGGGATTCCCTCTGGTATGTGTGAGAGAAGGGTCTCATGAGAGTCGGTGTTGTCAGTAGCGGCGCGATTTGAGTGGCGGTCTTCTTCCTGTGCCGTGAAGGAGGGCGCGGTCGCGGTGTCGGCCTGCCCGTCGTCGTCCTCGGGGGAGAATGGTAACGGCAGGGGTGTCGGCGGCGGCACGGCCGAAGCGTTCCCCGGCGCAAAGTCGCACCCATGAAAGGACCTCGCCAGACACCGGCCACAGGTCGGATGCTGCAAGTCGCACCGCACCTTTGCGCTTTTGCATTGGCGGCATGCTTTTTGCCTGGGCGGCGCTCTCAGCCCCCCAACGCACCGCTTTCGATGCCTTACCAAGGATGACCCTGGAGAGGAGTGGGGGAGAGTGAGACATGTTAATCTTGGCTCTATTTTGCAAATCAAAGACGCTTACTCTGGGTGAAGCGCTTGGAACAGCGCGTACAAGTGAGTGACTGCTCCGAGGATGCCATTGATGGCACGGAATACGGGTTTGCGAGGGTGACTTCGGACTCCGGAGATTTAGGTTCAGCCCGGGGGTTTTGAAGAGGTAATGAATGAGCTATGGCAATGGTCCAGATCTCCGGCACCCGGGGTTTCGGGTTGTGGGTGGGTGGGCCTTGTAGCCCCTGCTTGGTGTTAACCAGTGCGGAGGCTACACAGGAGAGACCAGCCCCGGCGTAAGCAGGCAGCACAAAGACGGAGAGGAGGTGGCGGCACTGGGGATAACATTGGCACAATCAACCCCCCATCATTCATTGAGAGCTACTTTGTAAGGTACTGTAACCCCTATTTAGCAACCTTGCTTCCACGCTATCCACCTGCCTACCCATGTATTGAACCTAATTCATACACGTGCCAGCAACACTCTCCACAAAACGCGTCCCAAGCATACCCGCCGGCGTCTGGAATCCCCCCTGAACTTCCCCTCCCAGGACCCGCCTCACAGCTTCAACCAATGCTTGCGAGGTAAATGTGTAGCCGTTCACAGTATGCAGAACCGCGCGCTTGACAGACCCCGGGCTGTCCTCGCTGGTGACCGCCACACAGGCATGGTACGGACTGGCGGCTCTCTCTCGCGCCGTTGGGCCTTCGGGCAGGCTTGCAAGATCCGAGTCGCCAGTTGGCAGGGTAGTCATCCCCGAGGCGTGGACAAACGTCCGAATGTTGGCCACCCCGGTCGTCTTCCAAATCGCGCTGAGGTCGGGCAGCGTCACCGGGAAACAGGCAACCTGGCCCTTGCCGTCGCCGAAGTCGAAGTCGCTCGTGGTCGCGCCTGGGTTGGAGGCATCTTGTTTCTGGGCTACGGCCCCCCCAACGCGCTCGAGACATTGAGTCGCCAGGCCGCCTTCCGCTGCGCTGGCCACCGAACCACGCGACATCGGTCCTGCGACATGCAGAGCAACATCGATGGAAGCCGGGCGCTCGACGCTTTCTAGCGCGTAGTTGGCGAGACAGCCAAGCATGGCGACGCTACCGCCGCATCCCGGCATCAGCATGACCTTTGCTTCCCTTGATTTCTAATCCAGCTTGTCCGCTAGGTGATAGCTGTCGAGCTCCGCGGCAATGTCGAGGTAGTGGGTTCCGTTTCGGATGCAGCCCTCCATGAGGGGGCCCGCTGTGTGCGCAAAAGGACCAGCGCAGTTTAGGAGGACCGGGACGCCTCTTAGGAATGCGTCGATGACGAGGGCGTCGTCGACGTTGAAGACACGATACCGCGCATTGAGACGAGCGGCAAGCGCCCGTACTGCGTTCTCCGAGCGGCCAGCTAGGGTAAATTCGAGTCCAAGTGACGTTGCGTACTCGGCCACAAGGCGGCCGGTGTAGCCAGTACATCCGTAGAGCATGAATTCCGGCATGTTGGTGTATGCGAGGGTTCTGAGCAATGAAGAGACGAAGGGAGGTGCTTATGGCTGTGAGCCAGTTTGAGACCGGCAGAAGCTCGTCTTGGGAGATATATGCATCCTTTTATTTGCATCTCTAATTGCTACCGAGGGTTCAACGTTGAGACTTCGACCACCAGACCGGCATGGCTGTTCTGTGCCTCAAAACCGGACCTATCTTGGCCGGACGATTTGAGCCAGGGACTCGGAGTTCCGGGTTCAGCGTCGTGTGTCAGCCCAATGCAAACCAAGGGACCAGGAGATCACTACTACCAAGTAACACCGAAAAACATCCCGGGAACCAGAAACTCCCTCAGTTAGCACCCATCAAACTTGGAATTGCATATAAAAGCGTCTTGGTCCGCCTAACCACTCCCTTCCCTGTTCTCATTCCTTTCTTCTTTCTCTATAGCGGTTTTCGCGGGAACAAGTCCATGGCTCCCCTTATCTGGCTCATAACCGGCGCAACGTCAGGCCTCTGGGAAGCCTTGGTGTCTAGTGCATTGGCAGCAGGTGATAGAGTTGTTGCGACGGGTCGGCAGGCAGAAGAAAGGCTCGCACATCTGGCATCCTACAATGTGGCCGTCGTGGACCTCGACGTATCGGCGAGTCGAGAGCATATAGAGGCCCAGGTGAAGAAGGCGTGGGAATCCTTTGGGCGGATTGATATCTTGGTGAACAACGCGGGGTCTCTGCCCCGAAGGCCATCGAAGAAGCGAGGTATGTGAATCTAGCCCGAACCTGTTGAGCTCAAGTTAAGCTCACCGCCAGCTAATCCTGTCTGAAGTGACGAGTTTATGCAACACATATTCGATGTCAACGTCTTTGGCCCGATCCGCGTCACCCAAGCCATGCTTCCCTACTTCCGATCTCAGGGGTGTGGGTCAGTGGCCTTCATCGGCGCAGGAGTTGCCTGGGCTCCCATCTCCTTCCTCGCTCACTATTCTGCCTCCAATGCGGCGCTGGGCCGGTTTGCTGAAGGGTTGCGCAAAGAGCTCCGTGGCCAGGGAATCCACTGCACAGTCTTCGAGCCAGGCGGATTTGCCTCGCAGCTCGGAGGCCCTCCGAGGGGATGGCAGGCAAGCTGCCAGTATGTGTGGTGTTGGGCAGTGATTCCCTAGCACTCGTGAGGCAGAAATGTAAGGAGCAGCTGGGACTGGTTGACGGGTTTGAGCATGTTTTTCGAAGGACGGACCGGGGAGATGTCAATGCCCTCTGTTATGACGGCATGCTCGGGTTAACGGCCATGCTTTCGTAGGCACCTATCTAGCTAAACCAAACGCGGCGAGTGCTTACACGGAGATCACATACCCAGCCTACCCCCGCTGGCGGCACTGGAGTAAGCTGGATACATGCTATATGCACGGGAGCCCCATATTCCTTTTCAGGCACCTAGACGGCTTATCACGGTCTTCATTCTCATCGTAGAAGACGGTTCACGCGTTCGGAAGTGGATCGATGTCTTCCCTGCAGCCATGAACATCTCGGCGGTGCAACTGTCTCTTTGAAAACGCCGAGTTCGAATTTGGTTCGTTAAAGAAAGCTGCATCACACCGGTCGCAGTGCTGGGGAACCTACGATGAAAAGCGTGAATTTAGTCAACGATTCAGCAGTACTCCCGCCTGGCAGACTAGGAGCATGAGTGGAGGGCAGGACAAACCTTGTCGCGGTCGAGCAACTCCTGGGGCATATACAGGCCCCGGATGTCGTGCGTGTAGACCACGTAAAGCCCCATGTGCCCCTCATCAAGGATCTGGTGTCCGTCGGGGACGGTATCGCGGAAGGAGAGGATTTCTTGTCTGAGTCCCTCAAATCCAAGGGGGACCTTGGCTGGCAAATCCTCGTCCATAGCCAGCTCGCGGTGAGCGAGGACGGTGACCCAAGTGTATGTGACGTAGGCGACTTCGGAGCGCGCAGACCCTCGTAAGGAGGGGATCATGACGCGGAACTTGTTCTTATCTGCATCCTTGTCTTCTTTTGCAATTTTGGCGTGTAGCAATACTGAGATGCGGTCATCATCCGGATGGTCCTTGTAGAAGGGTGGCGTGCCGTATGTCTCGTAAACATTGTTGGCGGCGAGGAAGGTATCGAGGACGGCGGCAGAGATCTTGAAGCCGCGGAGGATAGTGGTTGAGCCCATTGTGGGTTGTTACGTGATTCTAGGGATGTGTTCAGATCCTGGGAGGATGAATGACATGAAAGCTGTTGTGCCCTGGTCTGGGATTTTTATCCTCGACGACACCCTACCTACCTAGTCGAGTTGGCTAGGCAGACACCTGTGGATGCGGTGACGGCCCAATGGCGTGTGTGCAGAGTGGTGGGGGCCACAGCAGTTCATATGTACGTGGGGTTATTCCTAAACACGACATCGGCGGGAGGTTCACGCGACTGAACTTGAAACCTTGGTATTTTGTTGATATTACACGATCCGGATTCTGCTTTCCGTCGAAGATGTTCAAGACGCCCGCTGAACCTTGGTCTCACTCGACATAGCCGCTCCAACCTAACAACGCTAAAAAAGACAGCCGTTCATAAGATGCTCACAGGACCGCTGCCCCGACTAGAAGCATTACTGCGGTGACGGCAAGGCCCCCAATCGACAGGCCGCTGCCGGGCAGAATCAGGGAAGGCGCTGCGCTCCCCGAGGTCGACTCGGGAGGACCCGGGCTGGTTGTGGTTGAGGCGTCCAGGAGGGCGGTGAGGTTCGGGTCCTCGCTGAAGTTGGCGTTGACAGACCCGTTGTTGCAAGGGCTGGGGGAGGTATTGGCGCCCGAGACGAAGTTGACAGCGGCACACTGCAATGGTTAACAAAATTAGTGAAGGGCGAGACGAATGAGAACTAACCTGGAAGAGAAGACCGTCCGGGGCTCCGCACGCAACGCTGATGATGCCCTTCTTGCCCGCCCACGCCTTCGGGGCCGTGACGGCAGGCTGGCAGTATTCGCCGCGGCCGTCTTGCTGGATGATGGGGTACATCTCGGTCCAGTTGCCGGCGGCTTTGGAGTCGAGGGTGCCGCGAATGAGCCACTTGGCCTGAGGGTGGCCTAGGAACCAAGCCACAGCATCACCATCGACGTGGAAATCAACAACCTTGTTCGTGCTGAGGTCGGCGACGCCACCACCACAGGGCGCGTTGGGTTCGAGATCCTCGTTCATGTTGTCACCCTCGAGCGAGGGCGGTTGTCGGAGCTCGAAGTGGGCATTCGCGGCTGAGAGGCAGAGCGCGCCAGCGGCAAACAAGGAGCGTAGGGACACCATGGCGGCGGTCTGGTAGGTCGGATGAAAGTAGGTGGGGGAGATTTGCCTGTTTGTGGGTGTGATGGGTCACGAGAACGGAATCGTCGGGTCTTTCAGATGAGATTGTGGGAAACGAGATGAGACGGGAAAAGATGGGATGCTGAAGCAGAGAGGCAACAAGGGCGAGGCCCAGTGATGGTGATGCCGGGGTTAATGGTTTTATAAGTGACCGCCCAGGTCCCGACCTTAGCTTGCAAGGTCCCTTCATTGACGCATTCCGGTTCGGGTAGGTAAGGTACCTGGTTAGGCGACCGCTGGCAACTCAGTTTGGGGGTGGGCGAGCAACTTTCGGCACGGGTTCCAGGTTGATGGCCTTGTTTCTGATCCACTGTGGGTTGGTCTTTCCAGTCCAGGGTCTTTCCGGGCCCTTTCCCAGCCATTTCGTGCCGATTTGCCCGGCTTCTGTTGCATGTGCAATGCCACTAGCTTGCATAACTGCTAGTCCATTCTCACGGACCTGCAGAATGCGAGTGCACAAGTATTTCCCGGGGATTGACAACCCAGGTTTGCGGATCTTTGGAGTCCCTGCTCGGGCTCCCCATGCCGTGTGTAACCCCGCGACTCTTGTGAGGTTTGCAAGGTTCCCAGCTCCCCTCGGTGTTTGGTTGGTCTCTTGGCCTGACAGCTCCCCATCCACCCCGCAATATCCCGCGTCAAGCAAAGCCAAGCTTTGTTGCCAAGGGGCCAGGACTCGCGTGTTGTTGTGATGCGACGGCATTGCAGTGGAGCTTGAAAAGCCAAGTTCGTCTTGAGGTCGTTGAAAACTTGGGAGGGAAATTATCTCAAGCTGACAGTTTCGAGCCGGATCTTCCAGGAACCACCATCCAGATTGAATCGCAGCCGCGTTCGTTGAGAACCCGCGCATGGCGCCACTGATTCTGCGGGCGAACGGCTAACCGCATGCGGTATCGTTCCTGTGCGAGAGCGGGTTTGAGCAAATTGTCGACGCCGCACCGAACTTTTTGTTTCCGTTAGCCAGTCACAGACTGGCCTTCGCCTCCAGCATGCTCGAAACCGGCTCGTGGGAAGCCGCAGTGGGTTGGAAGTCGCTGGGATGCATCCTCCCCCGTCAAGGGCCCCAAGTACCCGAGTGGCAGCTTTGGTGCATTAGCTGGGCTAATGTCGAGCAGGATGCGTTTTGTCCCCACGGGATGACTGATGATTGAAGGTCACCACCCGTGCCCGCCCTGCGGCTCCATTTAGCCCCGGTCGACTTGCATTGCAGTGTCTATCACTCATGTCTCCCATGCCGCCATGCTTTACCCGCCACGGCTAGGCTTTCTCGACTGCTGACTGTCTACTCGCAACACAAGCAACGACGGCACACTGGGTTGGATTCTGGCGAGTTCGACTCGCCTTTGGATTCGTGCGACCGGAGATTGAACATCAGAGAATCGTCGTTGCGTTGTGCCACCAAAAACACGGCCCGTGGCCGTAGCACCATATTTCCCGTCTCGGCCGGAGGATGACGTGGAGCCGATCGTGTCGGCCCCCGAGTTGACACCGGCCCCTCGGCGGCGCTATCGTCATTCGACATCCTAGCCACGCGTGGCACTCTCACTCGGGTTGGCCACGGAAGCTGTGGCAGCAGCCCTAGATCGGCAATATGGACCATATGAACCATGGGACGAGCATGTTCTCCCCGCTGAACACTGACCTGGCCCGCCGATATTGGTATACCGTCGCCGGGTTTGTGGGGGCGTTCATGCTGATTCGAGGTGTCAACTTCTACAAGTCGCAAAGACGGTCGGTGCCACCTCGTGAACTGCCGTCGAGTCTTTGGCTGACCAAGAACAGATTACGGAGGAAGGCGTCAAACTCGATCGAGTCCCCCACCAAACCGAGCAACCGCTTTCTGGAGCTATGGGCTACCTTGACTGCCGTCGTCCGCGAGACGAGCGCCCCGCAGCTCCACATCCCCATCCGTGGGTTCTCATGGCTGACGCCGCCGCCGCTGGGTCGGGTCATCGCCCTGCTGGTGTACTGGATCCTCATCATCTACATGATGTCCACCGAAGTCATCGTCAAAGACGCCTTCTTCTGGGAACGCATCGGCTACCGCAACGCCTGGGTCACCGTCACGCAGGTGCCGCTCCTCTACCTGCTTGCGTCCAAATGCAGCATTGTTGGCTTCCTGGTCGGGACAAGCCACGAGCGGCTCAATTGGCTGCACCGATGGGTGGGGCGCACCATGTTCGTGACGGCCTCGGTCCACGGCTGGCATTTTTACACCGACTGGGTGCGTGCCGACGCTGTCGAGTATCAGATCAAGATGATGCCCTCCATCAAGTACGGGCTCGGGGCCTGGGGCGTCCTGCTATGGACGCAGATCTCGGGCCTTGCGCCTTTCCGGAGGATGGCCTATGAGATTTTCGTGCTGCAGCATCTCCTCAGCGCCATATTCTTCCTCTGGCTGATCTCTGTCCACGTCCCGCCGAGCGCGCAGTATAATGTGTGGTTCGCCGTCGTCGCCCTCTCCTTTGACCGTGTCTGCCGCATTGCCTTGCTCCTCTGGCAAAATGTCAAGGTGTTCCCCGACAAATCGAAATGCCGCGGGGGGCAGCGCATCGGGCACCAGGCTCAGATGAAGCCCGTGGGCGATTCCATCACCGTGGTCACCATCAAGGACGTCCATTTCAAGTGGCGGGCCGGCCAGCACCTCTATCTCTGGATCCCTCGCGTCGGCTTGGGCGAGGCGCACCCGTACACGATTGCCTGCGCCCACCAGTTGCCGGACACGTGCATCTGTAACAGCATCCAGCTCGTCGTGCGCAAGCACGGCGGATTCTCGCGCCGCCTTCATGATTTTGCGACAAAAGTAGGGCGGAAAGAGCACTCGACAGTCTTCGTGTCGGGGCCGTATGGCGCGCCGCCCCGATGGGACATCTACGAAACCATCATCTTGATCTCGGCGTCGACCGGCGCCTCCTTTACGCTGCCGATCTTGGAGAGTTTGCTGCAGTCAAAAGCTACGAAATGCGCCAAGAGGGTCGATTTTTTGCTCGCGGCGAGGCAGGGGGAGGAAATCGACTTTTATGTGTCTCGCCTCCACGAGCTGCTTGAACGCGCAAACGAGGTCGGCATCGAGCTCAGCGTGCATATCGCCGTCACTCAAGGGCCCTCGATGTTCGCCAAACATTCGGGAACCGATGTCCAGACTGTCGATGCCGCGTCCGCGTCCTCCTCCGGTAACAACGTGGGAAAGCACGTGGGCGAGAAGTTCAGCGCCTCGCCGGCCGATATCGAGCAACCTGCCCCCGCGGTCCGGAAGAGGGCGAGCCACGCGAGTACCGATTCGCACGTGTTCCACTCATCGACCAGGCCAGATGTGGACGCGTTCATCCGAGGTCCAGTCGAGGAGACGGGTGGGGAGACGAGTGTGGTCGTGTGCGGCGGTCCATCTTTGGTCGCGAGGGTGAGGAATAGCGTGGCGTTTCTGTCGGACGAGAGAGCAGTGCACAAAGGAACGGAGGCGCAGGGGATACACTTGTTTGCCGAAGAGTACAGCTTTTAGTACTGAGCAATTAAATACCATTCAGTTTGAAGTTTAAATGCCTGGAGATTGGTTGCTATCCAGCTGAAATGACCGTGAATCCCTGCGCGCCGATGGCTCGTGGGGACCCCACCTCAGCCCACCAAGGAGTCCCGCGTTTCCTCCCCTTGTCATTGGTCGGACCTGAGCTCCCTTGCCCCGCCCCCTCGAATTTTTGGTCGGGTGTTTTCTGAGTCAACAATGCAGTCCTTTGATGAGTGCCGCTGTGTGCCGCAGTCCCTAACGGGTTCAGTGTCATTGAGCCGTCTAAAACGAATAGTGACTCAGTGAAGGACGGAATTGGTCAAGGCAAGCCTCCCCATGACGCTCTGCCCGGCAGCTTACCCTCGCTTCTTCTCTTCTCTTCGAAGTTCCTTTTTTTTATCAACTGCTTGTAGACCATTCCCTCGGGCTCGACGTCCTCGATTCCTTCCCCACCCCGCGTGCCCCTCCACTCCAGCTTTCGATTTTGTCATCCCACACGGCCGGGCCGTCTCCCAAACAAACAACACCTTAAAGTTTTCAGGACCCGTCAATTTGCGACCCAGATATCCTTCTCCCCGATGGAGCAGCTCGCCCAAAAGGTCGAAGGGCATGGAGCCTTGAGGCCATCGCCGACGCCTACCCCAACTGCCACCCCCGAACTCAACCCCTTTGACTTCTACCGCGCACACATCGCCAATATCCTCTCCGGCATATCCGGGGTCGAGCCCAAAATCATCTTCTCTGCGCTGTCCTGGACCGCGAGTCTCGACAAGGGCGACCTCATACTGGCCGCCCCCGCACTCCGTGTCAAGGGACAGAAGCCCGACGAGCTGGCGAAGCAGTGGAGCGAGAAGGTGCGTGGACGAGCTCGCACGTCACCGCACCCCATGTGCGATGCTAGCTACGCTGCACGAGACTGACCGTGCTGCTTGCAGTTCCCCGACAATGACCCCCTCTTCGAGAAGCCGACCGTGGTCAACTACTTTATGGCCTTCTTCCTCAAGCCCGCACCCGTCGTCGAAACCGTCATCCCCCTGATCCAAAAGCACGGCGCCCAGTTTGGCTGCAACAAGTTCAACGGCCTGAAGGACCCCAAGGACCCCAGCAAAGGCCACAAGCGCATGATCGTCGAGTTCAGTTCTCCGAATATTGCAAAGCCGTTCCACGCCGGTCACTTGCGTAGCACAATCATCGGCGGTTTTCTGGCGAACCTCTACCAGGGCGCAGGATGGGACGTGATCAGGATAAACTACCTCGGCGATTGGGGCAAACAGTACGGTCTCCTGGCCCTCGCCTTTGAGAAGTACGGCGACGAGGAGGCGCTCACAAAGGACCCGATCAACCACCTCTTCCAGCTGTACGTGCGCATCAACAGCGAGATGACGGCCGAGAAGGAGCAGATTGAGAAGAGGAAACAAGACGGCGAGGACGTGACCGAGCTGGAGGCCAACAGCCTCGACGAGCAGGCCCGCCGCTATTTCAAGAAGATGACCGACAGGGACCCCGTGGCGTTGGCCCAGTGGAAGCGTTTCCGGGACCTCAGCATCACCCGCTACCAGGATACCTACGCCCGCCTCAACATCAAGTTCGACGAGTACAGCGGCGAGAGCCAGGTGTCGGAGGACATGATGGAGAAGATCGGCCAGGAGATGCAGAACAAGGGCATCTCCAAGGAGGACAAGGGTGCCATGATCGTCGACTTCCAGGCACTCGTGCCGGGCAAGGAGGGCAAGCGTCTCGAGAAACCCATCGTCAAGAAGCGAGACGGCACCGCGCTGTACCTGACCCGCGACATCAGCGAGCTGCTCGGCCGCCACGAGAAGTACAAGTTCGACCACATGATCTACGTCGTCGCGTCCGCCCAGGACCTGCATCTGAAGCAGCTGTTCAAGATTATCGAATTGCTGGGGCACAACGAGATTGCCTCCAAGTGCCAGCACATCAACTTCGGCCTGGTCCTCGGCATGAGCACCCGCAAGGGCACCGTCAAGTTCCTCGACGACATCCTGCGCGACGTGGCCGACAAGATGCACGAGACGATGAAGAAGAACGAGACCAAGTACAGCCAGGTCGAGAACCCCGACGCGACGGCCGACACGCTCGGCATCAGCAGTGTCATGGTGCAGGACATGACGGGCAAGAGGTATGCCCTCTGTCTGGCTGTTGATTAGCGTCCGACTAACCCCAGCAGGATCAACAACTATACTTTCAACATGGATGCCATGACCTCGTTCGAGGGTGACACCGGCCCGTATCTGCAGTACGCCCACGCCCGCGTGTCCTCCATCCGCCGCCGTGCCGAGCTCAGCGACGCGGAGATCGCCAGCGCCGACCTTTCTCTTCTCACCGAGACCCACGCCGTCAACATCGTCCGCCTACTCGCCCTGTGGCCCGACACGGTCCAGAACACGCTGCGGACTCTGGAGCCGACGACGGTGCTGACCTACCTGTTCAAGATGACGCATGCCCTGAGCAGCAGCTACGACCACCTCCAGGTCGTCGGCAGCGAGCGGGAGCTGATGAAGGCCCGCATGGCCCTGTACGACGCCGCGCACACCGTGCTCGGTAATGGCATGAGGTTGCTGGGGTTGAGCCCTGTTGAGCGGTGAGTTGATCCCTCTATCTTGGATTGCGTGGTGCTGACAACTGCTGCAGCATGTGAACGAATGTGGTTGCAGCCGGGCAGGCCAAGGTGCGCTCGGGCGTCGGTTTATACCCCCTCCAATAGACCAGGCCAGCCATAGCCTCCGTTCAATGAATAAAAGGACCAAGTGCTTCAGCATCCCCAACCGTTATCTGGTGCATCACTTTGACATGATAGGACCCCTCGATGGTGCCGTTGTGGTAGTAGCCGAGGTAACTACAGCTCCCTGTCGTTCTCAACGATGTGTGGAGATTCGAGAACCTTCACTGCGGCCATATCGCCACTCACCTGGCTCTCGAGCCCCTCTGTCGGCTGCACGGGTCACATGCTTCAGGCAACTCTAGGCAACGCTCTTCTCTTCTCTTTTTCTCGCCCTCCCGTTTCTCCCAATTCTCTGCTCTCTTCACACTCTTACAACGTTTACCTCTCTCTGCACACTCCCCATTCTGCACCTTTCCTTCGCCAAAACTGTGGTGGTTCAATTGAGTGTTTGAAATACTAAACATCTATCGCTTCAAAATGATCGCGGCAGTACTCCTTACCGTAGTCGGCACGGCCGTCGCGGTAGCGAGATACGTCAAACGGCGCAAGACACGTCAACAGGCGAGACAACTCCCAGGCCCGATTGGTGAGCCACCCTTTCTCTGAGTTTACCATCAGCGTGCTACTGACTTGCCTAGCTCCTCCTTTCGTCGGACCTTTTCTCTCTATTCCTGATGATGTGTCCTGGGTCCAACTGTCTGACTGGGGCAAGAAGCATGGCCCGATCTATGAGTTTGAGTTGTTTGGAACGCGTCACGTATGGATCACTGAAGAGCACATCGCTCATCAACTTCTTTCCAAGAGAGCCGCGATCTACTCGGATCGGCCTCTTATTCCCAGTCTCCCTGATAACCGCACCAGCGGTGATTATCTCGCGCTTTTGGGACGGTCAGGTGAGTGATGCACTGGGAGCTTGAGCCTGATGGTCACGTGACTCACGTACTGGGAAGACATGTGGAAGCGCCAGAGAAAGCTCTGCAATGTCTTGATGGCCTCAAGCAGCCGTAAGGACCTCCACGCGTACCCGACTATCGAGCGTGACCGGTTCCTGTACCAGATGTACCGCGAACCGTCCAAGTACATCGAATGGATTGAGCAGTTCACCGCCCGCACCGTCTCGCGGCTCTGCTGGGGCACTGCCCAGCCTGCCCAGGTCCTGCGGCACGTGACCTATGGCCTTCTTGAGACCATCAGCCCGACCGGGTCACTACCCAATCTGATGAGTTTCCTCCGCTTTTTGCCCGCTTCCCTCAGCCCCTGGCAGAAGAAGGAGAAGGCACGGCACGATATGGAGGATAGATTGTGCGCGGCCTGTATTACTTTTGTGCGCGAAAACATGACCCGCGGCACAGCGAAGCCCAGCTTCACTGCTTCCTACTACCAAGACAGCCAAGGCGACAGCTCTCGGTCCAACGGGAGCGAAGCGCCCGAGGCCAGTCACGTCATCAGCCTCATGGCTATCGCCGGAGCCCTGACCATCGGTAGCCCGATCCAGAGTTACATACTGGCCATGGTCCACCATCCAGAGTGGGAACGCAGACTGCAGGAGGAGATCGACACCGTTCTAGGAGGTAGATGCCCCGAATGGGAAGATAGACACAATCTCCCGAAATTGCGCGCTACAATCAAGGAGGTGATTCGCTGGCGCCCGGCCGTGCCCATGGGTGAGTAACTCACCAACCCATGACACCCTTCGCATCGCGTTTGGTGGCTCACACATGACCACAGGCATCCCCCATGCTAGTGAAGCCGACGATGTCTACGACGGGTATTTTATCCCTGGCGGAGCTACAATCCACCCACTCGAATGGTGACTATGCCTCCCTTCCGTGTTAGCCTGTTTTACGCCACTGTGCTAACCGACCCAGGGCCATGACCCGCGACGAAAGATTCTACCCAGATCCAGAGTCCTTCCACCCGGGACGGTGGCTCAACCCAGACTCACCGGTATACCGCGACTCGGCAGACCGGAGCCTCAACCTGAACGGATACTCTCAGTTCGGCTTTGGGCGGCGGACGTGCCAAGGCATCCCGATCGTGGAGCAGGACCTGTTCCTGACCATGGGCGGCATGGCCTGGGCATTCAACATCCGCAAGGCACGCGACCCAGCCACAGGCGCCGAGCGCCCCGTCCACTGGAACGACTACACGCCGCTCCTCATTGCCAAGCCGAAGTGGTTCCCCTTTGAAGCTGTGCCGCGGAGCCAGGACAAGATTGACCGCATGAGAGAGATGCACATCGCGTCGAGACGCTACGTAGAAGCAGAGCGAGAGATGGGTGATATGGACGTCAGCCAGTTCGAGCCGGAACTGGGGCATAAGATATATGTTGAAGATGTGTCAGATGAGGAATGGCTGGATGAAGATTGGGAACTTTTGGATCTATAAGCATGGTCCGGAATTAGTACTGCACTCATGAGTGCCGGCACCCCCTACCACTGGCCTGGTATTTCAGTGGGTTAATTAATCAAAGGGACTAGTTACGTAGAGTAATACTAATAATTTTCTTGATATCTTTGGATTTATTCTTTACTGTATACAGACTGTAAGACTGCCTATTTTGAAATTGACGGCACAACCTTCCATCGCCGACCACCGTCCACGCGATCCTCCGTACTATCACACGGATGGGCTTCGGTACGGTGCTAGTGTGACAGTTTTCGGTATCACGATGAAGTACCCAGTTGCGTCCCATATCCGCTTCCTTTTCAAGGACCGTGTTCGCTTTGTACCCCCTGTGGCCTTCTCGCCGAAGAGGATCGTGGCCAATTGGCTGAATGATAGAGACGAATAGAGGTGTAACAGCCCCCTTCTCGTAGGTTGTACTCGTGTGATGCTCTGCGGGATTTTGTGGAAAGGCCGCCAGGGACTGGAAGAGCACCTAGTAGGTCCGGGGATGTTCTTGGGTTGTCCCCTTCATCCCCCGACATCCCACTGGCTCTCCTGATCATCGACATTATCCAGCATGGGTACCGCTCACAGCGCACTGCAGCAATGCATCGAGGGTGTTGGAAACGGCAGGACTGACTTTGCCGGTTTCCCCAGCAGCCCGGTTACCTACCAGTCGTTCTGGGTGCGCCCGTATAACCTTGACATCTCGGTCAATCCCGCGGGAGTTGTTCGCCCGCAGACTGCCTCCGAGGTATCTGGGATCATCAAGTGCGCTGCCGCACATAACGTCAAAGTGCAGGCTAGGTCTGGTGGACATTCGTATGGGTTAGTATACATGTACCCGATCCGTGTTTCCGAAAGAAATTGGTCCTAACAACGGTAGTAACTATGGAATTGGCGGTGCGGATGGAGCCCTCGTCATCGACTTGGTCAATTTCCAGCAGTTCAGCATGGATAACAGCACCTGGCAGGCCACCGTCGGCGCAGGCACCAGACTGGGGCAAATGTCGGAGAACCTACACAACGCGGGAGGGCGGGCCATCACTCACGCTGTCTGCCCTGGCGTCGGCGTCGGCGGGCATGCTACTATCGTAGGGTTTTCTAGGGTGTCGTTGTGGAGAGCTTTCTTGCTAACTACCAACAGGGAGGACTCGGCCCTACGTCTCGCATGTGGGGGTCCACGTTAGACCATGTTGTCGAGGTCGAAGTGGTGACGGCGGACGGTGAGATCCGGCGGGCAAACAGCTCTCAAAACTCCGACCTCTTTTGGGTACGTACCCGGCACCCTGGTATCTGTCTGTCATGACTCTGAGCTGACGGGAGCAGGCACTCAGGGGCGCCGCATCAGGATTTGGCGTCATCACCGAGTTCGTCTTCAAGACACACCCAGAACCAGGCGACATCGTCCAATACGAGTACAATGTCAAGTTCGGAAACCCGGCCGAGATCGCCCCCTTCTACTCGAAATGGCAAGATATGATCGCCGACCCGGAACTCGACCGTAGGCTCGGCACCATCTTCATCATGCTCCCGTTCGGCGCCATCATCACAGGGGACTTTTACGGCACCAAAGAAGAGCTCAAAGCCACTGGCATCCTGGATATGTTTCCGCAACCTTCCGAGAGTACCCTTGTGGTAAAGAGTTGGCTGGGGGCGCTCGCGAATAGCGCCCAGAAGGAGAACCTGTACCTATCCGACCTTCCGGTCCCCTTTTACTCCAAGAGCATCGGCTTCAAGAGGGAGGACCTGCCCACGGCCGACAAGATTCAGGACCTTTTCCAGTGGGTGAATGACCAGGACAAAGGGACAGTCGCCTGGGCTATTATTTTCGATGCTACCGGCGGCGCTGTGGGCGACGTGCCAACCAACGCCACATCCTTTGTGCACCGTGACAAGATTCTCTACTATCAGTCGTATGCCGTCGGCCTTCCGCTGTCTCAGAAGTCCAAGGACTTTATCACCAATTTCCATAACGAGGTCGTGGGCAAGTGTTCGCCAAAGGCTTACGGGACGTACCCCGGCTACGTCGACCCTAAGTTGTTGAGTGCGCAGCAGCAGTACTGGGAGTCAAACCTACCAAGGCTTCGTGAGGTTAAGAAGATCTGGGACCCGACAGACCTCTTCCACAACCCACAAAGCGTTAAGGGCGTGGAATAAGCGTCCGTCGTTGCTGAGATGTCGTTTTTGAGTTTTTTTCAAGTGTGATTTATTGGATTGTTGACAGGGAGCCCGCCCACGGGGTTTTAAGCTAGCTGTATGAGCCTTGATATTTGATCATGAATGAATCCCAGTGCCCCAGATTTCCTCATCGCACTAAGAAAATACGCTCCTTCGGGGCCTGCCCGAGTCTCTCTATCAATTCAATACTAATGATCCTCCACGTCCTCGTCCCGGCCCGGATACATGATGTCTTGCACAACGACAGCGCGTATGTGGTGGCACAGCACAAACAGGTACGTCAGCAACAGCACGATCGACATAGCCGTTGCAAACCACAGGATCGGTTCGTTGCGGAAGGCCGTGCCTATTGAGATGGTGGCGAGCGTGAAGCCTGTGTTTGGGAAGACGGCCGCCCACCAGCCGAGGTGAAAGTAGCGAGGCGGGCTCTGGATGACGGCCAGAAGGGCGATGCCAAACCACCAGAAGCTTAGCGCCCATAGGAACCCAGCCCCAATTAGGCCCATGGTCTCGATGGTGGCGGCGTCGGTCAGCCCGTCCATGTCATGGTCGAAGGTCTCGGGCAGCGACCTCCCCATGCCGAGAAAGGCCAGCGCGGTGAAGGCCGGCGGCCCCACGCACATGAACAACCCCGTCCGGTGCTCCCGGTTCGGCAGGCCCGACTGCATCAACCGCCCGACCATGTGCGAATACATCATGAACGCGACCGCGATACCCAGCCCCTGACACGTCAGGCCGGCCACGGCGATGGACACCCCCGACGCCTCCGGTTGGGTCTCGGAGATGACGGACGCGATGGTGCCCGACAGCATGATGGGGAAGATGGGTAGGATCCAAGTCGGCATCATGGTCTGCAGCCCGAAGCTGTGCGCCGAAAACACGTACGAATACTGCCCGACGGCTACGCTGGTCGTCACGGCCACGTAGACCCAAAAGGCAATCTGGATGGCCCACATCAGGCTCTTGGACGTGGCGCGCGCGACCTCGGGGTCGTCGGGCACGCAGTACCGCTGGGTGCAGGTGATGAGGGTGGCTATGGACAGGAAAAATGTCGGGAAGAAGAAGCCCTCGCGTGGGTGTGTGACGGACCGCAGGAACGTCCCCGGAAACAGGCAGAAACGGGCGACCAGCGCCGAAGTGACCAGCACGAACAGAGCGATGTTGATGATGAATACAGCGAGGCCGATCTGATGGAGCCCTGGGAATTGGTGCGGTTGCGAGCGGATGAGAAGCGCGAGGCCGCCCGTCGACATGGTCAGCGTGTACCACGCCCAGGTGAAGTGGGCGAGGCGCTGCCGGATGCCCAGCTTGGGCCGAGTCGCTTCGTCGGCAGGCTCATCGGCCTTCGAGTTCACCTCGACACAGCGCGGTTCGGTGCTCTTATCATGGTCACCATGGTGAGACCGTGTGATGGATTGCAGGACCTCCAGCCTAAGCGAAGGGATGGTTTGGATGGGGAGGCTCTTTTCGATATCACCGAGGTGGCTGCCATTGTACTCGGTCGACGACCGGCCCGAAGAGCTCGGTGTTTCCCCGAAGGACGGCTGTCTGGAGAGAAATCCGCGTTCCCCCCCTTGGGGGTGCGGTGGATAGTCGGGAAGCGAGCTGGGTAGCCCTGGACGCAGACAATTTTGTTGGTCGGCGAAAGGGTCGGAATTAGAGCGGGAGTAGACGGGGCGGCCCGGTAGCGGTGTTGGCATACTATCGACGGTTGAGATGACTGACCGGCAGCTGAGCGAATGGAACGAGTGAGGAACAGAAGGACGCGAAAGAAAGAAAGCGGCTCAGCCAGACCTAAAGTACAACGAAGGCCGAGCTCAAGATCGGGTTAGAAAGTTTCGGATCCCCTCGCCCGAAACGGGTCTAGATGGCTGTCTTGATGTTACCAGTTGGGATGCTCTCCACCCCGTTTCAGTGAAAGGGAGTGTGGCGAGCGACAAGGGAGGGATGCCCGCCGCCCCTGGATGCGGCCAAACTATTTTGGAATTGCCACAGCGCCGTTCGCTCTGGAAATTTGAGTCAGGTTTGCCTCGATAGCAGCCAGTTCCACCCACCGAGAACTGTGAGGGGTTGCGTCGAGCTTGATGATGGCCACAGCGATGTAGGAGCACGTTTACCACCCCACCGGGAAAACACAGCCTTCTGGGGTCATACCCAGGTTGATAAGACATGTCGCAGCGTCGTTAGAAGGTCCGGAAAGGATACCCTGGCGGCCTGGTAGGGCTGGGGCGCGAGGGTCACAGCGGACGCAAGATTTCGGAGTCGATTCTGTTCGGGGACACCCGCCCATCTGTCCAAGTGGCAGTAGTAAACTGACGCAGCGCAATGTAGTCCTCGAGCTTGGGATGCCGTAAAATTACTTATTCAAATATCATTAGGTATCTAGGTATCTTGATGTAGCCCCCAACCTCGCAATGTGCACCTCCCATGACCCCCTTGACACCGAACGCCGGCCTTGATGGGAGATTCTTCTCCATAGCGTTGACACGCAAACTCGAAACAAAACGCCGAGCTAAAAATGGAAATCTAGGAAAGAAAATATCACCCCGGGTATCAGATCATGCTGTCACCCCACTGCCTCCTGACGCGTTTCGCGGCCGAGGCGCATTCGCTGCACCAAAGTTGTGGAGCCGTTCGCCGATCAGATAAGCCTCGTCGCGGATCCGCACTTGCCAGCGGTGGCACATGCTCACGGCGCTCCACAGAGCGAAGCAGCTGCCGATGGCGAGCGCTACCACGAAGAAGCTCATGCGGTAGATCAGCACTGCGCACGCGTTGTACAGCGCTTGATCGGGCGGGCCGTGGGCCGGCACCATGCCGGGACCCTTCATGACGAAGTCCGCAAACCCCTTTGCGATGGCGAGTCTGGCGACTAGCAGGGGTGTTGTCACAGCGATCAGCCATATCGCCAGGGTAGGAACAACAAACGCGCGGGTGAGAATTGAGGCATCGGGGTCTAGCCACCCGCGGCGGAGGACCGCTCTCGCCGCATTGGACACTCGCGAACCCCGGAACCAAGTGTTGACAATGCGAGTCGCTAGTTTGAGATAGAGCAGGCCCACGGTCCAAGTCTGAACGACCCGCACTGTGTGCGCCTGGGTTGCGGCCTTGGCGGTGCCGGCGGCGAGGGCTTTTGCGAAATTCCGGTTTGAGAACAACACCGTACATGAGCTCGTTGAGGGGCATTAAAGCATACAGCTCCATCAGCGACGCCACGATCAACGGGGCCACCAACAGGATGAAGAAGTAGGTGTATAGGATCCGGACGGCGTGGAGGATGGCATCCCGTGTTTGCCAGAAGGTGTGGTGACCGCGGCCAGCGACCATAGTGGCCGCGATATGGGCCCTGGCTGTTCGGTAGGCGGTTGGTACATGGGATAGCGCATACACGGCGGAACCGAGGACGTAGATTCCGATGCTGAAGGCGTATATGTCGTTGGCGCGGACGTGTGACGGAATCATAGTTCTGAACATCCACCGCCCGAACACTAGCGGCACGATGGTGATGGCGACGCCGGTAGCGGCGGCAAAGGCCCAGATAAACAGGATGAAGAGGAAGATGCGGATGCCAAAGTTTGGAGGCAAGTAGACGAGCTGGTACTGGTCGCTCGAGTAGATGTCGTTCTGGGGCCTGTCCCACACGCCGTCCTGTCTCGTGTTGTTCTCGTTGACGGCGAGGAAGACACCGGCGCCTTTGGGGATCTTGACCTGGTCGGAAGCTGGCGTCCGGACGAACCGCCCGTCGGTGATGAGCTGGTTGGAACGTACGAGGGTCTCCTTCTTAGCATTGTACTTGGCTATGTGTTCTGACTTCACAACCGGACGCTTGGCCGTATCGCCGTCCAAGATGCCGTGCCACGACCTCACCACGACGCGCCCGTCAGCGTCCACCTCGAGGAACCACTGCCTCCAAGCAGGCAGACTGCGGTCGGGCGAGTCGGGCGCTAGCGCGAGCTGGCCCTCCTCGTCGATGCGCCGCTCACCAAAGAGGAACCAGGTGATGCGGAGGGCCCGCGCACAACGGCGGAACCACCACCTGTACATGGCATGCAGCCAGTGGCTCGGCCGGAATAGCCTGACGGCATACGGCATCAGGAAATTGTAGAACAGTAAGTCGATGGGAAACTCGAGCACCGGCTCGTTGGACGACGTGTGGATGGGTAGCACGGGTAGGGACAGGGACAGCCCCCAGACGACACCACCGAGGCACACGACGACCAGGGCGCCGTAGACGAAGGCCGAGAATAAGATCTTACGCAGCTGGGTCGTCACGTTGCGGTCCAAGACGTCTCGGACCGGGTGGAAGTCCGGGTCGTCCGGGTCACGGATGAAGTAGAGGACGCCCTTGCGCATGATCTTGCGACACATGGACACGAACAGCGCGAAGTGAAACATGTACCCGGTACCGATGAACCAGTGTACAAAGATGGACGTGACCGGGTAGTGGAGCGTGAAAAGGAGCCGGGACTTGAGCGTTGTTTGCTCAAAGAGTGGAAGCAGGGCGATGTTCAGGAGCATGCCGCAGTAGAGCGGAAAGACGAGCATCTCAATGCTGATGATCAAGATGACCTTCACAACGCCGCTGGCTTGGTTGAGCCAGTCCATGAGGTAGGTCTCCCACCGTTGTCCCGCCTGGCTGGTGGAGAAGGGAACACCGCGCCGCATGTAGAGGGCGGCCATCAGAAACATGGCGACGTAGCCCATGAGGATGGCCCAGAACCTGTCGGCGCCGCCCCAGTGCGCGAGTTCTGCGTTGGTCGCGATCGCAGTCACGGGCAGATTTATGTTGAGAACCCATGTGCTCGGTGTGAAAACAGCGGCGGGCAAAGCCCTTACATATTGCCAGACGACCGGGAAGGTCTCGGTGGCCAGGGCAGATGCTGCTGCGCCCTTGGTGGCATAGTCACCGCCGAAGACGAAGTCGAGAAGGCCCCAGAGACCGGAGAAGCCTGCAGCGACGTAGCCCTTGAGCGTGAAGAGAGAGGCGTGGCTAATGGCGGAGAAATTGCGTACCTCGGATGTCGAAGAGAAAGGCCATTCGGTCACAAAGTTGCCGCCGATTCGGTTGGCTGCGCCCACGGCCATGGCCCACGACGTGTTGGAAACCCCCATGGAATGTTCGGCGACGGACGGCAGCATCAATGCGCGGCTCAGCAGGTGGACAACCTCTGACAGAGCCGAGGATGCAACCCCTCCAACAAGCAATGCGCAGTCCTGGACGAGCTTGGAGAGGCTGAAGAGAATGCTCGCGATTTGCATGGGATTCGCAAGGGCCCAGATGCTGACGCGGCCGATGTTGTACGGGATGAAGATTGCGAGGAAGATAGTGAAGGTTACGAGACACGCACAGAAAATCGCGTTCTGGAATAGGCCGATAAGAAGGCCGCGCATGCCAACGAGCTCCAGGATGCCTTCGAGGTCTTCCGCGTCTTCTAGTGCCTCGGCGTCTAGCCCTGCCGCGGCCGCCGCCTCAGCACCTTCTCCGGCTTGTCCTGCCGGGTTGGCTGGCGCATTTCCGTGGCCGTCGTCCGGATCATCCTCGGCGAAGTCGCCTCGGAAATTAACGGGAGCGAGGTCAGCCTCCTCGAGAGCGTCGACCCGCCCCCACATGAAGTCCGCAACCCGACCAACGATACCCGCGGGGGCTCGCCGTACCGGGGCCGGGACCGGGGCCAGGGTCGGGGTCGCAGAGAGGTGCGAGGTGCTCCGCCTGGACCCCCGATATCAGTTTCAGCTTCTGACGGGCGGAGGGTCTTGAAGGGACGCCGCACGACTCGGGGGCCTGGTGGCGTCGTTCGGAGATTCGAGAGTAGGCCAAACTGCCCTTTTCCGGTTCCACAACTGGGGCATCTTCCTGCGTGGAGAGAGAGAGAAAATTTCTTTCATAGGCCGAGTTATCGGCTGCTAAGGGGTTGAGTCCGTTTGGGACCGGAGGGCCGTCAGTATTCGCCCTTCGCCGGAGGCGATGGGTTGGGGGCGGGGCGGGCAAAGATAGGTTCCCCTTCAAGTCCGTCAAAGCCTTCGTTCTCCCGCTCGCGAGCTATCATGGACGCGGTTATCTGTACCCAGTAGTCCATCCTGTCGTCTAGGCCTCGCTCCCGAGCGATTCTCATAATCTCTTGTGGATCACCGCGAGCCTCGCGGAACACGTCGAGATACTCGTGCGCTGCCTCCATGTTAAAAACCGGCCCTGCCTCTCCCTGGTCCCTCGGTAGAGGAGGCACGCCCAGGGGAACGACCAGTTGTCTTTGTGGGGGAGGGCGAAGCGCCGGCTCCTCCTCATCGTCGGCCTCGTTGGCTGTATCGTCGGCCTCGATGGCTTCGACGGCCTCGATGGCCTGTATGGCTGTATCATCGGCCTCGATGGCTGCATGGCGAAGAATCTCCTGGGGTTGAACCTGGGGACGGACTAGCACTACTGGGGGGGGCTGGGGGTTTTCGACGGCGGCCCACGCGGCCCGCAGGTTGCGTTCAGGCTGTTGTTGCACAACGTAATCCCGGACTAATATTATTAGAATAAAGCACACGATGACCAGAACCGTGATGATCAGGCCCTCGAGAACGTGAATCACGAATCGGTTGAAGTAGGTATGGCGCGTGAGATTTTGGAGGAAGCCGACTCCGCCGAGCAGGGACTGAGGTATTGGATCCGGCAACCGAGAGAAGGCGCTCGCGTTGCCGTGGACTTGTCGATGAGGCTGGCGCCGCAAGAGGACGCTCGATGGGCAGACGTCGGTGCCGTTAAACGCCTCGCAGACGCCGAACCCGTCTCCGGTTGTGACCAAGACGGCGGACCTACTGCCCAGCCCTTTGGTCGTTGATTTCAGAATTGCAGTTCTCACACGGTACGCATGATAATAACGGCAACCAGAAATCAGTCCCCCAGACGTTCGCAACCATAACTGGCCCTCGTCCAATGTGACGCAGGTGGGCGCAACGCGTATTTGGCGGTGGTGGCCTGACCAAGACATGGGGCGGGAGGGCCGTGGGCATGTTGGGGTCGTAGAGCTTCGTGAAGCGGAACGGAGTCTTGCACAGCTCGCAATGCTTCTTTTTGCGAGTGCGACAACCACTCCATCAGGCAGTCCTGGGTGGACATGCTTGATGCTGCCGCTGCATTTGCACGGGAAAAAGAGCGGCTCCTCGGCGGGAGCCCTCCCCCGCGACATATCCCGACAGGTATCGGGCTCGGGCAGCTGGGAATCTGGAGGTTCTGCCCGGCGGCTGCTTGTGGATGAGGATTTGCGTCGGCGGCCTTTGTGATAGACAGGCGGGTCGGGGGCGGGGGCGGGAAAGGGTTCTGGGAATCGGTCGAGGGGTAAGCCGCCCGTCACGGCGTCGAGCGTCGGGTCGGGCGGCTGCTGCATGGGCACGCCATTTGTCATGACGAGTGGTGCCGTCAATCGAAGGGTCGAATATTAGAGGGGCGGACGGTTCAAGATCGAGGATGGAAGGGAGTTGAGTTGATGCCGGGAACAGCGGAGGTGAACTGTGATGAATACGCCGAGAAATCGAGTGGCGAGCAGTTCGAGATGAATGAGGGAAGGCAAGTCGCGTTGATATAGGGAACTGCGGAGGTGAACTGTAATGAGCAGATCGACACTGCTTCGTTTTTGCCGTGTTTCGTTTGAACAGTCGGGGCTTTAAAGAGGGTTCTAGGTTAGGCAGGCAATATGGATGGAAGCTTGGGGGGGAATTGGTCTTCTTGATGGTGATTCGAAAAGAGTTGCAAACGGACTACCTATGTTGACTGGCACTGGCGGCTTGCCTGAAGTTGCCCCACGCCCACAAGCGGTTGGCTTGGCGTGCACGTGCCTTCAACATCGTGTGAGGGATTGTGGATGACGTCCGTTGTCGATGGGTGGGGCTGCTGCGTCACGCTTGCACAGAAAACCAAGCTTTGGCCTGGTTTGAGATGGAAGGACAAAGCGGACATTAAAGTCATGCATGCTCTGGGAACTTCGTTTGGCAATAAACCCTCCCTCTCGTTTGACAATTCGATGTAGGATATAACTACAACCTCAACGTTGCACTCACGCCGTGGATTTCTCCGACCGTCGTTTCGAGTCCTCGTCCTGGGCCGACCCCCGTGTTCTTGGCGCCAGATAAGCAGGCAGCTCCGTGCGGCAGCCATTCTCCAACTTCTTTTTTTTTTTCTCGAATCGACCATCCTATTTCTCCTTAGTACCAAGCCACCCGGCCATCGCGCGAAGGCAAATCCGATTGTTCCGTCCCCCGGGGCGCGACTGAGCTTCCGAGATCGAGCAGACGCGGCTCTCCCGTCCGACGCATTGGCGCGACTTCCGATTGTCAGCCTGGCGCTGAACCACGCCGTATCCGCATCATGGACAACGCGAACGGCACCCTGAAGGCCAAGGCATCGCGGGCGGCAAATGGCATCAATGGCGCCATCAAGTCTCCGATCAACGGCCACGCGATAGGCCCCAAGACGAAGGAGAAGCTCCGTGGGCCCGGCATGCTCGCTAGAACCTTTAGCATTGCTGCACGGTAAACAGCCCACTCTCTGTCTCTTTTCTGGCTGCAAGCCCCGCTGACCCTTTTTCCCACAGGTTACTGACGTGGTACTCCATCCTGTCGATCCTTTTTCGGTGCCCGGCCACCCTCGAGGCCTGCGACGACACATCTCCGCGCATCTGCAAACCCTACTTTCAGCTCAAACACGCCCTCGTGCCCCGCGTCGAGCCCTACTATGACACATACGCAGCGCCGTACGTCGAGCTAGTGCGGCCATACTACAACACGGTCGACCAGACCGTCATCACGCCCACCTGGAGCTATGCGAAGCAGTACGGCGGCCCGCGCGTGCAGCAAATCCAAGCCTTGGGCACCGCCCAGTGGAAAAAAAGCGTCCAGCCCCAGATTGAGAAGTACCAGGGCCTCGCCAGGGCGCAGTACAACGAGAAGCTGGGACCGCACATCGACCGCGTCTCGGATGCCTTTGGGCCGTACTACGACATTGCGCGGACCAACACCCTACAGACTTACCACGAGCTGCTGGTGCCGACATACCTGTACTTGCAGCCGCATTTGCACGAAGGCTACCGCGCGGCCTCGGCGTTCACGGGCGACACCGTGGTGCCGGTATTTGTCTGGACTTGGAACAAGACGTATGCTTTCCTGGACGGCACTGTCGGGCCGCAGATCAGGGCCGTCTACGTGGAAAACGTCGAGCCCCAGCTTGTTAAGATCGGCAAGCGGCTGGGCCGCTACAGCACCACCGGCAAGAAGTCCGTCCCGAAGCCGCCGACCGACTCCTCGACGAGCGCCTCGACCAAGACTACCTCTTCGTTCACCAAGCCTGCCGTCTCGGTCACCACGGCTCCCACCCCGACGGCGTCCGTCAGTGCGGCCAACACGGAAAAGGGGTACCCCTCCCCCGACTCTGCCCGCCCTAGGTCAACGATGGAGCCGATCCCCCCGCCGGAAGTCGACGAGAATCTCGAAAACGAAGATCCTTCACGCCGTGAAACCCGGGAAATCGTGGCGGCTGATCTCAAGGACTGGCAAGAGCGGTACGCCAAGGCCGCCGATGAGGCTGCCGCTGAGATTGACGATCGCGTGCAAGAAATTGCCAACAGGATGATCCAGCGGAATGCCAGGACCACGGGCAAGTCGCACTTGGAGCAACTGCAAACTAGCGCCATCTCGGAGCTTGTGAACCTCCGCCGCGCCATCCAGGGGATCGTCGGGACCGTGAATAAAGGCGGCGCCACTCCTGAGGAGGCTCAGGAGCAAATCGTCAAGGTTGTCCGACGGGCAGGCATGGCGGTTAAGGAGAAGGGTCAGGCCGTACGCACATGGCGCGAGAGGTACGAGATCGAGATGCAGCGCTCCGTCACGCAAGCCGCCGAGACCCACTTTGCCATCCTCGAGAATATTCGCGATCTGGCCCTCCAGAAGATCGGCATGAAGTGGGCGTGGACCGACGGGATCACGTACAAGGACTGGGCCAAGTACCACCTTCTCAAGGGTCGCTTCGACGATTGGAAGAGTGATCTCCAAAACCACGTCATCAGCCACCCGAGTCTCGAAGCCGCCCAGATCGAGGCCGCGAACATCGAAGACGAGGCGATGGGCGTTGCTTCCACGACCGCCAAGGAGCTCGCCCGCCTGAAGCAGGTCGCCAACTGGAAGCTGGCGGCCGGCGACGACACTCCGGAGTTTGACAGCACCCTGATGGAGCAAGCCGCCGAGGCTGCTGCTCAGGCGGCGACGAACGTTGCGGGGGATGCTGAAGCCTCGGTGGTGGAGCAGGCCGAGGAAGACAGCGGCCATACGCCCGAGGCTACCCAGGCCATGATGGAGCCGCAGGAAACCGAGCAGAAAGATGAGGAGGGCACTTCTACTGCCTTGGGGACTTCGAACCCCTCATCCGAGCCTGCCGTTGAGGCTTCTGTGGTTCTCGAGGACTCGGAGGCCAGCCCAACCGACCCTGCCCGTGCCGAAGAGGCCCCCGAGCCGGAAGTAGAAGCAGAGGCTGAGCCTGTGGCTGAAGCGCCGGAGGAACCTTCCAGTGTTGTCGAACCCACCTCCGAGCCGACCCCTGGCGTCGTCGATCAGCCCGAGATCGCCTCGAGCATGGTCTTTGAGACTCCCGTGGTGGTTGGCAACTTCACCGAGCAGGTGGACGAGGGCAAGGCCGCTTTTGCGGAGTTGCCCGTCGAGGATTCCGCCGAGGATTCTGCCGAGCCTGACCGCGAGGACATTCAGTCCGATGAAACGGGCCTGCCTGTCTCCGACACTGCCACTGTGAAACCGGCGCTTTTCGGTGCCGCCGCTCAGGTCGTCCCTAACCGTAAGCCGATCCTCGATGACGACGATGAAGATACGCTGGACGATGTTTCGGCGGCCATGGACTCGATGCGCGAGGACCTCAAGTCAGCATACACCTCGGCCATGTCGCGTGCCAACGACCAATACTCGCAAGCCTTGTCGATCGTGTCCGTTCAGATCCGAGGTACCCCGAAACCTGCCCACGAGAAACTGTTGGCCTCTGTCACGGCAGCATACAGCAACGCCATGGCCTCTGCGAGTACCCGTCTCGACGACGCCATCAAGGCCGCATCCAACCAGCTGTACGGCACTACCACGACAAACGCCGGTGCATTGCCCACTATGCTCCGGGCTCCCCAGATCCCAGGCGTGGACTGGGCCCAGGTAGTGGCTATCGCCTCCGAACAACTGCAGCAAGGCCGTGCGTGGGCCCAGGAGGAGTACGAGAGCGCCAAGACCGCTATTGGCCTAACCACCACGGCTTCATCGCCCCCGTCCACGCCCGAGAAAATCAGCAGGCTGCTCGATAACGCGCGCCACAATTATTATGCCGGGGTCGGTCTGGCGCATGAACGGTACTCCGAGTTTCTCAACGCCGCCAGCTCGGCCCTGAGCTCCGCGACCGCTGCCCCCACGCCCACGGACCTGGCCGGTTCCGCCTCTTCCGCGGCTTCTGTGGTCGGCGAATCGGCAGCTTCCGCGGCCTCGGCCGTGAGCGACGGTGCATCTTCTGCCCTGTCCGCTGCTGCTGAGGCTGGCTACGACACAGCTGCAGCTGCAGGTGACAAGGTCGCCGAGAGCTGGGACGTGGTGGTCTCCAAGATTAGCATCCAGGTCTACGGCGCCCCGGCACCCACCGGCTGGTACCCGAGCGCCCTGAGCGCTGCCGGCGAGGGCGGGGCCGCCGTCACCAGCGCCGTTGACGCCTACGCCTCGGCGGGGTCCAACGAAATCGCCAAGCAATACTCGGCCGTGAGCAGCATCATGTCCGAAGTGCTCGTCGGTAAGGAGCCGTCCTTCTCCGAGAGCGTCATCTCACGCCTAAGCGCGGCCTACGCCACCGGCCTATCGTCGGCGTCCAGCGTCGCGGACGCCGCCCAGGCCACTGCTGCCTCGGCTGCGAACCAGGCCGGTGAGGCCGTCCGGAGCGTCGGTGACGAGGTGGCCAGCGCCGCGAGCGACGCCACCGATACCGTCAAGGACACAGCGGCCAGAATCAAGGATGAGTTGTGAGAAGAAGTGGAAGAAGCGGATGATACGAGACATGACCATGATTCCGAGCGTTACTTGCCTCATTGCGCGATGCTAGCGGGGCGTGTTTCAGAGACGGAGTGGGGGGTAATAAAAGCCAGGGTTGGCCAGGGCGGCAAACAAATTGTATTTGACTCTCCTTTGTTGTATCACTATTATATACCCTCTCTTATGCGGTCCTGTTTCCTTGTTCGTCATGATGGTCGAGTTGTGCTAGCATCTACTCCCATAGTCGTGTCGCATCAATCCAGTCATTGTGACACGCAGGCATCTGAAGCAATTCATATATACATTGATCGTGAATTATACAAAGCGATACGCTAAGTG
The DNA here is from genome assembly GCF_000143365.1 of Chaetomium globosum CBS 148.51. Lineage (NCBI taxonomy): Eukaryota > Fungi > Ascomycota > Sordariomycetes > Sordariales > Chaetomiaceae > Chaetomium > Chaetomium globosum. The sequence continues at coordinate 4,934,386 of NT_165977.1, forward strand.
CAAACAAATACAACGAAAAGAAACATGTGGTATCAAGCAATCCACCTCATCATGACATCCCGATCAGATAGTTGCATGTCTTGAAAATCCTTAGGCAGTTCCACTTCGACTGCCTCGTCATAAGAATCGTCATCCCCATCCTGACCCACCTCCTGCGCTAGAGGCTGCTGTTGCTGCTGCTGTTGCTGCTGCTGCTGCGCCAGATACGAGCCCCGCTGGCTAAACTGCGACCGCCGGCTCGACAGCTGCTTCTGGAGCGGCGAGACCAAGCTCGGCGTTGTCTGCTGCTGCTCGTCGTCCTCGTCGAGCTCCGACACCTGCTCCGACACCCGGCTGAGGCCGCTCATGCGGCTGAAGCGGCTCGACTGCGTCGACATGCGGCCCGGCACGTGGCTCTGGGCCAGCTTGCGCGAGAAGATGACCTCGCCACCGGGCAGGCGGATCTCGTTGGCTTCGAGCGTCTCGGCGATGTCCAGCATCAGCACATCCATGGGGCAGATGTAGGCTACGCGCTTGCGCTCGCTCCACGCGAGAATGTGCCCGCACACGGCGCCCTGGTCACGGTCCACCACCCAAGCGCCGCTATCGCCGGGGATGCCCATGGGCAGGGCGGCCCGCCCGGACGCCGGGGTTTGCAGCGGCTTGGGCTGCGTGCCGGACACCTGGTAGATCTGGCTGGGCGAGACGCGGCCGTAGATCTTGACCGACGCCACTGCCTGCAGCACGAGTCCGCTCTGCAGGCCGCTCGTGCGCGCCATGCACTGGACCTCGAGGCCGGGCAAGCTGGATGAGGGTACAACCGAGGTTGGGTGGACAACGCCATCGTCTGCGACCTCGCTCTGCCACGAGAGACGCCTGGGTTTGGATGCCGGCGGGATGTTGGGGATGAGGTTACCCTCGGGGGCCCGGTCGTCGTTGAACTCGAACAGCGCCCAGTCGATCTCGTGGAGTAGGCCGTTTTCCGTCCGCCGCCGGATCCCGCTGGACGCGTACACCTCGCCCACGGTATAGGTGTCGAGGTGGTCTTCATCCTCGGTCTCGGCGGAGGGGTAGAAGCCGTCGGGCACGTCGTCAAGCGCGGGCTGGGTGATGATGTAGCCCTCCCCGCACCCCGGCTCGACGCCGGGAATGTCGCCAGGCTCAAAGTGGTCGTCTTCCTCCTCCTCCTCGTCTGAGTAGTCGCTGGTGATGGCTGATTCAGAAAGGGTGTCGTCTGTTTCTGAATCCGAAAACTCGCAGGCATAGTCCTCGCTGCCGCTGCTGTCGGGGTCGTCATCACCGTGTTGATACTGATCGGCATACCACGCTGCCAGGTCTGTCCTCGGGCCGGCCATACTCCTCGGCGCGCCGTCTTTTCCCGCTTTTGCCGCCTGGTCCGGGTCATCCAGCATGTGATGAACCGTCATTCCGTACTGTCTGTCGTCCACCGTGATGAGGCCGCCGAGGCTGACCGGAGGTAGGTGGCGGTCGCCGATCCACGCGCCGATGCTCGCGCCGTTCTTTGGCCGTTCCTGAAAGTCCGGGTTGGCCGCCACCACCTCCTCCTGGCCGTCGTCGACAGCTTTGGCCATGCTACGGCTGGGCTGCTTCCGTGAGCGGAGGACTTGACCCCGGCACACCTTGAGTGCGACGCCGGCAGTTCCGTCAAAGAGGTCACCCAGCTTCTTTTTCAAGATCGCTTTAACCTTGCCCACCGAAGTGCAGACAACGAGGACGGTCGGCTTCGTCCTCTGGGGGCTCTCGCCAATTGACTCGAGCGAGATCTCGACCGACTCGGGGTTCTTGCGGTAGAAGTGCCGTAGAGCACTGTTGATCTGGGGCATGAAGATAGTGTTCCACTTCTCGACAATATCAGGGGGGAGGGGTATTTGCGGGTAAAGCCGCGTCTTCTTGGACGGCTTCGTGGATTCCTCGACTGTTCCAGCTGTCAGCCCGGCTCGGGGGGTATGCTGATTGATGGATTTCCTACCTTCGCTGTCGGCCCGGACGACCTGGGCGGGAGCCGCGGTTTGCTCGGGCTTGCTCTCCGTCCGTGCTGCTCGGGCCTTGTCGGACTTGCGTACAGACGGACCAGCCGTGATCGGCGGCGCGGGTTCCGGCCGGGGTTCACCCAGATCGTCACCGAGCCGCTCCTCCAGATTGCTGACGCCGTCGAGAATGCAGCAGGCTTCGAGGTAGCGGCTCGCCTTGAGCTGGGCGCGCGACACGATCTGCTCAGTCACAAGGCCGCCCGACATTTCCTGGTCAACGGCGTTCCAGCAGGTCTGCACCGCCTTCATGTACAGCGAGCCGCAGCGAATGGCGAGCGTCTCCAAGACCGACTCCGGCAGGGTGGGCGACTCCATGTTGGGAACCAGGTTCTCGAGCTTGGTCCAGAGACCGACGGACAATAGGACCATGGCGAGGGAGTAGAGGTCGAACGTTTTGGAGTCTGCATTATTGGCCAGCGGCGATTGGGCGCTGTTCCTGGGATCAAGGGGGTGCCTGTACAGAGAGAAGGGCCTGGGGGCATCTTGCGAGAGCGGGTCAGAGAAGAGGTCGAAGGAAGAGAGCAGGGGCCGCCTGATGTCGACCTCGCCCTGGTTGATGCCGCTGACCTCGGGGTCGGTGCCGACGGCGTTGCAGAACGAAATGTTGTCCCCCACAAGGTTGCCGTGAGTGATACCGCGGGCGTGCATGTCGAATACGGTGTTGGCGAGGTTCGCAGCGAGCCGGAACTTGGCCTCGAGCTTAGGCTCGAAGTCTGGGCGGGCCAGCAGGTCGGCCAAAGAACAGAGGTTGTAGAGCGGGTTCTGAGTGAGGTGCTCGAAGGTGACGGGATTGAAAGTCCTGGGGAACTGGTAAACCAGGCCGAACCTCGAGTTCTCCATGTCCTCGAAGTAGCCCAGCAGGCGCGGCAGACCCGTCCAGGACCCCGGCGGCCGCTGCGGCTCCGACTGCAGGCCGGCCGACACCTTCTCGAAACGGGCCATGGGCGGTGAGATGCCCGTCACGGAGTAGATGGAATCGAAGGCGGCATACTCGAGGAGCAGCGGGGCGTGCGGCTGCCTCACTCCCGCGGCGGTCTGGGTGAGCTCGGCATAGGCCTGCTTGCTCATGAAGACGATCTCGCGAGAGTGCGCCGGCTCGGCCCGCTCCGTCATGGGCTCGGCTTGCATGGAGCGTAGGTTAGTGAGCGACTGGGGGTCGATCTGCTGGGGCGTCTGGATCCGGGACGACTCGAACGGGCGCAGGTCCTCCGGGGCGGGGGACGGGGCGGAAAGGGTCTGCCGGACGGCGGCCGAGGCTTGCGAGGACCGCGTCCTCGAGAGATCGTAGAGCGTGTCGATGGACGTGGTCAGGTCGCGGATCAGATCCTCGAACCGGTTCTTGTCCCAGACAACCATCCGGATCTTCTCGCCGCGCCTCGGTGCGGGTTCGGGCTCGACCCGCTCGCCCGCCAGGCGGCGCGAGCTGTTCCAGAGCGGCTCAGCCTCGGCGAGGATGTCCTTGATAGTCGACATGATGCTCCCGACGACCTCGCTCAGTCCGGCCTTGGAGAGCGACGAATCGATCAGCACCTCGGCCGACTGGTTCGGGTCGGACCACTCGAGGCCCCATGTTACAAGGCGGTCCTTCTGGATGCGCAGCTTGCGGTGAAGCGATTTGATCTCGGGGTCGGCCTCGGCATGGTGGACGGGATCCTTGACAAAGTCGGACGACTTCTTGGTATCGTTATACAAGCGGCTCAACCTGCGCTGGAAGGCTGGCGGCCGGACGCCTCCCATGGGTATAAAGGCGTCCATGGCGGGGTTGGAGTGTGCCGCTGTCTAAATGTGGTAGGGGGTTAGCCGCGCCGGGGCGGCAGTCTAAATGCCGCCAAACCAGAGGGTGGTGGATGTTATGGACTCATAAATCGCAAGGGTTAGGATGGGAATTGGTGTGGTTCCCCTTCTGTTGAGTCCGTTCGACTAAGCAGGTGAGGTGAGGGAAGTGTGAGACCTGGAGTCGAGACTCGAGAGGGGTCTTCAAGACTGAGCCTGTTCACGTCTCCCGAAAGCGCGCAATGGTCTGGACAAAAGGTAAACTTTGAGCCCAGGTTTTCCTGCAAGGGGTAATCAGCGGTACCCTGGGCGACGCAGAGTTTTGGACCTTTTGCGAGCCATCACGACTGCTTGGTGAGGCGAATTGTGAGTGATCTCGTTATTTCGGTGCCTATCGCGCGCGCCAAAATTGCCCGCCCTTGGTGACACCCCACTCCTTTTGGCTGGTTTTAGTGCCCTGAGATGCGAGATGCAGGCCAGAATGCTGCTGCCTGGCTTCGCAGCCAATCCCCAGGCAGCTGTCCGATCCAAATGGGTCGTCCAAAACCGCTGCCTTGGTCTTGGCCTGGAGCATGCACGTGATACGAGTCCGAGATCTGCACCTTTGACAGGCCGAAGTGGTGTGGGACGCCGGCTCCTCCCGACTCCGGTGGACCCACTTCTCCGGGATCCGAGGAGACGGCGACGAGATGAAGGGGGAGACAAGCTACAACGAATTTGATTTCTAGGTTGGGTAAGGAGTAAATTGGGCTTGATTACGCTGCTGAAGACTCCAATCCCGGGAGGTGGCTGTTGAAGATGAGTAATTAGCGTTGCAAGTCTTCGGACTCCGGGAGGCAGACATTGGAGGACTGGAAGTGGGACAGTGGCCGAGCTGATGCCTGTAGACTGTTTTCTCCATTAGGATATTTATGCCTGAATAGGCCAATCTTATCACCCTTTTCATCAAAAGACTGGATTATCATCCACCCTTTCCTGCCCCTCCCGTCTCGGTCTCAGGCCCTCGGCGATACCTGGCCGAGGGCACTGAACCTGGTTAGAAGAAACAGGCAAGCAACTGTGATGATAATGTGAAGCGACAAGAAGACGCACGACTGGGTGTGTCCCCTCGCGCCGCAATTCTGCATTGACTGCTAATCGCGGCTCTCAGTCCGAGTCCCGCAGCCCGCTCCATCCCTTCCGCCTTCCCACCCCATCTCCTATCCCGTGAATCAGTATACCTCCCCCAAAGCCCGCGTAATGTGATCCTTTCAAAAACCCGAGACCGTGACTGGCCTTCGTCGCGTCGTAATATCTTCCCACAAAATCGACCAATACCGGCCCGTTGGATCTGCTTCCGCCACTATAGCCACCACCCGCTGTATCGCCAACAAGCTTCCACGTATAACCAAGTTTCCCGGGCCAAGAGGGTCGGTCATGAAGCAGCCACCTGGATTTCTCATGTCGTAGGGGTTTCCGTTCTGGTCTCATCCAATTTGCTCACGCGGAATGATGGGTGGTAGCTCAACTACAAGCAAGGGGTTAGCAACGAATGTTTGAAATGGACCGGTAACCCATACCATTTGAGACGGCTCGTCCACTTTGAAAATTTCTCTCAGGCTGGTTCATGTTGACGTTGCAGAGAGAGATCGCGGACAGGTAAGAGGAATCTGGATTGGAGGAGGTCAACGGGCAATCCTAGTAGCGAAAGTCACGATTCGAATTACTGGTAGTAGGCTTCCGGACAAATGAGTTGACGCAATTTTGTGCTCTGAGTTTTGAGATGAAATTGCAATCGAATTGGTCGGTCGGTGGTGTGGAGGGGTAACGAGGTTGAACAGTTGATTCAGTATTGGGAGGAAGGAAGTAAAATCACAGATTGTTAGTTAACGTTAGGTATTCTTCGAAATTCGGCCAAAACTGAATTTTCGTTGACTACGAGTTCGATCTCATGAATTGTAACCCAGCCAAGATGTGAAATTATTAATTGGCTTGACCTCACCGTGGAGGATGATGTTTCTTGGGACTGGCGGTTCCATACCGACAGGAGTCGCTCTTCAGCCAATCCTCCCTGCAGGCTGCCACTCAACCTCGTGGATTTGGCGATGAGCTATAGGTGGCAATTGCATGAAAACGACTCAGATTGTGTGTCGAGGGTAGATGGGATGGAACAACAAAAACTGAGATTAACAATGATTAAACAATTGGATTACTAGTATATATTTGATCGCTGCGCCCAATGCGTGGCAGCTAATCGCCATCGTCTTTCCTCAGAGGAGCGTAGCTGCCGTCCCCCCTCCGTCTCCACCACCAGAAGCCCGCGGCCGCGAGGGATAGCAACAAGATAACCGTACCGCCAGTGGCTACGTAAAACACGGGGCCCGGTCCTGCCGGGAGGTCCACCAGGTTTTGGTTCGTTTTCACCGGATGTAGCATCATGTTTGGCGCGTATACAGTCCCGTTCTCGCTGCGCCAGAGCACGTACGGCACCTCGGCACTCGCGTTTCCGCCCTGAGGTCCGCGGGACAACCAGGCATCGTAGATTTCGTCGGGGAAGGGCGACGAGTACCAGAACGACGACGACGTCGTGATGTAGGCGTAAGGCGTGATTCGGTAAATGGCCTTGCCGTGGGCCATGCCAACCATGCCCGACTTTTGGTGCGACTCGACGTCGCCAGGCCCGTTGTACAACTTGTACATCTTGTCGAGCGGCCACTGCGGGTTCTGATAGACAGGGTGCGGCGGCGCAACGAGCTTGAAGCCGTGCCAAAGCGCAAACGACGACAGGGTGGCCTCCGAGTGCACCGCAAGGCCTTGGGCGGCCTGGGCGTGGTGGGCGGCTTGTAACAGCGTCCTGCTCGCGCGGCCCATCGCTGGCTGGCACATCCACCTCGGCGTCTTGGTGCCGGCCTTGAGCCCCTGGTACCAGTTCCGCCACGCCCAGTCCACCATATACTGGACGTGCGCACACGGCCCAACGGCGATGAAGTCGGCTTCCTCGCCCACGCCCCACTCGAAATTGTCTTCCAAGGGATCGTCGACGGGCGGCTGTGGTCCAAGTGGTTCGAAATCCTGGATTTTCATCCCCCAACCCAGTCCGCCCTTACCCTCTAGGGACGCGTTGACGGCCGCCAACAGGTCCGAGTAGCCACCGTGAAACTCGGGCATATAGAACCAGGTGCTGCGTTCCATAGCCTGCTTGCGCGGCTGCTCGCGTGCAAAATCAGACATGCCCGCGAGGTAGCGGCCGGCGTGCCCGGTGAACCGAAGGTCCAGCTCTAGCTGCCAGTAGTGGTCGAACTCGGGATAAAAATACCCAAACAGCTGCAGCGGTTGCATGACCTGGTACGTAGTAATGTGCGTCTTGATGCTGGGATACCAGCTTTGGAGGAGCGTCTCGTCGAACAGGACTGCGATATTTCGGAACTCGGCGGGCACCAACTCCCGGACTGCCCGTTGGTAGTTATCCTCGCTGGCAAAAATGTCGCGGCCCTTGTCCTTGACATCAACGAGGATGAAGACGGTATACTCGCCGCCGTAACGCAGCGCTGTCTCGGCGGTGGTCGCGCGCAGGTTCACGAGGTCCTCAGCGGTGTAGTTGTAACCCTCAAAAACGCGGAAAACGATGGCCGTCCGTGGCACATGCTCGGCCGCCTGCGGTTCAACCACCGGAAGCCTCACCTCCTCGCTTGCCTCGCGCATACGGAAGCGGCGCTCACCGGCGCGGAGGGGCGTTGGGTCTTTGAATCTCTGGGAATTGCGTGCTAGGCATTGATTTTGCAGGGCCGCCCAGTCTGCCGAGTCCCATGCCACCTTCGTCTTGCCGTATGTCGGCTTGTCGTCACCCCAGCCGTACGGGCCATAGCGCTCGGCGGCTGTCATCCAGGTCTGGCTCAAGCCCATGCTCTCATGAGAGCCCACAAACGGGCGAGGGTATGCTGCCGGATACGGTTAAGTCTTGACTGGATCATGGAGAGGCCGAGGGTGAGGCCGTTCAACGTTGGCAGACTTACGGATGTCGATGACGTTCTCACGTGGGTTGTCATCGTTCTCCTCCTGGCCAAGCTCTAGCCCTCGCGGCCCTACACATGGCACCCGGGGCGGTCCAAGGCTCCATTCTTTGATTTCTGTCTCGTGACTAGGTGCGGTTTTGATGCTCCGTCTGGGACCAGCATTCGGCCGCCCGTGACCCGCAGGCAGACTTTCTAGTCGCGTGTCATCACGCACCAGAAATTGTGTGCCCAAGAGCCCGAGCGCCAGCGCAATGAGGACGACGGCCAATATGCGGGTCCGAATACCAAAATTGATCATCGTCGAGGAGGGTTGAGGCGCTCCCGACTCCTTGGTCGTGTTAAGTGGCGATCAGCAGCGAGCAAAGTCAGGAGAACTGCGCTTGGGGGTTTCAGTTGATCTTTACGGCTCGGGGGCCCACCCCTGTACCCCATCTCGCCCGGTTGTTGGTTCCTGGGCTTGCAAAAATGCTCGGGCCAGGCTGCGCCTCGTGATGGGGGCCAATTCCGCCTGGGCAGTTCCGTCAAGGTCGGTTGAAGGAAGGGTGGAACGCGCGGCAGTGCGGTAGGGAGTTAACAGGGAAGCTGATGGTTTTTGTTCAATTCTCGTCGATTGTCGCGTCGGCGATTTCTCACGCGTTCCGCGATTCCATTGGGGGAAGCAACCCGACGACGGAACGACGGGAAGCTAGCGCCTGCGGCAGCCACACATTGTTAATTTAGCCACGGCTTACAGTGGCGTCGAGTCGACTCTTCGCTAGGAGCAGGAACTCCGGAAGGAGGGGCATTTGGGATTGCAGCACTGAAGCTGAAAACTTGGCACACGATGCTGCCGCCATGTTTGGCTTCCCGCAAATCGCCTCGGCCACACGACGAATCCGTCACCGCGCAAATTCGCCGTCGCCCACTCGCCATGTGCCTCTCTCCCCAACACGGTCCCACGATGCCGCTGACGACGGATCCCCGTATAACTACTCAAATCGAGTCGTCGTATCCGTCACTGACTCGCCGGGAACCCCAACATCATGTCCACCCCTGTGGATAATCTTGGTGCATTAGCGCTGGCGTCTTCTCAGGCGGGCCAAGTCGAGATCTCTGAGCGTGCCAGGGAGCGCGAAATTGCAGCGTGAGTTTGTTTTCCGGTCGTCGTGTGCTCGCCCCGTCCAGCTGAACGGACTCTGATGCGCATTATCACTAACCCATGGCCCCCCTTTAGCTACCTCTCCGCTGCCTCGTTCCCCCCGGGGATGCCAACTGCTTTTCAAGAGACGGCATTGCTCTGCACCGATCCCACTCTCAATGCCCTCACCCAATTAGGCGCCCTCCGCCTCAATGTCGACCGCGCGTTCGTCTCGCTCATCGACCGCCGGTATCAGTATGTCGTCTCCGAGGTTACCAGAACGCACTCGTTCGTCGGCATGAAGTGCGCCCCCGGTGACACCGTGGCGATAGGCGTCTGCAAGCTCCGCAACTGTGACGGCATCTGCCCTGCCACCATGATGGCTTTCATGGACGAGACGGGAGAGTGGGTGAAGACCGGCCCAGATGTCATCGCCAACCGGACGCGCTACATCATCAACGATTTCCGGACCCACCCCGACTACAAGGACCGACCGTACGTGACGGGCTATCCGCATTTCACCTCCTACCTCGAAGTCCCGCTCGTGTCCCCGTTGGGTTATCTTCTGGGAAGCTATTGCGTCGTCGACAGCAAGCAGAACAATTTTGACAAGGACGAGCTCGTCGAGATCATGAACGAGATTGCCGCCACCATCATGGCCCACCTCGAAAACGTGAGGATCAAGCAGAGCCGGGACAGGTCTGAACAGCTGATCCAGGGCTTAAGCGGCTTTATACGACAAGACCCGCCCATCGGCCCCGGGCCGGCCCCAGAGAGCGCCGCACCCGAGGGAGCGGAGTCGACACTGGACCTGCATGGCTCGACCGCTTCCAGTAGGCTAGGTCGGAACGACCCCACCCGAACGGCATCGTCGCATGACCTGGAGTCATCCGACCCGCGACCAAGGATGGCCTCACTGCCGTCCCAAGAGTCTGCAACATCCGCTTTGTCACTCGCTTCTCCACAGCAAGGCCGTTCAGAGACGCCTCCGACTACCCCTCGAGATGACCCGGCCGACAACCCCATGGAGCAACAACTCGAGGCGGCAATCGCTCAAGCGGCCGCAGAGGCTGCCGCACCACGGCCGCCGAGCGCCCTGTCCGAAGACTCGGAGCCACACGGCTTCATCAGCTCGGCCAACATCAAGACCACCTTTTTCAGGGCGGCGGCCACGATCCGGCGTTCCATGGACATGGATGGTCTCATGTTTCTCGATGCCGTGCCTAGCTCCTATCTCGACCGGCCGAACCAACCATTGCTCGACTCGAGAGAATCGTCACCGAGCCGGGCCGAGGGACCGTTTTGCGCGGCAATCGTCAAGTCCGTCGCCGGCCAGGGAGCCGAGACCGTGACCCATTCAACCCATATCCCACTTCCCGAAGTTTCGCTCCAGAGATTTATTCGAGCCTATCCAAACGGCCACGTGTTTACCGCCGACGAGCTAGGTCCCATCGATGACAGTTACGGCGTTGGAAAGCTCTTCGAGTCTCGGCGCAAGGCAGACCAAGAGGGCTTGCGCCTGCGAAGCGACATCGCCGCGCTCTTCCGCGTGTTGCCGGCCGCGAAGTACGTCATTTTTTTGCCTCTGTGGCACTTTCAGCGGGAGTGTTGGTACGCCGCCACGCTCGGCTGGGTCGAGGATCCCACGCGGGCGCTCAATCTCGGCGATGTCGGTCTGGTCTCAGCCTTTGGGAACTCGGTAATGGCCGAGGTCTCGCGCTTAGAAGCGCTGGCTGCGAGCCGCGCCAAGTCCGACTTCGTCTCCTCACTCAGCCACGAGCTGCGGAGCCCACTTCACGGCATCATGGCGAGTAGCGAGCTGGTCCGCGAGAGCATTTCGGAGCGCCCGCTCTTGGCGACGTTGGACATGCTCGACTCGTGCGCCACGACACTGCTCGATACCTTCAACAACCTACTCGACCACGCTGTCGTGACGCATTCCGGACGGCGCGGCGGCGCTGGGGCACCCGCCATTTCCGACATGCAAGACACAGACTTGGGGAAATTAGTCGAGGATGTCGTCGACGTCGTCCGCGTCGGGCACCTCTCCGGAAACGCCCTGCAAATGCAGGCTTCGCCTACCCGGCACAGACTCACCAATGCGGAACACGGCTTCCTGGAACACCCGATTCTCATAACCGTTCATATTGCCCGACGCCCATGGAAGCTTCCCTTCAACGTAGGCGCCTGGAAACGGATCGTCATGAACATATTCGGAAATGCGATCAAGTACACCAGCGCCGGTCGTATCGAGGTCGGGCTTAAGGTCGTCAAGCGGACAGACAGGGTTGGAAATGTTGTCGATTATGTCTCGTTCACCGTAGAGGACACGGGCGCCGGCATGAGTTCCGACTACATCAAATACCGCTTGTTTACGCCGTTTTCCCAGGAAGACAGCCATGCCCCAGGCATGGGCTTGGGCCTCAGTATTGTGCGGCAACTCGTTAGTGACCTCGGCGGCGCCGTCAACATCAAGAGCTCGCTGGGCATTGGCACCCTCGTCGAGGTTTTGGTTCCGTTCGGCGAGCATGTTCCGGTCATTACCGATCAGCTCGCCGCCGACCGGGAGATATCGGAGCTCCGTGGGCGGACCTTGTGTTTTGTCGCAGCCGACGCCTGCGCAGCTGTGCCCGGGGCAGAGTTTCAGGTTAGTGACAAGTCCCGGGACTGGTCCAACATCGTCCAGAAAGCCATTAGCGCCAATGCAGGTGCCTTTCTTGGGATGCAGGTGGTGGTCGGGACCAAGGATTGCCCGGCGCCGAGCGCGGACGTCTACATTTTGGACAGCAGCATGTTGGCCCAGCAAACGAAGGAGTGCCGCGACAGGGTCCTGCAGACCTGGCAGGCGCGCGCCACGCCGCTCGTGGTGCTCTGCTCAGGGTCATCCTCGTGTTTCAAGCAGCAGCTCACAAATGGCCATGACCATGGCCTTCACTTGCACCATCCTATCGGCCCGAGGAAGCTCGCCGCGGTTTTCCGGTCGGCACTACACGCCAAGTTTGATGATACGCTGAATGCCCAGGCGAGAGACCAAGCATGCAACTCGCTGTCCGATCAGACCACTTTGCCATTATGGAGCAAGGAGCCGGCTTTACCACCGCCTAATACATCGTCCGGAAACACGGCCGGGCCGGATTCCACAGAAATAAGCGCTTCACAACCGCAGCCGACAAGCGGCCCCCATCTCCTTCTTGTCGACGACAACCCTATCAATCTCAAACTCCTGACACAACTCGTTCGCAAGCTGAAACACACGTTCGCAACCGCAAATAATGGCCTCGAGGCCGTGCAGCTGTACAAGAAATCCCTGGAGGGGCAGGCGAACCGCTTCGACTTAATTTTTATGGACATCAGTATGCCCGTGATGAACGGATTCGAGGCCACTCGTGAGATACGGCAGCTTGAGCTTGCCGTCGGGGTGGGCCGATGCAAAATCGTCGCCTTGACGGGCCTCCGCAGCGACGTGAACGGGGCCGAAGCGACCGCAAGCGGCTTGGACTTGTTCTTGACGAAGCCTGTCAAGTTGAATACCATTAGGCAGTTATTGGATGAGATCCGGGAGGGAGGCGGAGGGTAGCCAGCCGTCGCTTAGAGGGCTGATCACCACGGAAGGCTTGTTGGTTGGCTCGCGGGAGCTGTCGTCACCCAAGTCGCCAGTGAGGAGCGAGCGAACAGTCCAGTTGGCCAAGCGCCAATTCTCCGTGGTAAGTGACCACACATATAGCATGACGTACACCTGACCCTCCATGTGGCCACTACGTATTAGGTATATTGAATTCTGATTGTGTTTGAAGCTTCAAGCCCATGCCGTTCTCCGGGCCTCGCACCTGTCTTAATCCGGGCCCATGCTCCGACATCAGTGCAGACCAGCATTTTGTGGAAAACAGGTGGGACGCGGCGCCTCAGCCGAAATGTTGGTTTGAGATAAATCGGAAATGTGGTGCACTGTTCCTGGATGGGAGCATTTTCGGCGTTTCTGGAACCGTCTACCTGGTAATAACTACCGGCGGCGCGCCAGCCAACGCGTGGTAATTAATCGGGAACGCCTTCCGAACCGAAGTGCGCCCCTTGCCCGTGATGCAATGTGACCCTAGTGCATTGGCAGTTTGGTGGTGAACGTTGCGCGGTACGCTAGGTTATCTTGGGCGAGCAAACATCATTGCACATCACTGCGATCTTGATAAAAACACCGTCTTGGTAGTACACAAAGAGTAATGGCGGAGCTTGGACAGCCGCTTCCGTGAATCCTGTGCTTGCTCGCCATCTTCCGTAATGCATGGATTGGGAAGAGATCGTCCGGCCCAAGCCGGCAATACTCGAACCTCCTCGTCGATCCCGCTACATAGCATGACAAAAAACCCGGGTGCAAGCCAAATGATAATGAGCCAGCCCGGTTTTCTGCTCCAACCCCCCGCAGCACGAAAATAGAACGTGGGTGCAATATGCGATACATAGGAGGGGAGACTGTAGTTCGAATTCCATGTTCCAAGTATAAATCACTGTGTTTCCCCCTTCCCAATGATCCAGAAAACTCTCATCCTCAAGCCCGAGCCCCCTGAAGCATCAGATCCCTCCTTACACCGATCACAGTCGTCAAAATGGTTGTCTCTCCTCGTTCCGCTGCCCTTTCGGCCATCGCCTTCGCTGCCGCCGTCAGTGCCCACGGCCACGTCCAGACGGTCGTCGCCGAAGGTGTGACCTACACGGGTGGCATCCCCAGCGGTGCTCCCGCCGACGCTGTCGGCTGGTCGGCGAGCAACCAAGACAATGGCTTCGTCGAGCCCAACTCCTTCGGCAGCGCCGACATCGCCTGCCACAAGAGCGCCAAGCCCCCGAGCAACTCTGTCAGCGTCAAGGCCGGCAGCACTATCACCCTCCAGTGGAACACCTGGCCCGAGTCACACAAGGGGCCCGTCATCGACTACATCGCGTCCTGCAACGGCGACTGCTCCTCGGCCAGCGCGGGTTCTCTCTCGTTCGCCAAGATCGCCGAGAAGGGCCTTAACTCGGGCAACAACCCGGGCAACTGGGCCTCGGACGACCTGATCGCCAACGGCAACGCCTGGACCGTCACCATTCCCAGCAACCTCGCCCCCGGTGGCTACGTTCTCCGTCACGAGATCATCGCCCTCCACTCGGCCGGCAACGCCAACGGCGCCCAGGCCTACCCCCAGTGCATCAACATCGAGGTGACCAGCGGTGGGTCCTCTACCCCGAGCGGCACCCCCGGTACATCCCTCTACACGGCCACCGACCCGGGTATCCTCTTCAACCTCTACGAAGCTTTTGACAGCTACCCCATTCCCGGCCCCAACGTGTGGAGCGGCTAGATGGGTTCAAACTACGAAGTGCGGGACGAAAGCAAGGCGTGGGGTTTTCTGGGAGCAAATATCAGATCTTAGAATACCAGCTGGTTTGGAAGAAGGATAGAACAACAGAAGCCCAATAACATGATATCCAAGAAGAGAATCTTGAAACGTTCCGAGCTGAAACCTTATGTGTGTCCCAGTATGCAAGGCCTCTGAGCGGTTGGTTCTAATCAAGACGATCTTCTGAAGGAGGGAGCAGAACAGGACCGCAGCATTCGTCCTGACAGTGCACCGGGCCAAAGTTAACCTCGATGCGGATGGTACTATCAATGTCTTGAACAACACCCTTGAATACATTTAAGAGCGTAGAGTTAACTACCTGCTCCGGCTGCTTGATCCCTACCTCCTAACAAAAAGGTTCCTGAAGCCCTGGCTCAAGTTCTTTACGTTCTCGGAAACCGTTTCTGACGTCGACCGCTGAAACAACAGGTCGATTTCCTCAAGCGTCTTGTCCTTCGTTTCGGGCATGAACAGAAGCTGGTAGATCCAGCCCAAAACCGCAATGCCGCCGTAAAAGCCCAGCGTCATGCCCGTCCGGGTCATGGACTGCTGCATGGCCGAGAAGTTGTAGGTGACGACGAACGAGGCGAGGAATAGAAGGGCCGTCGAGGTAGTCATGCCGTAGGACCGCAGGTACGTCGGGTACACCTCGGACGGCACCACCCACGTTAAGCACGCGTAGCAGCCAAAGAAGCCCATGTACAGGATGAGCCCAATGAGGTAGGTAGCCTCGGCGGCCTCGAGGTTGGTCTTGAGGTTGATTTGGTAGCTCGCGCCGATGACAACCAAGCCGACGACGAAGCCGGGAAGCATGGTGTTGGCCCAGAAGCGGCGGCCGTACCGTTCCATGAAGAGAACCGCGGGGATCGTGCCCAGCAGCAGGGAGCCGCCGCCGACGAGCGACATGTAGTTGGCCTGTTCCTTGTCGAAGCCTATCTGGTTCATGAGCACCGACATGTAGTACATGATGGCGTTGACGCCCGTCAGCTGGCCCAGCAAGATCATGATGTTGGCGTAGATGAGGGCGCGGCGGGCGCGCGGCACCGTGAAGAAGTCCAGCCAGGGGAAGCGCTTGTTTACTGCGCTCTCGGCGACGATGCGCGCCTCATCCCGGACGGACGCATTCATGACGAAGAACTCGCGGCGTGATTCGGGGTTGCTAGTGCCGCGGATGCGCTTCCACACGCGATACGCGTCCAGGGTACGGCCCTTGTGTACGAGAAAGCGCGGGGACTCCGGCAGGAACAACATGCCCACCAGCATGATGGTCGAAAACACCAGGGACGAGCCCAGTATGTAGCGCCAGTTACCGGGCACGCGCAGAAACATAGCTGCCACGGCGTAGCCAAGGACCTCGCCCAGTGCAATGTTGAGCTGGTACAGCGACACAAGGTTGCCTCGCACTTTGCGTTCGGCTGTCTCGGCCACATAGACGGGGACCGTGCCTCCCTCCAGGCCTACGCCCATGCCGAGAAGCACCCGTCCAGCGATGATCATGCCTAGGAGGTAAAAGGCTGAGTCAGTTTCTAGGGAAAAACAGCAGATGGGTCATAGAAAGAGGGGTGCCTACCATAATTGATGGCTCCGGCCTCAAGCGCCGCGCCAACCGTGTACAAGATGCAGGAAATGATAATGGACCATCGCCGACCAGTCCACTCGTTGCAAGGAGACAGGATGATCGCGCCTCCGACCGCGCCGAGGGGCATAGCCGCGTTGACGAGGCTATTCTGCCTCGTGTCCAGCCCCAAGTCAACTGGTAGGAACAGATTGGCGCCCGAGATGGTTGACTGGTCTAGGCCGGACAGCAGGCCACCCATGGACGCGAAAGCGATGATGACCCAAGTGAAGTGCTTTGGGTTTTTGAACTCAATGTCCAGCAGCCCCTTGCGCAGCCCTTCCGCCGCCAGCTGAGCTTCCATGTCGTCGATGAAGGCGTCGACCTCTTCATCGCTGGGTTCGCCTGGAGCAAGGCCCTTCTCGTCCCACTCTTGGTCCGCCTTCTCGATCTGGGCGTCGTCGGGCTTGGCCGCCATGGTGAGTACAAAAGCGAGGCGCGTATTGCTGCCGGGTTGGGAGGTTGAGGCTGAAGGACGTCCCAACGAAGCCCCCGGGGTTGGATACGAGACACAGAGGGATAGAAAACGACGCAGGTTCCTGTGCAACAGTTATAGCCGCGGTGGAAAAGGCACATCGGAAGTTCCCGTGTTACAGGCAGGACGGTTCCACGAGTAAGCCCCCTGCTTCCACACTTTCAAGGAAACGGGGTCCGAAATAGCAGCGATGCTATACCCTTCTTGCCTTCTCTCCGCCAGAACCCCCAGATAGGACCCCATAATCTCCCCACAAATCCCCAACTTCTCCAGTCCCGTTCATCGCGTGCTCCAGGTCCGGGCTTAATGCACCTGGAGGAGGTGGGGCTGCAAAGGGGATGTCAAGGATGAGCGCCGGTAGAGGCCGTGCCCGGCCCGAATGGACGTGGGTCCAGGATGGAGGCGTGTCAAGTTGTCAACTTGTGACTTGTCAAGCCAACCAGTATTTCGCCGCGCCGGTAGTTGAACACACCGGGCTAGCGGCTTTAACGGGAGGTGCCGTCGCCAAGAGGACAGCTCTTTGCCGTTCATACTTGTATACAGTGCAAGTATACCAGGACATGCCCAGGGATGCATTGTCCATAACGGCCTCCAGCATCATCCCTTGGTGGAGCTGGAAAATAATAAACAATTTGACCCAACCGTTGTGCTGCACAAGTACCATGGTAGGCGCCTTAGCGATGCTCCGAAAGCCGGATCTCGTGATGTTTTCCGTCATCCCATCCCGGGCCTGGCTGGAGTCGCCTTTTTACACTACCACGTCGTGATCCGAGAATCATCCGGATGGGAATAATTCGCCGAGCATTGCCTTTTCTAGCCTTGTGGAGTTTAGTTTGAGGGCGGCTATTGTTACAATCGAGTGGGACCGGCTTCGCCGAGAGGTCCACATGTATTCGCCCCAGCACCGAGAAAGCGCTAGCAGCAGTAAAAAGAATGGTCGAAGGGAGGGGCGAGAGCACTTCCTGGGAAAAAGCCCATCAATCATTTGCAAAGGGGGTAGTGGAGGGGCAAAATGGTTGGCACGAGGAGATCCTGTGTGAGAAAAGTAACCTTGAACTGTTGCAAGGAAGAGGACCTTTTAAGAGGAAAGAATCTGGCTAGGAAAATGATATTAGAGGAATCAAGGAAATGTCTCTCGCTTTCGAAGAATTCTGTGGCCGTAGATACCTCTTGTGGGCTTTACGAGCCAAGGCGAGCAAACCCTCTTCTCCTGTTCATTTTATCAAAGTCATACTTATCTTCGATAGGGGAGTGACAATCAAACTTCGTGCTAGGTTCTAGCTACCTGGTTTGCGTACTCGGGGGCTCAGGCGATTGTCGGTACCAATGACGTACCAATGTTGTTACACGGCACGAATATCAAGCAGTTTAAGATCCGCCACCGCCGCCAGTATTCCCGTAGTGTTGTAAATCACGAAAGGAAAAGATACCGGCGTTGACCTAAAGGGGTAGCACAGACAGACCAACTAGATATCTGGTCCGAGAGCGGTGACACTGCCACGGCATGGAGGGAGACTTAGGTAACCGACTGTGGATAGCTTTCTCACACGCGATACCTGCCCTCACCATCGCATGGCATTTGGACAGCCTAAAGTTAACTTCGCATCTAATCAAAACAACACTGGCTTATAGGTGCGCCTAAAGGTACCTTACCTCTGCGATACAGAGACGACAACTCCGAGGAAGTTTAACTAGCCGTGTACAGGGAATTAGAGAGAGGGGATATAAACTGCACGCGCAGTGTGCCGCTCTGAATCATAGTTTGGAGTTGGAAGATAAAGAGGAAGAAGTCCTGACAGCCACTCAAAGCGTCTTACCGCGATGTAACATGAAGCTGACATTCTGCTCACTTGCAGAGAAGCTCGACGCCGGTCTTCTCGCCATTGGTTGAATGGATGTAGGATTGAGGCCACCCCGCATCGGGTACTAATCCCATCGTAAATATGAGACTGGCTCCCAGGAATCTCAGAGTATGCTCACCGGACACCGCCCTTCCTATAGCACTTTGACTCGGACTCACCATGGGCCTCTACAACAAGCTTCCCGATAGCATCCAGGAGGTGGATGTTATCATCGCCGGCGGCAAGTACCTGCCGATGCTCGATGAACATTCTCCGCCTCGAATTGTTAACACTTTGCAGGCGGCACAACAGCCTGCGTGGTTGCCTCACGGCTGGCGGCAGCAGACCCGAGCCTGTCGATCCTGATGATCGAGGGCGGCCAGAACAACGCCAATGTCCCAACCATTACCCACCCCGCCTTGTTCCTCATCCACCTTGCACCTGGCAGCACGTCCAACTTATTTTACAAAACCAAAAGGTCTGCCGCTCTGGCAGACCGTGAGCTCGTATTGCCGTCCGGCGGTGTGCTCGGCGGAGGCTCGTCCACAAACTTTATGATGTACAGCCGGGCGCAAAAGACCGACTTTGACTCTTGCAATGTCGCAGGATGGTCTGGCGCGGATATGCTTCCTTATTTGAAGAAGGTGACTGCCCGTGTACTCCTACAAGCCTTAAAGCACTGACGCTCGTAAAGGTCGAGACATACCATGGCAAGGACGAGAAGGGTGTGCATGGCCACGATGGCCCTATTCACGTCTCTCGCGGCACGTACCATTCGAAGAAAGTCGAGGACGAATTCATCACCTCGGCAGCAAAGGTCGGGTGGCCCGAAGTCGAGGATGTGCAGGATCTGGAGAGTGTAAACGTTGTGGGGCGGGCTTATCGTTATGTTTCTCTCGATGGCAAACGACAAGACGCAGCAACCTGCTACCTCCACCCGTTGTTGAACGAAGGGGAGCACCCCAACCTCCACGTGTTGGTCGAGTCCCAGGTCAAGCGGGTTCTGTTCGACAAAAGCAAGGCGGTCGGTGTTGAGCTCCGGCCGAACCCGGCCTTCGGTGGCAGTGCGAGCGATATCAAGACCGTCAAAGCCCGCAGACTTGTTGTTGTATCATGCGGAGCTTGCGGCACGCCTTCTCTCTTGGAAAGATCCGGCATAGGCAGCCAGCCGGTCTTGCAAGCTGCGGGTGTGCCGGTTGTGGCAGAGGCGCCCGGTGTGGGAAATGGCTACGAAGACCATCACTTGGCCGTGTACCCGTACCTCAACTCCCTGGACGCTAGCGACACGCTCGACGACCTAGCGTACGGCCGTATGGGAAACCCAGAAGACCTGATCAGGGCACAACACCCCATGTTGGGTTGGAACGCCCAAGAAGTCCAGGTGAAGGCCCGGCCGACAGACGCAGAGGTTGCCGCCCTGGGGCCTGAGTTCAAAAAGGCATGGGACCGGGAGTTTAGAGACCATCCTGAGAAACCTACCGTGATCTTCACTGTCATTGCCGGGTTCCCCGGAGATCCGAGCCTCAGTACCGGTGGCCCCGGATTGGCCATATCCGCCTTCACGGTTTACCCGTTTTCGCGTGGGCACATCCACATCACAGGGCCGCAGCTCGAAGACCCGGTCGATTTTGACACTGGGTTCTTCGCTGACGATGGCGACTTGGATATCAAAAAGCACCAATGGACCTACAAGAAGCAACGGGAAATCATGCGGCGAATGCCCTCCTACCGGGGTGAGATGGCCGCGTGCCACCCACCTTTTGGGCCTGGTTCACAGGCAGCAAGTGTCACTCTCCAGGACGGTCCGCTCCCCGCCGACGCGCCTGACATCGAGTACTCAGCCGATGACGACGCTGTGCTTGAAAGGTGGCTGCGGGAGAATATCAGCACTACTTGGCATTCTCTCGGGACGTGCAAGATGGCGCCGCGCGATGATGACGGTGTGGTAGATGAGAATCTAAGCGTTTATGGGGTCGAGGGCCTCAAGATTGCCGATCTGAGCATTGTGCCTCGCAATGTTGCTGCGAACACGAACAACACGGCCTTGGTGATTGGTGAGAAGGCCGCCGATATTATCATCAAGGAGCTGGACTTGCATTCGGACAAGGTGGCATGACGAGTTGATGAGTTGTGATGCGAGACTGCTCGTGGGTCGATCTGTGCGGTTGAGAAGGTCATGGTTTTGGGCAGATGTCTTGATTATCGTGCAGTGCAAACCCCCGCGAGCAAAGGGGTTACTGTCTTACTAACACTAACCATGAAATGCGGGTAGTGCGTGGGGGACGTTGAGTGATGACTCAGCTTACCATGCGGATGTGCAGGTAGTATTAGTGTTGGTATCTGCTGATCTGTATGCATTTCCAAGTACCCCATCTCGCCGACTGGAATCTGACCTACTCAGCGTCCTTCTTTGCGCTGTCTGCTATTTTCTGTGCCTTCTTCGCCTTTTCTTCCAACAACTTCCTCAGGTCGTTCTTGGTCTCCTCCACCAGTTCCTTTCCCTCGGAGGCGTGCTTGCTCGCGACCTCGCTTAGCAGCCCAATATTGTCTTGCAGCTTGCGCCCGGCATCGTCCGAAGCCGACCCAAGCAACTGGCTTAGCGCGGCAAACCCAGTGCCCTCGCCTGTTGCCTCTGATCCCTTGGCCTTGGCCTTATCGACCGTCTCCTTGACATACTCCTCCAGCTTGCCCATGTCGCCACCTTCTCCAAGGCTCTTAATCTGCTGAAACAGGCCTGTTACGTTTTCTTTTTTGAGAAGGTCCTGGTTACCCGTGACGAGCTCTTTGAGCCGCGGGCTCTTGTCGAGATATGGCTTCGCTTGCTCGAGACCCTTGTCCCAGAGGTCGTCGCCGATCTTGCGGATTTGCTGCGTCCGCTCCTCCACGATCTTGCGTACCTTGTCCTCGTTCTCGGCTGAGAACCCGTTCTTCATGATGTCGTTGACCTGTGTCCATGTCTGATCGACCAGCTTCTTGGCCTCGGGTCCGTATTGGGCGCCCATGTTCTTCAGTTGCTTGATCGACCCGCCGACCTTGTCGTTGAGTTGCGGGTGGCGCTCGAGGATTTGATCTGCCGCGCTGCCGCTAAGGTTGGCAATCTTCTTGGCAAGGTTGGTAATCGCATCGTATGCTTTGGAAGCTGACTCGAGACTCAACCCGGTGCTCGTGATGCCTTGGAACTCGCGGTAGGTCTCGTTGACAATCTGGTCTACCTCTTTGCCGTGGCTCTGACGGATTGCAGCGAGGTCATTGAATGCCGTGTCGACGTACTGGCGACCCCCGGGGACCCACGCCACATAGGAATAACAAAACTGCTTGAGCTTACTGACGGCTTCGTCTGTGGTAGGGGTCTTGTCTCGTATCGTGGCCGCGGCCTCTTGGTATTTTCTGTCGGTTTCCCTCGCTGCCGCGTTAATCTTACGGGCCATCTTGCCGGTGGGGGTCAAGAGGTAGATGCCGTAGAGGAGCCCCGCGCCCGCGACGCCGCCTGCCACGCCTGAAACGAAGTGGGATGACCCAGCCGCGCCGGCTTGCGAAGACTGGAAGCGGCGTTGGGGCTGCCGTACCCGGAGGGCCCGGGCATTGCGGGCGATGGGGGCTACTCTTGAAGGGAGGCGGGCGGTAAACATTATGGATTGCGACTGGTTGGAAGGTTGAGGTGGGTAAGGTGGTGGGTGGGTGGATGAATTTGCAAAAGTTTGTGTATTGTCTGGTGTGATGTGGTGGGTGAAGAGTCAATGTGATCAACAGGAGCAGGATACTGGAATTCAAAAAAGGTCAATGGGTCCACGACCTTGATATGGGGAAGGAGTTCATCCCTTTCCAAGGCGTGCCAACCAACAAGTTGGCGGCGGTCGTGACGCGACCACATCTGGGTCTGGCGGTTTGCCCAAACCATGATGTCATCTGAGAGCATTGCATGAACCCTAACCCGCGCGATAATTCCGGTTGTGCGAATCTCGGAAAGACCCGGTCGAGATGGGGCTCCGCACTCTGTGGTATGTGCGCTGATTCTTCTGGAAGCTCACATCCTTCTCCCGCCTTCGTCAGCAACCTCGCAACCTAGCCACATCGAGACATCCGCCGGCTGATAGCGTAGTGCATACCAAGTACGCTAACTTGGAGATTCCCTTTGACTACCTAGGCGGCAATCTCCGTCTCGCCCTCCCTTCGAGAGCTTCTCGCCCTTCGAGAACCCGTTTCTCCAACTTTCAGTGGGGCTCTTTTCCCCGCATCCCCGCCTGCCAAGGGGAGAATGGAGCCCGGTTTTTGGTGGTTTGCCGATGACCAGGACTCCGAGATGCGTCGTGCACGGTACGCGATTATGCTGAGGACCGTGCTACACTAGGCTTGCCCATCCCACAAAGGTCAACTGTATATTTTTGATCAGCACGCCAACGAAGGACGGGAAGCAACACAGATGCGGCTGAACGAAGGCGGCATCAACCGCAACATCCACATGAACCGCCATCGCCAAGCTTGCTCGTCTCGGCAGAATGTAACCCCCTTTTTATCCGGCGGTCTCGCTTTGACCCCCAGACGCCGTCGAAGCTTGGAAGTCTTCGACGGCTGCCGGCTGAATTGCAACAGCAGCTGGCTCCCGCCTTGACGAAATGAGCCCCTGCAGCGCGTCTGCAGGTCCAACCAAATATTGGACCAACACTCGCGGGCGAGACACCAACAGCCCGGTCCACGGCCCGCCGCCTTGTGCCGCATCGGGAAACGCCTGCACGCTACGCGCTTGGGAATGGGGCGCAAGAACCGAGGTCGCAGCGATGGGGCACCGCGGTGGAGGACCCCGAAGGGCCCATGGACCTGGGGATTCCGGACCGTCGCCCTGCCCGCGCAGGCCTCCCGTGATTAAATAGGGACGTGGTGTCGCCTCTTCTCTTGCGTTCGCCAGGCACATTCCCAGATCTGCAAAACAACACGTCAAGATGCATCTTCCCTCGTCGCTCCTCTTCCTGGCCTCCCTGCCCCTGGGCATGGCGGCGGGCAAGGGCAAGGGCAATGGCCCCAAGACCGGCCTCGACGTCCTCGCCAAGCGTGCCGGCCTCAAGTACTTCGGCGCCGCCACCGACTCGCCCGGCCAGCGGGAGCGCGCCGGCTACGAGGCCTCGTACGCCCAGTACGACCAGATCATGTGGAAATCGGGCGAGTTCGGCTCGACCACTCCCACCAACGGCCAAAAGGTAAGCACAGGAGTGACCGAGCCCTGAACGCACGCTGACCGCTCGCAGTGGCTGTTCGCCGAACCCGCCCATGGCCAGTTCAACTTCACCGAGGGCGACATCGTCACGTCACTGGCCCGCGAGAACGGCATGTACCTGCGCTGCCACGCCCTGGTCTGGCACAGCCAGCTCGCCCCCTGGGTCGAGTCCACCGAGTGGACCCCCGAGGAGCTGCGCCAGGTCGTCGTCGACCACATCACCAACGTCATGGGCCACTACAAGGGCCAGTGCTACGCCTGGGACGTGGTCAACGAGGCCTTGAACGAGGACGGCACCTACCGCGAGTCCGTCTTCTACAACGTGCTCGGCGAGGACTTCCTCAAGCTCGCCTTCGAGACCGCCTCCAAGGTCGACCCCAAGGCCAAGCTCTACTACAACGACTACAACCTCGAGTGGCCCAGTGCCAAGACCGAGGGCGCCCAGCGCATCGTCAAGCTGCTCAAGGACGACGGCATCCGCATCGACGGCGTTGGCCTGCAAGCCCACCTGGTCGCCGAGGACCACCCCACCCTCGACCAGCACATTGACGCCATTAAGGGCTTCACCAAGCTCGGCGTCGAGGTCGCCCTGACCGAGCTCGATATCCGTCTCCAGACCCCCGCCACACCCGAGAACCTCGAGCTGCAGAAGCAAGCCTACAAGAACGTGAGTTTGCCCGTCAGGTCCGCCCGTGATTCTGTACTGACCCCCTTAGGTTGTCGGCGCTTGCGTACAGGTCTGCGGCTGCATCGGTGTCACTATCTGGGACTTTTACGACCCTTTCAGCTGGGTCCCCTTCGTTTTCGAGGGCGAGGGCGCCGCTCTGTTGTGGTTCGAGGACTTCTCCAAGCACCCCGCCTACGATGGCGTCGTCGAAGCCCTTACCAACCGGACCACTGGCGTCGGCAAGGGCAAGGGCAAGGCGAAGCGCGCCACCATCTGGAGCGCCTAGGCTTGCGTCGAGAGAATACAGTCGGGGTCTTATTCGTGTCCATATTAATTCAAAGAATAATCACTGCTTCCGCCCCCGTTATTCTTGCTGTTCCCAGCGCCTGACGCTACGTGCAAGTTGGATTCTAGGTAGGATGCGATGTTCCAGTCCCCATAAAGCCCTCAAAACGCCAGCCCTGGGGTGTATCCAGGTAGTACCTATGTATGGCAGTATCACCTTACCAGTCGGCTTCAAGAAGTTTGGCAGGGGTAGGTAGGTACCTAGGCACCTTATGTACAATACCACCTGATCTCGCTGCACAGGGAGGCTCGTAGTACCGCTAATTGATGATACCAATCGACGTTATCGTTATCGAAAGAGTTAACTATGGGAATACGTCGAAACATGCTGTTACGAAGGCCCTGTCTAAACCAAACCCCCCCACCTTCTCGAATTTGATCAATTTTCGATCGATTGAAATAACGACTTACCTACCAACCGAAGCACCCCGCCAAATTTCTCAACCACCAATTTCCCAACTTTTAACATTTCAAAACGAACTGTCCTCCCGCTCTCAAAACAATTAGGATCGTGGTCGTGGTGCATCGCGGCGACACGAAACTGCTCGTGCCATGCCCCTCCAACCCAGCGAACGGGGCGCGCGCGAAACTACGGGTGATTTGCCTCCTGGCGAGGAAGCAGAGGCTGAAATGATCCTCGGAAACCTGCTAAGCGACCTGCCTGCGGAGCTGCGCAGGCAGGAGAAGCAGCGGTTGAGCGGGCTAGTGGGTAAGCATACACCAGGCTGCACGCGAAGCGCTCCAGAGTGACGCACTCGCTCCACTAAGCCTGGATGAATACGATTCCATGATCAAACTGGTCGTCGATCCCCTTTGGGGTCCGGATGATACTGCCACTCTTCAGGCAACATCAGAACCTATGATGCGCTTTTTGGCCGGAAAGAGGCCCCCCGAGTTTGACCAACTCTGGCGCATCGTACCCCGGATCATGCGTTGCCTTCCAGTCGATATCCTGGACGACCGACGCCTTACATACAAAGCCGAACTGGTTTCAATTAATGGCGACCAGGTGCTTAACCCTGATTATTTGGCCGCCTGTCTTCTGCAAAGCTTTGCGAGTGCTCGTAACGCATCCTTTCTTTGACCGCTGCCCTGGGTTGCTCGTTATCGCGGTTCAGTATGCCGTTAAGCTGCGGGCCAACGACCGCCACGAATGGCCGTTTGAGAACCCAATCGAGAGCCGCTTCCTCGATGATATGGCTGCAGCTTTTGCCAGACCCCATCCAGACCGTCCAGCGCGGGTGATCCACAAGATGGTAAACCAGGCAAGGAATGGCAAGTATACGCCCCTCATGTCAGTCGTTTTACAAGAGATTGAGAAGGCCGTTGACACCCCAAATGTGGCCTTCCAAGGATTGACGGACCCTTTTGATCGGTATTCAGTCACAACTACAGACCTCAGAAATGTCGCTACTGCGCTGAACAACGTTAGGTCCTGCGGCGTCGCTATCTATCTTGATAACTAACGATTATATTTGA
This sequence comes from Chaetomium globosum CBS 148.51, assembly GCF_000143365.1. Taxonomy (NCBI): domain Eukaryota; kingdom Fungi; phylum Ascomycota; class Sordariomycetes; order Sordariales; family Chaetomiaceae; genus Chaetomium; species Chaetomium globosum. The sequence continues at coordinate 4,960,298 of NT_165977.1, forward strand.
GTTCCGCTCCGCGGGCAGTGAAGAACCGCTCCGCGGGCAGTGTTTAACCGCTTTGGGAGGCGGTGACCCAATGTGGAAGGCGGTCAGCCATATCATTCCCCACCCTAAATTAGCGCAAAGAAATTAGCGATCGCTCCCTAAACACCACCACCAACGTCACCGTCGCCCCCTAGGAGGCCATAAAATTGGGTTAATTCGTTCATTTTACAATAGAAAATTCGAGACCTAAAAAGAACATAGTCAGGCTGTCAGTGAGCTCCAACGGGCGAGCGGCGATTGTTAGGCATGACTTGACGCCTCTGACAGCGCCCCACTGCATTCCTACTTCGAACATGACCAAGGGAGGTGGTTCTAGGCCGGGATCGTCCACGGTCGCAAATAACCGTATATCGTCGTGCCTTCCCCTCCGAGTAGTTGCTTGCTTGCATCTTCACGAAGGCGAGACCATTTTCGCGTCCCCAGGTGTTGAGATCTTCCATGAGGGTGTCAACCGAATTGTATCGTGGCCCAGCTAGGAGGCGGTGCGTCACGGGGCAATTGGGAGAGCTGAATGACTTCGCTGAAGCCGTCGGGACAGTCAGAAGCGTCCTCCATGATGAGAAAACGTGACT
>NT_165977.1:4961146-5024551 GCF_000143365.1 Chaetomium globosum CBS 148.51
TTGGCATCCTAGCCGAAGGCATGCGGCCAATTCAGGCAAACCCCACCAGCCCGGCCCAACGTTCTAAATGCACAGATCGCTCAAAATGCCACCACCCTACAGACATCTCGCGTCCCAGAGTTGGAAAGCGAGATTGGTAGGCTGAAGAAGGAGCTTCTAGAGGGGCAAGAACGTGGTCGGCGCTCTTCTGAGAGCGAAAAGAAGCTTCGGGAGGAGGTCGAGTGGCTCAGAGCCAAGGTTGAAAACGCTCGCAATGCGTTGCGGTTGGATCGGCGTTTCCGTTCACCCTAGGTTCCCTTCGAAGAAAATGGTAGTCCTACCCCCGGCTCAGTATGGTCGTGGCATCCTCAGCCGTTCTGGGCCGTCCGGTTCCAGGACGTCGCTAATCTGTTTCTGGTGTTATCAAGCGACGTCTATCCGAAGGTGATCTCCAGGTTAGGTGCTTTCATCATTGGAAAGACCGACCGGGTTTGGGGTTCTGGGATATGTATACTGGCTATGTTGTCTTGGTAGGCAATAAGGGCGGTGTCGTTGGCACATGCTAGGGTGGCTGTTTGCTTGCTATGTACTCTAGTCCGGATAAAGTCGAGATCATTGATTCCTAACCCCCTACCTAGGTACCTTTGTGTAGTTATAGACTGGAACTTATGTATCTATGCAGATGGGATGTATATACCGATTCTGCCCACCACGCTACAGCCCCTGGCAGAGAATCGAAAACTGCTGCTGCCTAGCCCTTTATCCTTAAGCCTCCATTTACGAGATTACTAGTTGGTTACCCGCTTCATGTTGGGAGGAAACGTCCCAAATCCGGCGCCGCCGAGACGGAGTTGTTTCACGTCGTGAGCCTGCGCCGCAGGATCAGGACAAACCCCGAACAGATTTGGCGCAGCACAGAAATAAGCGTGCAAAGTCCCACTAAACAAGCACGATGATTAGCGCTTTGCCGCGGTTGGTGCTTGAAAATTCCGTGGCGGCTCACGCTCCTCGCAGAAATGCCGTTGGACCCATGACCGGATCCCTGGGACTCGTTTCCACGGACCGGCCTCGCCCCCGTCATGCTATACTTGGTGTTGGCGCGACGCTTTTCCACTACAGGGAGTGCGAGGCTGCGGCGCGGTCTTGGTATTATATCTCGCGCCGATGTCATCTGCGGCCCCATCTGCAACCGCATCTACGACCCCTTCCGCGACCAGTCGTACGATAAGGACCGGACAACGGTTTTGTCTCTGTCACCATGCCCTTATCCGTCATAAAGAAACCGCTCGACGGCTTCCGCGAGTGGTATTCTAACAGCCCCGTGGCCGAATGGGTGGCCAAGATCCGGCCCTATCTCCCTCCTATCAACTTCGTCACCCTCCATTATGCCTACTTCATCTTCTCGTGCCTTATCTTGGCCCTCATCTTCTGGGGCACCCAGTCGTCCACGAGCCTCCCGGTCAGCTTCCTCGACAGCCTCTTCTTCGTCATGTCGGCGCTCACGGGAACGGGCTTGAACCCGATCAACATAAGCCAGCTGTCGATCGCCCAACAGGTCCTCTTGGCGCTCGCCATGATGCTCGGGCAACCCATTCTCATCTCGCTATGGACCGTCCTATTCCGGCGGCATGTTTTCGAGAAGCGGTTCCGAGCCATCGTCAAGGCGGAGCGGGCAAGGAAGCTAAAGGCGGGCTCCACCATCTGGCTATACTCGGGTTTCTCGGATCTGCTTGCCCTGGCCAAGCTGAGGTCACTGTCCAAGACCGAGTCCAAAGATGAGACCGCCAACAAGCTGCCGGGGTTGGGCAGCCGAATTCAAGGGTCGGAATCGGGAGCCCAGGAACAGGACGTGGAGGCCGGTCTTGCTCCGGACACCAACGTCACCATGCCCAAGACGCCTGGTGCAAAAGGCGTCGCTTTCCTAGAGCCCCCTCCCCGTGGAAACTCCAAAAAGGTCACGATCCCGTCCGACGAGGACCGGACCGCCGAGGTCCGGACCTTCTTGCAGGAGAAGAGGAAGAACGTGGGCAGGAACGGCGAGTTCTTCAATCTCACCATCAAGGAGCGCGAATATCTCGGAGGTGTCGAGTACCGGGCCGTCGAAGTATTAGTAGTTACGGTGGCCATGTATTACGTCCTCTGGCCGCTGCTCGGTGCTATTGCTCTCGGCGCCTGGCTTGCAGTCAACGCGCCCGAGGTCACGGCCGTGAACGAGCAGAATGCCTGGTGGACGGGCATCTTCTTGTCTGTCTCGGCTTTCTGCAGCGCCGGAATGTCGCTGCTAGACGCGGGTATGACTGCCTTCCAGTCGGGCTCCTACTTTGTGTTGATCGTCGGCGCTCTGCTCATCCTCGCCGGTAATCAGGCGTCGCCCATCTTCCTTCGCTTCATCATATGGGTCTTGTCTCGCACGCTCCGCTTCTCCACCAAGCACCAAAACTATGCCGTGTGGAAAGAGACATTCGACTTCATCCTGCAGTACCCGCGGCGCGTCTACATCAACATGTTCCCTTCGCGTCCCACGTGGATGCTCACGCTGTCGATTGGCGGGTTCCTGGCCGTGGACTGGATCATGTTCTTCCTTCTCAACATCGGCAACGAAGCCATCGAGAGCATCCCCCCTGGCCCGCGCGTCATGGATGGTTTTTTCCAGTCGACCTGTGAGTGACCCTGAGAATCCTTCTGACCCCACGCTAAGTAACCTCGCAGCCCTCCTTTCCGCTGGTTTCGCTGTTGTATCGGCATCCAGCGTGTATTTTGGCCTCCAGGTCCTGTGGCTGGTCAAGATGTATGCTTCGGCGTACCCGACGTCGATCACAGTCCGTGGCTCCAACGTCTACGAGGAGCGCTCGCTCGGAATCTACGCCGGGGACGACCCGGAGGACAGCGACGACGAGGACAAAGAAAAGAAGGAAAGCAACGCGCCGGCGGCTGGCGGTTTGTTCGTCAACCCAGGGACAACCACTGGGGCGCAGCCTCCCCTGACGCCCATGTCGGCCACCTCGAACGCTTCCCGCCTCTCAAGGCTTTCCCAAGCCTCCCGCGGTGGGATCGACAAGATCGTAAACCTCGGCCGCGAGGGTGGAGCCAAGCTGGGCCGACAGCTGCAGCGGCGCATGACCGAGTTCCAGGGCGTCGGCGTGGCCACTGCGCCCCTTCGGCGGCACAAGACCAGCCTTCCCCAGCCCAGCCAGCCGACCCCCCACTCCTCGGCCAGCAGCACCACGGCCAGCGTCGACTCGGTCGATGATTCGCTCCCGCCTAAGCAGGATCTCGTCTCTCACCACGTGCGCAGCCAGCTGTCGCACGATGTGTGGTGGATCGCCCTCGCTTTCTTCCTCATCACCATCATCGAGACCTCACACACGCTCGAGGACCCGGCCGCCTACAGCCTGTTCAACATCCTGTTCGAAATTGTGTCGGCCTACGCCAACAACGGCATCTCCATCGGCCTCCCAAACGCGTCGTACAGCTTCAGCGGCGGCTGGAAAGCTGGCAGCAAGTTTGTGCTGGTGCTCGTCATGCTCCGCGGCCGCCACCGCGACCTGCCTGTGGCCCTGGACCGCGCCGTGAAGTTGCCGAGCATGGACTTGGACGAGCAGGAGGAGGACGATGCCGAGATTCGCCGCACCATCACCAGAACACCGAAGCTGGTTCAGAGCCCCCCACTGCACTCCCCGGGGAGGATCAGGCCGTTTGCGCCCATGTGAAATATTGGCTCCGGAAGAGCGTTACTCCCTATAGTGTAATTGGTTAATATCCCCAAGTAAAAATTATTATTCATACTCCGCTATGCCCTAGGGCGTTCCCCAAGTAAAAAACTTGCATCTTTGAAGCCGATTCAGTTGCCGATATCTCCATGCCCCTGTCCCCCAGCTTGGTGGATGGAGCGGCATCCTCGTCGGCATGTGGGTGTCCACTACGTCGGTAACGTACCACCCGGTTCGTTCTGACTGTCTGCTGCTTCATCACAAGCTGTGTCCAATCCGGGGACGTCTTTTTCGGGACCCCCTACACGTCGTATTGCCACCAGACCCACGGCCATTCCACGTTTTCCCCATCATGATCTCCACCACGACCTGGGAAGCCCACCAGGTCCCACCACGGCACGTCTGGTTTGCCCACACTTGGCAAATGCTTGCCCCCCTTGGCTCACGGTTGTGCATGGCTACATCCTGAAACAGTTCGAGCTCCGTCGTTTGTCTCCAACGGCGGGTCGCTTCTCGGATATCAAGGGCCCCGGAATCGGGACGCGGGGGAGATGGATCTGGGGAGCAGAGATGGGTCGGGGGCGTCTTCTGGGGTAGATTAATACAGATGGCCGTCCCTTCCAATTACTCTCCGTTACATGCTAAAGCCCCGGGAGCCCCCTAAGAACACCACAAGATGAGCAAGGAGGCACGCGACACGCAGATTGTCGAGCATAGCGTGCGGTTGCTGCCCCGAGTCAAGATGACGGCGGCTAACAAATACAGGAGCCGAAAAAGCCCCATGCCCTGCCCGAGGAGCATCGGAAGTACCTCCTGCGACGCCATGGCACCTTGGATCTCGAACCCGTACCGGACATGACGGACAGAGATCCGTACAACTGGCCAAAGGGCAGGGTAAGCATTCCCAGCCCCCAGCCAAGTAACCCTCAAGTCTCACCTTGGGTTGCAGAAACTGCTGAACCTGGCCATGATCGCCTTCCACGCCATGATGGGCACCTTTACGGCCGCCGCCGTCCAGTCCGTGTTTGCCGAAATCGCCGACGACCTCAATGTCTCGATCCACCAAGCCTCGTACATGCTGTCGCTCCAGATTGCCGTCCTCGGCGGTGCCCCCCTCTTCTGGCGGCCGCTGTCGCAGCGATATGGCCGGCGACCCATCTTTTTGCTGTCGCTCATCTGCAGCCTCGTCGGAAACATTGGGTGCGCCGTCAGCCCTTCATACAGCACCATGGGGCTATGCAGAGCCATCACGGCTTTCTTTATCTCCCCCGCCCTGGCCATCGGGAGCGGTGTCGTTACCGAGACCTTTTTCAAGAAAGAAAGGGGTAGGTACATGGGCATCTGGACCATGATGGTGACGCTGGGCGTGCCGATGGCGCCGTTCATCCTCGGGTTCGCTGCCGTCCGCGTTGGATATCGGTGGATCTACTGGATTCTCGCGATTGTGGGTTCCCGAAGTCATATCGCCAAACCCGTCCCTGCTGACCGCTCTAGACCAACGCCGTCCAATTCATACTGTATTTCCTCCTCGGCCGCGAGACCTTATACCGCCGCCACCCAACTCCATCCTCGACCCCTTCTGTCGTCGGACCCTCCTCGTCCAAGAGTCTGCTGTCGTTTGGTCGCATCGATCCGAGTCCCCTAGGGGTGCGGGATTTCGTCCAACCCCTGACCTTTGCTGCTCACCCTTGTGTCCTCATCCCGACCGTCGGCTATGCCATGGTGTTCCTCTGGGGCAACATCATGATGTCCGTCGAGACGGGCTCGCTGTTTCCCGAGAGGTTCGGGTTCGATCCGCAACAGGTCGGCCTGCAGAACATTAGCATCATCGTCGGCTCGCTCATCGGCGAGCAGATCGGGGGCTTCATGAGCGACTGGTGGATGTGGCGGCGCCGCAAGCAGGCCGGTGGCGGGGAAAGCGACAGCGAGAGTCCGGACGACAGAGGCGCCCTCGTACCACAACCCGAGTTCCGGCTGTGGTTGAGTTATCCCGGGTACCTGCTTGCCATCTGCGGCGTCGTCGTGTACCTGGTACAGATCGACCGTGCCGGCAGCACCTGGAACGTTACGCCTCTCGTAGGTACGGGCATCGCGGCGGCGGGTAACCAGATCGTCACGACTGTCGCCACCACGTACGCTGTGGATTGCTACCGGGAGGACGCCGCCGGCGTAGGCGTCTTTATCAACTTTGTGAGGCAGACGTGGGGTTTTATCGGTCCTTTTTGGTTCCCGCACATGATCGAGCGAGTCGGCTTCAGGGCCTCGGCAGGGATCGCAACGGCGATGCTGGTTGGCGTTTCGATGATTCCGACCGCGGTGGTGCAGTGGAAGGGACAGATGTGGCGGTGATGGAGTGAAGTGACTCGTCCATCTTGTGCTGCGCTGTTGCTTGTATGAAGGGCAATGGATGCCACCGAATCCCCCTTAGTGTCACCTATTAGTCCCTAGAGTACCGCAATTTGACAACGTGTCGTGTGGTTAGTCCGAGGTGCGAGTGCCGTCGACTACAACGAGTTCCCTCCCAGGAGAGAAAGAGCCCCGTGGGCTGGCGCCAGTTAGCTTTATGTTTCTAAGCTAAAGGGGGCGGCAGATGCAGGACTCTTCAGCCCCGGGGCCGCCCAGGCCACATGAGAATCGATGCCCCTGTCAGGGAGAAATCCTCTAGGCGACAACAAAAGTATCCCGTGGCCCCGTCTGCCCAGTGGTTGAGTGGAGGCTCGGGAGGGAATTTGCTTTACCCCGCCGATGAGCTGTACCGCACCTGAGCATAAACGAATTGGAACTTTGCGATCGTGTGGAGGGTTTCCTCACGAGCGGCTCCCGAGCTGGTCTTAGTGCTGCTGACAAGACCATGACAAACTCGCCTTACCCGCACCCCTGCGGTTGGGCTGCAGGAAAATGTCTTGGCGACTCGGAGAAGAGAGACGCGCTGAGAGCAGTGATCGTTGATAAGGGCTGAGCAGGGGGCATTATAAGCAACTGGCAAGTCGGGAACCGTGGGACAGCAAGGGCAGAATCTGCCCCGGTTGGTGTGGGGGGAAGAACCGCAGGCTACGAACGTGGTGAAACACATACAATAAGACAGGGTTGTCTATGTCTCGGGCACATAACCAAAGGAGGATATGTTCAAGCTAATCTATTCACCGCAGGATCGCCCGTCGCACACGAAGTGACCCTGCAACCCCTGACATTGACTATGAAAGTTGTACAACCCGCATGCATGAACCACGACACCGTAACACAAGACTACCATCTAAGTATACTTCCAGTTACCCGCCTTCATCTCCGCGCCCACGTCCAGGATGCCCGGGAGATATGACGACATGTAAGGGCCTTTGCTCTTGGAGTAGGAAAAGGACACAAAGGTCGGCGAGACCCGGTTTTGGCCGCTATGGGATGGTCAGCGCACATCACCAAAACACCGTGGGGACATCACATACTGTGCAGCCTTGACGGCCTCGGGGTACTTTCCGTTGCTGCCCCACTCGTGTTGCAGCTTGGTCAGAATCTTTTCCACGTTACCTTCGGACTCCTGGGCCGTCGCGTTGTGCTGGAACAACGGGACGTAGCACTTCATCTCGAGGCCGGGCTTGCTGGGGTTGATCTCGACGTTGTACTGGAGCCCGGAGAGAGGGGTTCCGGTGATCCGCTCAGGCTTCTCCCAGGCGTCGTACGCGTCCCCGTCAGAGGGGTCCGGTCCCTGCCCGGGCTTCTCGTTACGGAGCAGGGGCCAAAGGGTCCGCAGGATCTCAACGCGCTTGAGCGTGGCCTCGTCGGTCAGGCGCCCGCCAAGTGTCATGACATCGCTAGCCACGGCGAAGGCATTGCTGCTGGTGTGGAAGTACACCTTGACACGGGCCCCAGTGTTCACGGTCGGGTCAAGACAGTCGAGGCTCGCAAAGATGAGCGTCGCATTGTACTTGACGGTGGAGAGGTAGCTACTTGGTCAGCTGAAAGCTTTGCTGAGAGGTCGGGGCACTCACTCCGCAACGACATCGAGGCCGGGCCCGAGCTTGTCACCAAAAGGCTCGAGTTTGCGCAGGGCGTCCAGCGTGTACAGGTTGCTCGACAGGCTCCCTGAGGCGATGGCTTTGCGCATGGTGAGGATGTAGACCTTCATCATGGCCTTGCCGCCGTCCAGGTCAAACCCGCAGAGGCTGCTGGGCATGAAGGTCGGGATCTTGTGCCGCATGGCTTCCGTCTCCTCGGGCGTCAAGTAAAACAGGTCCATGATGCTGGTGAGCCATTTGGTGTCGGCACCTGAGGCCTTTGCGAGGGCCAAGAGGACCTCGCGAGCCCGCTTCTCGCCGAAGGGGTCCGGTCCGTCGGCGCCACCGCCCGGTTTTACAACCTCGAGGCTGTAACGGACCTTGCATTTGCTAGTCGACGTCAGGTTGAGGCTGGGCTCGAAGGGCGAGTCGCAATAGGTCATGGTGTACTTGGCCCGAGCCTGGGACGGGAGCGGCCCCAGGGTCGGCGCGATATGGTCCGTGAGGAACCGCAACTGCTGGGCCTGCTGCTCAGGAGTATACGCGCCAGACGCCTGGAGCAGCGGCTGGACCATAGAGCACAGGTAGTCAGACCAGAATTCGTGGGCTGTCTTCTGTTCCGCAACCTGCGTCTTGCCGGCCTGGGGCTGCGCAACGATGGTGTCAACGGTCGCCATGGTGAAGGATTACTTGAGGCTAGTTCTGGCAAGATACGGATGATGGTGCTATAGATGCACATAGATGTCCGCGTCTTGCAGAGCTACTATTTATCTCGTGATTCGGCCCCCGTCGTCCTTCTCTCAGAACCTCTATTCATCCTACCAAATGTTGTCGCCGAGGCTCGAGACGATTCATCCCTGGAGGCAGCTCGAAATTCCAACCTTTGAACGACCATTGTCCTCTCTGTCAGCGGACCAAGCAACCAGTCTGGTCTCCGGCGGATGGTGCTGGGGACAAGGCCGTCCAGCAGGCGCTGCCATTCAGCCGCAAAACAACAGCCAGGCTGCTGAATGCCAGTGTAAGCGGAGCGAATCCACGTCCTTGCCAGCACCTGGCTCTCGCCCGGGCGTGGCGGCCTCGATCGAATGTAACGTCCGAAACTTTATTCCATTTTGCAGGGGACCCATGACTCTGCACCTGCAACCTGACGCAGGCCAGGGTTGCATCGGCCGCTGATTCAGCGGGCATGACCTTCTTCTCTCCGCTGATTCAGCGGTCTCTGGGCGAGCTCTGATCCTACTGGGCCGTCGCTCCGCTGAATCAGCGGTCGAAGCAGCATGCGAAACTGCGGGCCGATGGCGCGGGAGGGGGCTTACCCTTGGCAGTTGGGAATCAGAGACGGGGCTCAGATCCTTCAGACCTCCATCCTCAAGGAGCAGCTTGGGGTGAAAACTTCAAGGCGCTATCGATACTTGGAATCACCTCAATGCTACAGGTATTCAAAGGACAGGAGGTGGTATTTCAGCCAGCTGCTACTGGTAGTCTAAATGGTAGGTACATGATCCGGGAACCGTAAAAGAAAATAAGCTCGCCCTCTCCCTCACGGAACAAGCACGAGGCGCTTGCTCTTGGTATCCTCCGTGTCCCAAACAGATTCCACGTCGGCCAGCGAGGCGACCTTGACATCGTCAGGCCTGGGCATCTTGACCACGGCGCCCAGCAGGCCGCCGATCTCCTTCTTGACGTCCATCTTGCTCCACGCACCCATGCCAGAGCCGGTGATGCGGACGGGCTTGGCGTTCAGCAAGCGGGAGGGCAGGCCGATGGACTCTTCACCAGCGAGGTCGCCGACGTGAATGTATTGCACATCCTTGCCGGGCTCTGCCTCGGCAGCCTGCAGGATGCCCACGGCCGCCCGTCCGCCGACGAAGTCCAAGACGATGTGGATGGGGCCCAGACTGGCCGGGAGGGTGAACGGGTCCTGCAGGACGATGCGTTCGTCAAGGCCCTCGACAGTAGCGAGTGTCTCCTCCTTGCGCGACATGCCGATGATGCGGGCCGCACCAAGGGAGCGCGCCACGGCGACGGCGGCCCGACCGCTGGTGCTGGTGGCGCCTAGGATGAGAACGGTGGCGCCCTCACAGCCGGCAGGAATGGCGCGGGCGCGGAAGGCCATCCAGCTGCTGCCGACAGGGTTGACGAGGGTGGCCACGGCGACGGGGTCAGCGTCAGGCGCGAGCTTGACGAGGGTGTGGCGTTCCACGTTGGCGCGCTCGGCGAAGAGAGAGGCGGACATGGGGGTAGCGTAGTAGAGGTCGCCCGTGGCTTCGTCCCGCACGACGCCATCGACGCTCGGGTCGTAAGGCAGAGCGACGCCGCGGGCACTCGAGTGCTTCCCCAGGGCGCGCCCCCGTACCACGGGCGGGACGGCCACAGCCACGACTTTGACCTGGATCTGGGACGGCGAAGGTGCGGGCAGGTCAGGGGCGTCGGAGTAGACGGGCGCAGAGCCCCACGATGTGATACGAGCAACCTTCATGTTGGGTGCTTGGGTGGTGTGAAATGCGGCTTTGGAAGATGGGCGATGGGCAGAAACTGCTGATGATGCTGACACGGACCGTGTTGCTCTCGAGATGGACTGGGCTAAGAAACCTCGCATGTTGACTTGCAGTAGGTGTGCCGCCGAGCGAGCTGTTTAATGGGCTCGAGTTGAGGACAAAGAAGGAAACGATGGCGTGGACGTGTGCCGAAGGAGGAAGCCAGCTGACGTACTCCAGTGTATGTTGTTTGTACAATTTTATGAGCTGCCGTGCATAGCGACGTGCGTAGGCCTCGCCCGCTCTGTCATATTGCTTGGCAGCCTAGCGCGTTTGCTCGCCGGCGCCATGCGTCCTTCCATCCTGATCGGCCACATGTGCAGCTCTGAGGGTGTGTGGCACTGAGGGTGTGTGGCAGCGTTGCAACGCGTCCAGGGGTGGCAGCCAGGACAGGGAAGTTAAACATTTAGACTCGGCGCCAAGAATGCCTAGATAAACGCCAAGTGTAATGCCAGTGAAGATCCCCGTTAGAGCCCGCGTTGGCATTGCTTGGCCTCAGGTCTTCGGCTGGGAATGCCGCTGGGTGTGACACACCACTTGGCACATGGCGAGATTACCCCCTCGCGAGTTAATTGCTTCTCGGTCTTTTCCCGTCTTCTCGGACCATGGAATCACCCAAATGGAAGCATATCGCCTGCAGGCATGCTGTGGTGAGACGCAAAAGGGCCAGTGACACGACCCGCCACCCATCCCCCTTAATCGTCTGAACCCACCGGCGCGGCGCCGCGTCATTTCCAGCCTACCATGTTGGGAGCTTCACAACCAGGGAGGCACCCGAGCCTTCCAAAATAGCCCTGGTCAGCAAGAGACGTTTTTCCCGTATTCGATTTCGATGCAGCTCGCCGGTCCCGCCGTACCATAGTTCCGCAGGCTATCGGGTGAGATGTCCGGATTCTTACACTTGGCACACGGGTCTAGGTGCCCACCACTCACACGAGGCCCGAAACGGGGACGGCCCCCCCGGGTAGCCCTACGCCCTGTCACGGCTGGCACCCAACCAGATGGGAGCTGTTCGTGAGTGAATACCTATGTACCATCCGGTTACGCAAGTCGGGGTCTCCACGACTAAGAGTCCCGGATAAGCGAGAGACGAGCTCGAATCGACACCGAGGCAGGATTAAGTTCTTACGCCATCTGCAGTCACCATGTCAGGACCGCCTTGGCGGGCTTTATTCCGACGGCGTGCTGGACGCCAGATCAGGCAACGAAAGGATTCATCGCTGAACATGGCAACCCCGATGCTGCTCCTCCACCAAGAGTGTGACTGTGCGTGCTAAAAACTACCTCGCAAAAGTAAGCTGCATAGCAAGCAAGCTCCGTCGATGCCAAGATCGAACTCAAATCTTCGTGGGTCGTGAATCCGCAGGGTGGGTGCGCCCACATAGGTCGACATGAGATGACCGTCCCCGCCCGAGACGGGGTGACCACATGGGCTGAGACGAGGTGAGGCGCAGCTGAGCTGCCAGGCTAGAACCCACCGGCTGCTGTACTAGGAGGCATGGTTCGTTTCCTTTAAGTCTCCAAGATGGTCTTCGACCTTGGTAGTTTCCCCCACTTTAGCACTTTCGACTCGCAGGGACGCGCAATTACTCCGCAACCCACGACGCAGGTACACGACATTCTCCGCAACAATGGGATCTGTAGCATACGAGCCCGAGGCGCTGGCCTTTGACCCGTCACCGCTCTTCTCACAACGCGTGCAGCGTTGGGAGCCGGGAGCCAGTAAGTCGACTCGGTGGAGAGACCCGGTTGCCTGTAGTTCGCGATTCGTGGTGCTGACGACGTGCAGTCCGCAGTCTCCTGCCTCTTGAAGCCATTCCCGGGATGATATCTCTGGTTGCCGGTATGTTATATCTCCTCTCTCTCGCCGCCTAGCAACTGACCATGCAGGCAAACCCAACCCGGATACCTTCCCCTTCTCCAAGATCTCCATTACCGTGAACGGGCCTGAGGAAAAAACGCTGGTCTTGGACGGAACCGCGCTGAGCGAGGCGCTCCAGTACGGGCCCCCGGCGGGCCACCCGGGGCTCCTCAAGGTTCGTGTCTCGTCGCGGTATTGAATGTAGCCTTTTGGGCTAACACGCGTAGTGGTTCCAAGGACTGCAGCAGGCCGTACATGGCATCAGCAACTCCGATAGCTGGACCTGCTGCGTCGGCAATGGCAGCCAAGAGATTATCCACAAGGCCTTCCAGGTCTTTACCGACCCGGGCGACTCGGTGATGCTAGAGACGTAAGTCCACCCTTGCCTTACTTGAAAGCCGTCAATAGCTAACGATTCGTAGGCCCGCCTACCCGTGAGTTTGCTGCCTGCATGGTTTGATTTCAGTTGACTGACATGTCCCAGCGGAGTCTCATCATTCCTCCGGGCAGACGGCCATGACCTGGTCGAGATCTCCTCACGGGCAGAAGGGGTTGACCCCTGTGATCTTGAGCGTGTCCTTTCGACGTGGCCGGAACACCGCCCCCTTCCCAAGGTTCTCTACACCGTCCCAACGGGCTCAAATCCCACGGGGCGCTCTTGCTCTGAGACCAACAAGGCGAGAATGTACGCAGCCACCCGGCTTCTTGCCGAATATTACTGACACGTACAGCCTCGCTCTCGCCAAGCGCTTCAACTTTATGATCTTTGAAGACGACGCGTACTTCTTCCTCAACTTTGAGCAGGACCAATCCAAGCGGGCGCGCAGCTACCTCGCCTTGGAGCAAGAGGTCAACGGCGAGACTGGCCGCGTTATGCGGTTTGAGTCGCTGAGCAAGATTGTCAGCTCGGGTATGCGGTTGGGCATCCTCACGGGGCCGACGCCGGCGGTGCAGAAAGTGGTCAAGATCACCGAGAACGTCAAGTAGGTCAACTTGTCAACCCCAAAGCGGCAGAGCTAACTCTCGGTAGCCTCCAACCATCGTCTACCACGCAGGTATTGGCTCTAACCCTCTTCCGTCACTGGGGCTATACCGGGTTTGTCGAGCACTGCGCCAAGGCGGCCGAATTCTACCAGCGGAAGCGGGATGCCTTTGCCGCAGCAGCCGACCGCCACCTTCAGGGGCGGGCCACCTGGGAGGTTCCGACGGCGGGCATGTTCTTCTGGCTGAAGCTCTTGCTCCCGTCGGGGACCGACAGCTTCGAGATCCTCAGCAAGAAGGGCATCGACAACAAAATTCTAGCCATCCCCGGCATGGCGTTCCTGCCCAATGCCCGCAAGGCGTGCCAGCTGCGTGCTAGCTACAGCCTGGTGAGCGACTCCGACATGGACGAGGCTTGCCGGCGGATCGCCAAGCTGGTTGATGACGCCTGGAGGGAAGAGTTTGCCAACAGCGCAAAGCACGAGGCCCAGGCCCCTGTCCCCACAACGACCATGAAAATTACGGCTTAGATTGGGTTACAATGTATGATAGATGCTTCAAGTTCAGATTGAGCCTCTCAGGCCTTCCTTGGGTTTTTTTTTTTTTTTTTTTTTAGCCAGCCCTAGAATTCTAGGATATACGGGTTTTCAAATCATCAGATATTTTCCAATCAATGGAAAATTTGCAAGTTACCGGTTGGGAGTTCCGTAGCAACGGTAGCATCGGGGAATGGAGACTCGCTCGCGTGCACAGGCAGCGAAGTCGCTTACAGGCTGCTCTCGAAATTGCTCGTGTTCGTCGGCTACTAGTCTGCTCGGAGTGGCTCGCCTGCACTGCTCACCCCAGAAAGACCGGAACTCAGAATCTAGATGCGTTCCAGTCAACCAGTACCACCTTCCTCCTATCCGAACTGCTGGGGGCTCGTGGAACCCCCCAGTGTCATCGCTCGTGGGGATGCTCCACCTCCCGTCACATCCTTGGGATGATCTGCGTGGCGGGGGCGTGGGTGGGCTTCTGGAAACAACCACGTTATGGCGTTGCTACCCCCCAAAGAGGTCCCCCGGGCAAGATCGTCAGATAACCTCCCGCCGCATGGCGTGATCTTAGCGCCACCTACCTTATTGCCCCGATGTGCGAGGGGGCGTTCACCGACATGGGATCCGGGCCGTTTAGGGCGGCAGTGTCGTCTTCGCTTATGGTTGGCCTCCCAAGCGGTGCCCCTCACATTCTGTCAAGTTGAGGCTGATCGGAAAGCTTAATTGCCCTGGCGTTGTTCGGAGGAATCCTCCCTTGGAATCCTCCCATGGAATCCTTTTGCTCCTCTCGGCGCGGTGAGCAGTTGAGGGCTGTGCCTCTGAGCCGCTTGCTACGGCATTCCGACCACGACCAGCCAATGACCAAACCAGCATCGGTTTTTCAACTCCGAGATCTTACACTAGTGCTCTTCGCAGCCTGCAACTAGTACCGCCAGCCGCATCAGACTGTTCTTGGTTGGCGAATGCTCCCAAGAGCAACGCGGCGTTCCCGCCGACGGCGGAATCGTACCCCGTATCACCAGACCTCTCGTCTGTCTTTACTGCTTTGAGGCGGCAAGAACTCGGTGGCCCTCCGCATGCCAAGGCGCGGACGGTGCTCGTCAGAGCTTGGCAATTGCAACGTCGATCATGGAGTGAGGATCGAGTCTGCAGCCCCCGGTCTGGAGCTCTAATTCGAATCGTGCTTCTACGCTCCAAGCCACCGGAGACTGCTGCGCTGTCCCCCCTACCGCATGGCTGACCTGATTCGGCGCCGCAGAAACCAGACGTACAGGGGTTGGCCAGCCCACAGGCATACTAACCACCGCTGACCCAACCATCTCTAAATCTGCCGAAGTCGTAAGGGGGAGATGCAATTTAGTCGTGTCAGACGGCTCGGACGTTTTCCCGGCCGCTGTTGAGTCCTAGAATCTGGGTACAATCTGCGGGCTGACTCCTCCCAACATGCTCGCCAAGTAGAATATCTGAGGCTGAAGGGTTACACACGGTACGATGCCCAAAGGGCCATGCTCTTGGACCTGCAGTCAGCTGGAGCCTGGGGGCCTGCGTCTTTTTTCTGAATGCTACCCTGCAGCAAGCAACCTTACGGGTGTTGAGAATCGAGGCGTCGATATCGGCGAGCAGACCTTATACGTTCGCGTGGCTGAGAGGTAAACCTCTGGGGGGGACGGAGAGCAAAGTGTTCACCAAGAGCGTCGCCGTCGACTCGTCGGTGGTTAAAAGACTGGGGATCCGTCCACTATCCGACCGACAAATGTAGAATCCGTACCCCAGGGCCTCGAGTGAACTGCCTTGACTGCTCTTAACTACTTCTCAACACAAAGTCTTAATCATGGGCTCCCTCGCGGTTTCAGGGGTCGACTACCCCTTCGACAACATCATCGATGCTCTCAAGCACACTGCTGCCCACACCACCGAGGGAATCATCTCGTACTCGCCCGCCGGCGCCGGCGAGGCGCCCGTGGCCCGCACCGTCTCGTACCGCGAGCTGCTAGACACGGCCGAGGCCAATGCGGGCAAGCTCCAAAAGCTCTCGGCTACGAAGACGGGCTCCGTTGTGCTGGTCCACTTCGACGATGCGCTCGAGAGCATCGTTTGGTACTGGTCCGTCCTGCTGGCGGGCGGCATCCCCGCCGTCACCAGCCCGGCCATGTTCAGCCAGAACGAGGCCGACCGGCAAAAGCACCTCAACCATTTGTACAAGACATTCAACGGCCCGCTCTGCCTCACTCGGCGCGCCCTCCTCGAGCCGTTTGAGGAGCATGCCTCGGAGAAGCGCATCGACACGCTCGCCGTCGAGGACTTTGACAAGGAGCCGGCGGCCACCTCTACGCGCCGGGCCTTCAAGCCCTCGGCCGCCGACGTCGTGGCACTCATGCTCACGTCCGGGAGCAGCGGCAACGCCAAGGCCGTCCCCCTGAGCCACGAGCAGCTGTTTGCCGCCTTCCGTGGCAAGACCGAAGCCGCCAACCTGACGTTCCCCGACAGCCCCTTCATGTCGTGGGTGAACATGGACCACGTCGCCAACCTCGTGCACTGCCATCTGTTTGCGATCGCGTCCGGCGTGTCCCAGATCCAGGTCCCGGCCGCCAACGTGCTGGTTGACCCGGCCCAGCTCCTCAACCTCATCAGCCGCCACCGCGTGTCGCGCACCTTTGCCCCCAACTTCCTTCTCGCCAAGCTGCGCAGGCAGCTCGAGGCTGGCAAGACCGATACCCTCGATGCCGACCTCAACCTGCAGACCCTCTTCCTCGACACTGGCGGCGAGGCCAACGTCATCGAGGTTTGTGCCGCCCTCCAGCCGCTGCTGGCCCGCTATGGTGCCCCCGCCGACGTCTTCAAGCCGTCCTTCGGCATGACCGAGACGTGCGCCGGCTGCATCTTCAACACCGAGTGCCCCAGCCGCGACCAAGCCAACAAGAGCGAGTTCGCCTCGCTCGGCCAGTGTATGCCGGGCGTGCAGATGCGCATCAGCCGCCTCGACGGCGCCGGGGACGCGGCCACCGGTGAGCGCGGCAGCCTCGAGCTCAAGGGCGACATCATCTTCAAGGGCTACTACAACAACACCACGGCCACTACCGATGCCTTCACGGCTGACGGCTGGTTCCGCACCGGCGATCTGGCCTACCTCGACGCCAGCCGGTGCCTGCACCTCGACGGCCGCACCAAGGAGATGATCAACATCAACGGCGTCAAGTACCTGCCGCACGAGCTGGACGCCTCGCTCGAGCAGGCCGAGATCCCGGGCGCAACTCCCAGCTATTTCTGCTGCTTCGGCACGCGCGATGCCGGCATGGACACGGAGGCTGTCGCGGTGCTCTACCTGCCGTCCTACGACTTGTCGGACGATGCCGCCCGCTTCGAGACGCAGCGCAACATCGCCCGCGTCGTGAGCTTGCACACCCGCTCCCGCCCTCGCGTTGTGCCTCTCCGCGCCCAGGACATGCCCAAGTCCACGCTCGGCAAGCTGTCGCGCGCCAAACTCAGGGCTGGACTCGAGAGCGGCGCCTTCAAGGCCCAGCAGGAGGCCAACGACGCCGCCGTCAAGAGGTACCGCCTGGCCACCCGCAGCGAGCCCGAGAACGATGCCGAGACGGCCATCCTCGACATCGTGCGCCAGCAGCTCGAGCTCAGCGCCGAGGACGACTTTGGTGTCAACGACTCGGTGCTCGCCACGGGCGCCACCTCGATGGACCTCGTCGCCATCATGCACCGCATGAACAAGCTGCCTCTTCTGGCCGCCCACCCCATCAAGCTCACCGACCTTCTCAACAACCCCACCATCCGGGGCTTGTCGGTGCGCATCGCCAAGTTGACGGGCGCCCTCGTCGAGACGGACAAGAAGCCGCACGAGTACGACCCCGTGGTCACGCTGCAGCCCAACGGCACCAAGACACCGCTCTGGCTCGTCCACCCGGGCGTCGGTGAGGTCCTCGTCTTTGTCAACCTGGCCCACCGCATCCGCGACCGCCCCGTCTACGCCTTCCGCGCAAAGGGCTTCAACGCGGCCGAGGGCGAGACCCCCTTCAAGACGCTCGACGAGGTGTTCCACACATACCGCGACTCCATCAAGAAGCGCCAGCCCCAAGGCCCGTACGCCATCGCCGGCTACTCCTTCGGCGGCATGGTCGCCTTCGAGATCGGAAAGCTGCTCGAGGCCGAGGGCGACGAGGTGGCCTACTGCGGCAGCTGGAACCTGCCGCCGCACATCAAGTTCCGCATGCGCGAGCTGCTGTGGGACGAGTGCGTCATCCACCTGTTCTACTTTGTCGGCCTCATGGACGAGGCGACGGCCTACACGCACAAGACGCAGCTCTGCGAGTTCAACAAGCAGGGCCGCCGCCTGGACGCCATCCGCTACCTGCGCCAGCACTCCGATGCCGCCCGTTGGGACGAGCTCGGCCTCAGCGAGGAGTACTACCTGTTGTGGGTCGGCCTGGCCAGCAACATGCAGGGCCTGGCCGTCGACTACGAGCCCTCTGGCAACGTCAACTCCATGGACATTTTCGTTGCCGACCCCCTCAGCCACGTCGCCAAGGACCGCAAGGACTGGATCGAGACGCGCCTGTCCGCCTGGAAGGACTTTGTGCGCACCGAGGTCCGCTTCCACGACGTCCAGGGCGCTCACTACACCATGCTGAACCCCGAGTACGTCGCCAACTTTGCCGAGACCCTTCGCCGGGTGCTGCGGGAGCGTGGGCTGTAGGCGATTGAACAATTTTCTATTTTGTTACATCGGCTTTTGTCTAGATTGTCTGTTTTCTAGACTAGACTGCTTTCCATGGTCCTTTGTTGTGGTTGAGTTCGCTGTACCGAAAAGATTCTTTCTCAATAGATATTGTTCCTAGGCATGCTTGTTTTGTGAATGGGACTTGCTACCTCCAACGTGAGTCATGCCTGTTCGAAAATCGAAGAGCCGACGGTGACTTTGAAGCCGTGTATGCCCGTGCCGGCCCCAATCCTGCAGATGCATAATTCAACCGGTCTCTCGACAATGTGGCTAAATGCATTCACGGCCTGGTGTCAATACCCGCCGCATTAAATTGATAAGGGCCAGTGTGTGGTCTTTCAGACATTCTCATACTACGGGAGCAGTGGCAAGGTAGTTGACAGTGATTGGGTGCATTAGGTTCATTCGTCATGTCGTCTACTGTTTTTTGATACCCAATATCTCCTCTTCGCTATTAGACAGACTACCGAGACGAGCCCGCTGGGACCGCGTGGGACTTCTGAGATCTTTCAGAGCCACGCCCGATCCCCCGATTGTCTGCAGGCCCGCGGTCCCTCCGGTATTGTTGTTGTAACCGTTGTTGTACCCGTTCCGGTACGCGTGGCTATGGGACGAGGTCATTTCAAAGAAGCGGGGGAACCACTTCCTCATTAGCCCGTGCAGGGGCGGGATCGACGCCGTAATAATGGCCAGGTTGCATTCCACGGTGGAGTAGACAAAAGCAATGTTGTAGGTCGGGTCCGGGCCAGGGTCCGGGGGCGGGTAGTACAGCTGGTAGAGGGAGTGCATGCGGAGGATGCTGAAGATGGTTACACTGGTCGCCGTATCTGGTCAGCCGTCGATGGAGAGGAACGAGAGTGCACCCAACATGACTTACACAATACCCGAGCACAGGAGGCAAATGAGAATCGCCTTGAGCTTCCTCGGCAGCTGAAGCCCCACCACAATCTTGACAGGGATCGCGAGCACGAGAATGTCGGTGAGGACGGTCAGCCCGGACGTGATGAGATATTGCAGCATCATGTTGTTACAGGTGCCCGGCACCGCTGGGTTCCAATACTTGTGGACCGGCACGCAAGTGAAGATGGAAGCAAACAGGACGGCGATCATGAGGCCGATGTTGGACCAGTTCAGGACGTGGATCGTCCGGCGGAGGAGCGGCTGGTGTCCGCCAAGCCTGAGCAAAAAGAACAGGACCGACGACTTGACCAGGGCCAGCTCGGGGTTGTAGAGCATCACTACAATGTAGTTTATGATGCCACTGATCGTGGGATCGGTAGGCTGCGTCGGGAGCTGGTATACGTGGACGCCCAGGTACTGGATCTTCATCATGGCAAACGAGAAGAAGGCCTCGACGGCCGCCAGAACCTGCATTCCGGTTAGCTCGCTACAAAACAGCCGGCCATGCAGCAACATACGGTCGCCAAAACGATAAAGGCATCGTCAATTCCAAAAAGCCTGGTCGTGGCGCGGTCGTAGAGGCGGAGCCCCACTAGCAGCACCGAGACGGCGGGGAAGAAGAAAAGAATAAAGAAGCCAAACTGCTGCAAGCCCGTGGTTGGGTAGCTGGAGAAGTCGAGCGAGGGCGGCGGGAGATCGGGGGGCGGGGCGGCCCCGTCCGCTTGTCGTGCTAGTAGCAGCAACCCTTGTGAGACGGCGGAGGAGAGATAGGCCATTGCCAATGGTTGCGCAACGTGCGGACCCGGAGCAGATCGAGCAGATCGCTGGATCCCCGATGGGATGGGCACAGGGTCTTGCGGATATCTATATCCATCCCGGCAGCGATCCAATACAATGCGCCAAGGGGAGGATCGCACTTTTTGTCGGGTTTTTTTTTCCAAAGGATGGATGCAGGGTGTTCGCTACAGGTTCGCTTCGCTCGTGCGCACCCTTCTATGCAGCAACTAGACTGTCTTTGGCAACCGAACCAAGACACTGTTTCACAGGGTACACGGAATTTCCGGGTTGAAGCTGCGCACGGGCAATGGGTTCTTCCCCTGGGCCCAAAAATTCCACATGCCCAGACTTTATCTCCTGCAGGGCAAGGGGGTTTCTCGCTCCATCATGCAGGTGCTCAGGGCCTGGCCGACGAAAGCGGGATTGACCACCCGATATTCCCCCATGCACGGCTCCCGATGGAACGGTCCCAGGGACGGTGGCGGAGAAATTGGCTTGGACCCTGTTCTGACCGGTGAGTTTGTTACCAGGTTTTCTCTTCACTCCTGCGCAGGGTTACCTCGAGCAAGGCGCGTTGGCTGGCCATTTATCGAAGAGACTCATAATGGACTAGTTGGCGGGTTTTCTCATGCTGAGCGAGCTCCCCGGAGATTGGATCCAACTACCCGGCTTGGTGGTGTTGCATTCCGTCTGGGCCCATCGCCTGATCGAGGCAGATATCGCACAACCTGTTGGTTCATGGTGACATTCTGGGGTAAATATCCCACCGGCGTTGGATTTTAGCCCCAAATAGTGGTGCCTGGATTCGCATCCTCTTGTCGACAACCATGGACGGGTGAACGGCATGCAGCAGAATCCGGCGCTGCTCGTACCAGTCAAATTCCCGCAAAACTCGCTTGTTCGGTTCTCGGATCGACGCCTCCCATCCTTTTTTTCTTTGTTCTGTCCAACAACTGGCGATCCTCTCGACATCGGCGGGTAACGAGGTTGCCAAGATGTCGTCGTCTTCTCACCGTGGTCGCTCCTTTTGGGCCGCTTTGGCCGTCACGCTCTTTTCTGGTTTCGCTTCTGTTTCTGCTTCGGGCAAACAATGCCAGCCGGTGCCAACGTACGACTACATCGTCGTCGGCAGCGGTCCGGGCGGCGGTCTCGTGGCTAGCAATCTCGCCTTGGCCGGACACAGCGTCCTGTTGCTTGAGGCGGGTACTGACGCTAGCGACGATGTTGCCACCTCTGTCAATGCCCTCTCTTACCCCCAAAATCCCAACTATCAGTGGTCCTTCTTCGTGAAGCACCACGCCGATGCCGAGGTCGAAGCCCGGTACCGCCTGCTCACGTGGACGTTGCCCGACGGCACTTACTGGGTTGGCCCCAAGGCCGATGCCCCAGCTGGTGCAGAGCTCAATGGTGTTTGGTACGTGCTGTGAAGGCGAATTGGTGTGTTGCACGCTTACTGACTGGACCCAGGTACCCGCGTGGCGCGACTCTTGGCGGAAGTGCCATGGTGAACGCCATGGCCTCGGTTCTTCCCAACGACGCCGACTGGAACAAGATCGCCAAGTTGGCCGGCGACAAGTCTTGGTCGTAAGTTCACACGGTGTTTTCTTTGTCCAAGTAACGGCAACTAACTGGCACAGGGCTGAGGAGATGAGGAAAGTGTTCGTCAAGATCGAGCAGAACTTGTACCTCAGGTCGAATGAGTCCAGGGCCGGCCACGGTTTTGACGGTTTTGTGCAGATGGGCCAGGGCGATTCCAACTACTACTTGCAAGAGCCTGGCCGTCTCGCCCTGTTGTCTCACCTGGCAGAAGACCTCGTCGGTCACCCCGTGGACCAAGCGGCCGCGCTCGACTACATTGAGCGTGATGCCAACTTCCTGGGCGCGTCCAGGGACAAGGCGACAGAGCCTTTTGGTCTCCCGAACCATTACGACAACGTCGGCCGTCGCTGGACTCCCCGGAATCTCATCAAGAGCACCATGGCCAAGACATCCAAGTTGACGCTCGAGACCGAGTCCCTGGCCACCAAAATCTTGTTCCACAAGGGCAAGCCCGGGTGCACGCCCAAGGCCAAGGGAGTCAGCTATCTCCAGGGCGCTGGCGTGTACGGCGCCACGTGGCAGTACAACAAGGCCACCGCTCCCAAGGGAAAGCGGATGCGCGCTTATGCTCGTAAGGAGGTCATCATCAGCGGCGGTGTGTTCAACTCGCCCCAGCTTCTCCAGCTCAGCGGTATCGGCAACGCGAAGCTCCTCCGCTCTCTGGGTATCCCCGTCCGCGTGGATCTCCCCGGCGTCGGCGAGAACCTCCGCGACAACCAAGAGCTCCCCGTCGCCGGCCTCAGCCCCGTCAACATCACCGCCGCCCCGCGCGATCCGTCATGGGCCCTTTGCACCTTTGGCGCGCCGGGCGACCCGTGTCTCGCCCAGTTTGAGAAAAACGCCGGTCCGTATGCCGCGCCGTCTGGCAACAGCGAGTGCTCCTTCATCAAGACGAAGCACAGCCCCGACGGGAACCGCGACGTCATCACCTTTGCGTAAGTAAAGCCGGCAGTATCAAAATAGATCACATTGTACTAATGCGACCATTAGCCCCCCTGGCGTCTTCCGCGGTTTTTCTCCCCCGGCCAGCAACATGCTTCCCATGGACAGCCCCGACACCCTGTGGCGCAGCCTGGCCCGCATGAACGTCCAGAACAATGCGGGCTATGTCCGTATCAAGTCCACCGACCCCACCGTCATCCCCGACATCAACATCGCACAGTACGAGTCTCCCCGCGCGGGCGACGTCGACCTGGGCGCCATGATTGATGCCGTCGCCTGGGTCCGCCGCAACTTCCTCTCGCTCCCCGCCCCGTACGGTCCTGTCACGCCCACCGAGCCCCCTTGCAACGCCGGCCTCACCGCCGACGGCTACTGCAAGGACCCCGAGGAGGACAGGAAGTTTGTGTACGAGCAGACCTTTGGCCACCATCCCGTCGGCACCTGCCAGATCGGCAAGAAGGGCGAGAAGATGGCCGTCGTCGACAGCAAGTTCAGGGTCTTTGGCGTCAAGGGTCTGCGCGTCGTCGATGCCAGCGTCTTCCCCGTTGCCCCCGGCGGTTTCCCCGTCCTCCCCACCTTTATGGTTGGCCAGAAGGGCAGCGACGCCATCCTCGCCGATGCCTAATTATGGAGTGGATGGGTTCGGAGCGCTGGGGTGGTCTCGCGAGGGTTGTCTTCTTTGTCAATAGTCCGGATACGTAATATAATAGTCTCGAATGCCACATAGCCTTTGGTTGTGCCGAGCCTGCCTTGGCCTGCCAGCCTATTTCGAACCATGTCCCGGAATATGGGAGTCTAGCCCGGTATTTCGTGACGGCCTTGAAGGCATCTCAACCTGACCCATCGCAATGTGGACGGCACTCTGAAGTCACCCGTCTGGACTGTTACCCTGACTGCAATTCGTAATGTCGATGGGCTGACATTTACATTCCCTGCCCACATGTTTTCTCGTGTTCTTTGGTTTCCTCACTCGGGGAGTATAGCGGAAATTACGACGGCGCGTCCGATGTAACTCTCTGTTGGGAAATAAATTTCCATATTAATGGAAGTTGAAATCAGGACCCGAACATATCGACTACTATGGCGGCGAGTGGAGTTCGAACGGCGTCTCGTCCTGCTCGCCTGCTGAGTAACAGTTGCAATGCCCATCTTTGCGTCGTAAGCGAGGTACCCCTTTGATCGGACATGCCCTTCCGCAGTGGGGCGTGAAATGCAAAAATCCTTTGCTGTGCCCTTTTCTCGCTTCAAACACCTCCTGGACCGAAACCGAACCGCACACACCATTCATAGGGTTGTACTGGTATCATTACACAATCCTCGGCGGGAATAGTAGTCACACCTCCCTCATCATTTCCGATGCCTTCCATTACCCAGTGTGCTCGTCTATTCTACTTGTACATAATTCCCAAGACCCAGAGACGCCGCGCTATGCACCTCCCATTGCTATCACTTTGAGGAGTGGAGATGAAGAAAATGAATAAAAGTAGTGGGGAGCGGAACACAGTAAGAAAATACATCACTCCAACACGGCCTTCTTGGAGGCCCCCGTCCTCAGCTTCATTAAGAGATACACCAGGGCGTACGAGCTGATCGCGTAAATAACGACGATGCCCGCGTCCCGCCAGCCGTAGTAGTACTCGTGCAGGTTTATGTTCTTCAGGTACACGCTGCCGCTGCTGTACGGGCACACTTCGCACTGAGTCGTGGCATCAGGGTTCAACAGGATGGCACCCTGGCCCATCTCCTGCAGGTAGCTAGCGAGGTACTCGCCGCAAGTGCCGTTGACAGGGTTGAAGAGGGCGAGCTCGCTCGACGTGCAGGTCACATTGGTGTCCCAGATGGCGAAGACCAGGATGCCGCCCATGAGGTAGTTGAAGGGGTCGAGCCAGTAGAGCCAATACCGCCAGAAGGCCTGGATCTGTTCGTACGGCACCAGCACGCCACAAAAGGACATCAGGGTACCGATGACGATGGGGTTGATGAGTGCGGCAAAGAGCTCGTTGGGTGCGCAGGCCGACTCGAACTGGCCGATGCCCGTGTAGATGAACTCAAACATGAGCACGACGAAGAAGATGGAGCCGGCCCTGCTCACGTGGTGGGGGAAGCCGACGGTGTAGTACCAGCAGAAGAAGTAGAGGACCGCGCAGACGCAGAGATACGGCACCTCGGACACGACTACCCCGGTCACGAAAGCCACCCACGAGTACATCTTGGACTTTTTCTCACGCGTCTCGAATATGTTGCGACGTTGGATAAAGAGCGGCTGCAGCTGGTTGATGACGCCGGGCGCCACGAAGATGAGGTTGAAGGCGGTAAAGAGGCGCATCTGCAGGTCCGTGACCGACTCGCCGATCTGCCAGAAGGTGAAGCCGTTGAAGAGCGCGCCAAAGGTGTGCAGCGCGACTTTGTTGTTGATGTAGTCGGTGTTGCGGTACAGCGACAGGCTCGTCCGCTGCGTCACCAGCTTGATCTGCGTCCACAACGGCGTACCAAACTCGAAGCCATCATCGGTCGTCTTGGGCGGGAGCGAGGCCGCCTCCGCCGTGATGTGGTCGAGCTCCGCGGTCACGGCTGCATGTTCGGGGGAGGCGAGCCACACCTCGCTCCAGTCTTTGCGCTGCGAAAGAGACCCAGACACGACGTCGATCATGTGCTCGGCGAGGTTGGTCTCCTCGGGGCACGGGGCGCCGTAGCGATCGAAGTAGTTGCGAACGGTCCGGCCGCTCTCGCCGATATCGCCAAAGTAGACCGTCTTGCCGCCGCCAGCCAGAAGCAGGAGCGTGTCAAAGACGGAGAAGACTTGGGCCGACGGCTGATGGATTGTGACGAGCACGGCCTGGCCGACGTCGGCAAGCTTGCGTAGGAAACGCACCGTATTATACGCCGACTGCCCGTCGAGACCCGAGGTAGGCTCGTCGAGGAAGATGAGGATGCTCGGCTTTGCGACCAGCTCAACGCCGATGGTCACACGCTTCCGCTGCTCGATGGTTAGGCCGGCGCCAGGCTGCCCGATCAGCGTGTCGGCGAGGTCATTCAGCTCAAGAAGGTCGATGATGGTATCCACGTATCGGAGCTTCTCCTCGCGCGGGACATCCCGGCGCTGGCGGAGGAGGGCCGAGAACTCGAGGGCCTCGCGTACCGTGGCGAACGGCTCGTGTACGTCAAGCTGCTCGCAATAGCCAGCCGAGCGCTGGAAGGAGATGGGTAGCGGGCGGCCGTCGACCTGGATGGAGCCGCGGATCGTGCCCTCGGTCTTGCGCTGGGCTAGCACGTCAAGCAGCGTCGTCTTGCCGGCCCCTGACGAGCCCATTAGTGCGCCTAACATGCCCGGCTTGACCCAGCCTTGCACGTTGTCGAGAAGGAGCCGGTCACCTTCGTGCGTCTTGACCGTGTACGACAGGTTCTTCCACGTGAAGAGCGACGTGTTTTTGATGAGGACCTTCTCAGCCGCGTCGTGGTCGCCGACGGCCGAGGACGGCAACTTCTCGCCAGTCGCGGCCTCTTCGTCCCGCAGCTCCGCGGGGACGAGCCTGGCGCGCTCGCGGGGGATCAGCAACGTGGAGCCGGCCTCGGACGCCGCGCGCCAGCGCATGGTCGAAACGACGGTGATGGTGACGTAGAGAGCCCACCAGGCCAGGACAATACCCACGTTCCTCCAGATGTGGCCGTAGCTGTAGGTCAGCGCCTCCAGGTAGTCGTCTCCAGTGTACCAGGTCTGGCCCTGCTTCGCCCCGGCGACGCCGGCGCAGGACTGGTGGGCCGGGTCGTCGTAGCCGGGGCCGTTGGGCACCAGGCTATTGCCGACGCAGTCGATCGTCTTGCCGTGGTACTCGTTGGAGAGCAGCGCGTTGAAGGCGTAGGCGATTGGGTTGATCCAGTACAACCACACGAACCAGGGGTGCATTTGGGTCTTGTGGATCATGTAGCCCGTGTACATCATGGCCGAAGTGATGGTGAGCCCGGAGATCTTGGCAGCGCCGTTGAACTTGGAGAAGGAGGCGCCGATGGCGCGGAAGAGAGCGGTCATGCACTGGCGACACTGTTAGCGGAAGACCGCCCAGCTCTGCAAGGGGCTAGTGCTCACCATGGTTGCCACCACCAGGACGAGCCAGTACGTGAAGAAGGCCGTCGCGGTCGCGGTGAAGCCGACCATGAAATACAAAATGACGCTGAAGCCCGAGACCTGGAGCAGGATGAGCGGGATGTCGGCGGCGATCTGAGCGATGCAGAAGGCCGCGGGGTGGTAGAAGCCAAACAGCTTGTGCTTGACTAGAATCGGCCGGCCATTAAAAGACGACGTCACCTCACTCATGGAAAGTAGCGAGTTGTAGAGGAGGGAGAAGAAGAGGGCACCGCCTTTGAGAAAGACGCCGCCCGAATTCCCGGGGGCGTTGTAGAATAGAGAGCCCATGATGACAGCCTGCATCATGGTGAAGGCCTGCTTGAGGATGAAGGTCACCTTGTCGCCCCAGACGATCTGGTATTGCCGCTTCACGCAGGCCATCACCTGCATGGGAAAGCTGACTGTCAAGGCGCTGTCTTTGGGGAGGCTATGCTTCTCAGCGGCCACGCTCTGCTGAAAAGCTTGCGTGTTCTCCTTGGCACCGTCGCTCGTCGGGTAGCTGTACTCGGCCTGCATCTGAGGGAAGATGGCCGAGGCCTCGTATTGAGCCTTGAGCGCGTCTGCGTTGCGGGGGAAGGTCGCCTCACGCCCCGGTTTGATCCTGCGCTCCGTGGGGACCGTCACGCCTGTCAGGAAGTCGGCCACGTTGGCGCCCTCCTGACAGACAAAGCCGAGAGCCTCCATGAACGGCCGGGCGTCTTTTGTCGGGCCGTAGTAGATCTGCTTGCCGCCGTCGAGCACTAGCACCTTGTCGAAGAGGTGGTAGATGCCGTTGCCGGCCTGGTACAGTGTCGCGATCGAGGCCAGCCCGAGGGTGTCAGTCATGGCCCGGACGGACTTGGCCCACTCGAGGGCGCTGAACGGTTAGCGGGGGAGGGGGACTTGACGGAGTGACAACACTTACTTGCTGGCATCGAGCCCGCGTGTGCTGTTGTCCCAGCAGAACACGGACCCCAGCGTGGCCATGCACTCGACGATGGATACGCGCTTGCGCTCACCACCAGACACGCCGCGGATGAATTCGTTGCCGAGCTTGGTGCTGTGCGTGTGGCCGATGCCCATGGACTCGAGCAGGTAGTCGCGCGTCTCCTTGCGTGCCTTCTCGCGCGAGGCGGCATCCCTAGAGGTGTCAATCGGAAGCTTGAGGCGTGTCGCAAAGTCCATGGTCTGGTCCACAGTCAGGGACGGAAAGAAGAGCTCGTCTTCGGTGTTCATGACGATCTGGCTGCGGTACGGCCCGGCGTCGGCAGCAGGTATGGAGCCATAGTGGACATCACCCTCGACGCTGGAGTAGCCCCGGCGCCGGTTCGAGAGCGCGCTGAGCAGCGTCGTGCACCCGGACCCAGGGCGCCCGAGCACCAGCAGCATCTCGCCGGGTTTTACGCAGCCATGGCTGCTGTCGAGGATGGTCTTGAGCGCGGGCTTCCTCCGGGCGTCGCGCAGCTTCTGGGCCACGTTGTACTGGGACATGAAGTTGTCATGGATGGTGGCATCAGCGGCCACGGCCTTGACGGTGAGGTTCTTCCAGGTAATGCCAAGACGCCGCGGCTGGAAGTCGGGGAGGTGGTCGGCCTTGGGGAGGCCCGGGGCCTGGAGGGTCCACGGCTGGTCCCCTTCGGACGCCGTCATACTGCCGCTGGATCCTGGCATGTTTGAATCTTGGCGGATGAGAACAGCTTACAGAGTACATTTCGTAAGAGAGAGAGAGCCGCTGCGAGAAATCGGGGAAGCGTGTGTATTTAGCACGCACCGAGCAGCAGGACTCGCGTCACCCGCCTCTGCCATCCCCTTTGGGACGTGATATGTAGGCGAGGCCGGCTGGCTTTTTTCGAGATGCCGCTGACATAATCGCTGCGGGCATGATTGGGCCGTTACCCGAGCTCGTCAACTTTGCTGTCAGAGTAAGCCCGTAAAGAGAGCTGCGTCATCACCTGCGTGTTTGCGGCGGCATAAAGACGGCTCAAGAACTCGCCGCTGACAAAGCCTGGCGCAGCAAGCGGCAGGTGGTCGACGCGAGCAACACGTTTCAGCCATAACGCGGCCCACCACCGCTGCTGATCAAGGCGAGCAATTCAAATC
Source organism: Chaetomium globosum CBS 148.51 (assembly GCF_000143365.1). Classification (NCBI taxonomy): domain Eukaryota; kingdom Fungi; phylum Ascomycota; class Sordariomycetes; order Sordariales; family Chaetomiaceae; genus Chaetomium; species Chaetomium globosum. The sequence continues at coordinate 4,989,889 of NT_165977.1, forward strand.
TCGTTGGTCGCGGACCCCATCGAAATTAGTGAACACCACAGACAGCATATCTTGTGCATAGACGCCCAAAACCAGGATGAGGAAGAGGGCCTGCGACTCATGCTACCAGCGCAAGGTATGCCCACCTTATTCCCGCCCTAATTTCAATCAAACACTGACCGTCTCTGGAGATCCAATGCGATGCCGCCAGCCCGCGCTGCGACTGGTGTCGCCATCACGACCTGCCCTGCACCTTTAACCGCCCAATATCGACCAGGCGGAGGGGCAAGGCAAAGAAGTGCGTGGCCATGGATGTACCTGTGGGCGAAACTGACATTGGTAGGTCCGTGAATGCCGTGGAGCGGGTCGAGGTTGAGCAGCCCGAGATGGAGATGGAAGACCCTGGGCCGCCTATGCCCGTACCCGTACCCGTGGTCTTTGACACCGTCCCCTCGCCCCTGAGCTTGCCGGATGCGCCTGTGAACTGGAGCGCGCCTTTTACGCCGTCCTCCACGGCCGACACCAACCCTTCCACCTACGGCTCCCCCAGCTCCAGTCTCGTGACCTCGCCCAGCTACCAGCTCTCGGATCACTTTGCAGAATCGCCTATCCGTGCCGAGTCCCCCGCATCCGTGCAGGGGCCAGCGTTTGGTAAGCTCCACTTCGCCGGCCGGCACCTCGGTGACATTAGTCTCCACAACGGCATCCCCTTCCTGTCGAGCGAGGGGCAGAAGTGGATCGCCTCCCGGACCGGCGAGAGCGCTCCGCTCCAAACCCTCTCCGTAGCCCCACCCCGCCGCCACGGCGGCGTCCACCCAGCCTTTTGGTGCGCCAACACGGTTCACAGCGAGGGCATGCCACTCCCGGACCGCCGTGTCGTCGAAGAGGCCCTGGACATGTTCACCTCCAACCCTTTCAAGCGCATCTGGCCCGCCGTAGACGGCATCCTGTTCCGTCAGACCATCGACGCCGCCTACGACACGGGCGCCGGCCGCTGTTCCCTCGAGGCTGTCGCCGCCCGCGCCTGCATCTTTTCCTTTCTCGCCCTGCTATCCCTGCACCACATGTACCCCAAATCCATGCCCACGCTCGACAGCGAGGAGTGCGCCGTGCAGGCCCAGCATCTGCTGCCCAAGGTGCTCCACGAGACCTCCCTCGACGGGCTGCAGACCTGCTTCATGCTGGTAGGTGACCCCTAACCAGAAAAGACGTGGCTAACCATCCCAGGCTCTGTACCACCTCCTGCTCGGCCAGCTGCAAAAGGCCGCCGTCTTCCACTCGGTCGCCTGCCGCATGATGTTCACACTCGGGGCCAACACCGTCGTCGTGCCACCCTGGTCGTCCCTCGCCGGCCACGACTGGCGTGTCAAGAACCAGCTGCGCAAGCTCTTCTGGATGGTCTACTGCAACGACAAGGAGATCTCGCTGCGCACCGGCCAGCCCCCGTCCATCAACGACGACGACTGCGACCTGACCCTTCCCCAGGGTTACCTCGATTTCAAGTACGTCGATGACATACCCGAGTTTGAGCACCTGCTGCTCGACGACACCGCTGTCCCCCTGCTACCCGGTGACGTGCGCCTCGACATCATCAAGTCCCGCACGTACACGCTGCTCTACTCGGCCAAGGCCATGCGCAAGTCCGACGCTGAGGTCATCCGCGACATCCGCCAGCTCGACGACGAGCTCGAGGCCTGGCGCCTCTCGGTGCCCGCCCGCTTCCGCCCGTCGCTCTCTCCGCGCGAGGAGCTGCCCCGGCCCGACCTGTCCGAACCGCGCCGTATGGAGCGCTTCATGATCCACGTCGAGTACCACCACCTCGTCGCCACCATCCACGAGGCCACAGGCCGCTGCCGCTCCTGGACCGCCCAGCAGAGCATGGAGGGCGTCCGATCCAGCCTGGCCCTCGCCGTCGAGGCCAGCCGCTCCACCATGGTCTACCTCCGCGCCAACGTCCACCACCTCATGGGCGAGGTCTTTTGGTATGTATTCTCTGGCCGTGCGTCGCCTCGCTAACCCTCCCAGGATGGCCGTCTTTTACCCCATCTCCGCCCTCTGGACCATCTTTTGCAACATCATCTACAGCCCGCTCCAGCCCCTCGCCGACGCCGACCTCGAGCTGCTCAACGCGGCTCCGCAGCTCATCCAAGAGATGCGCCTCCGCCGCCTCGCCCGCGACGAGATGACCCACATGAAGATGGTCGACGACTTTGTCGCCGAGCTCGCTCGCCTCGCCACCCGCGCCGTCCTCAAGGCCCGCGCTGATGAGAGGGCTTTTCCTTGCTAACTGCAGGGCTTACTTGGGGTTGTTACGATAAAATACACGTCCGCTAGACCCTTTTCGTTTACGGCGCTCGCCACAGGATTCTTTTTGGGGGGGTGGTGTTTTGTTTTATGGTGTTTGCTGTCATTGCCGACTCTAGAAGTTAGATACAAAGGTACAAAAAAAGTGTGTGGGAGATGGACAGTCGAGATCGGCTGGGCTCGAGGTACCCTCCACTCTGCCGAGGCGGGAAGGCTACATGTAGCAGGGGGCGTATGGTTGACGCAGTCTAGGGGACCACAAGAGGCGTGACCCCGTCAGGCTGTTTGGGATTCGGGTTAGGGCGAGGGTGTAAGACCAGATAAAGAAAGGACAACCCCGGCAAAGATCAATGGGAGGGAAGAGGATACAAATCAAATACCTGGTTCCGTCCAGCTTCGCGTATGAGTTCTATCTTGGACGATGCAAACAGCCCGCGGTGTTACTGATCACCTGCCCTTTTAGGGCACGGTCGGCTCCCACCGTTGCTCCGCGTGAGCCAAGAGCCTAGCGTGCATAGACGGTGGGATGGCCTCCGAACCTGGCGGTATCCCTTTGCGGCGACTTTGCCAGGTGCATGGGCATGTTCGCAAAACGATGAGGTGTTGTCGTTTATTATCCTTGTGGTTGAGAGCAAGAACTCAGGATCTCGATTTGTTCGTGGCGTACCTACTCTACGGGAATTGATCTCGCTCTTTTCCACCTTGCTCGTTCCCTCCCTTTTCTTGGGGTTCTTGTCCCATTTCCCTTTGGCTCGAGCTTGGCCCGCTCCTTGGCTGAGACCACGCCTGTCTTTTGATATCAGCAGGCAATTGCAAGCATGGCAATAGTCATTGCAAGCATGGCAATAGTCAGGGGACATCGTCGTACCTATCAAATCAACGGAGGGCCAGGCATTTGATAAATCGGCTTTGACTCGTCGTTGTAGATGTTGTAGTGCACGCCCGGCTCGTCCTTGGTGTAGAGCGATGTTCCCACAACTCCAGCCGGGGTGTCATTACCGCCGCCAGTGATCTGAATATTGGTGCATTGGGGGTAGAACTGGGCGCCGCCAACGTCGTAGGCAGAATGGAGGGCCAGGATCTCGTGTCGGAGGACGTAGTTGCCGGCCTTGATGGAAGAGGGAATGGTGACATCCCAGTCTCCTCCGGCCAAGCGCAGTTGGTCGGCGGCCCAAACACCAGATTTACCACCGCCTGCGCCATACGAGATCTGCCCTAGCTCCGCGATCTTGAACCATCGAAGCTGCTTCTTGTCCGCGGTGACGCAATCTCCGTTGCAGGCCGCCAAGTAGGTGAACATGGGCCCGTGGTGCGACTCTGGCCAAGTCGTCCAGTGCAGCTTGATAGTGCTGCCGGCAGCGACGGGGACGGGGTAGATCTTGGAATTGGTGGCATTCACCGAACAGATGATGTCTGGACTGTCCACGTTGCTACCATAAACAGGCCCCGTATCTGTGTTCCAGGCCGGCCAGCTGATGGTCCCTTGGTCAGGCACCCACGGCGCTGTGGTTGGATTGAACCCGGTGTAGCTCTGGCCATCGATAGTCCATTTGTCAACATAGCCGTGGGCTGTGACGGGGCTAGGTCCAGCGAGGATAACGCCGAGGGCAGCTTGGAACAGCATTGTGAGGGAGTAGGCAATGAAGACGTGATGAGTTCGAATGGCCCGGACGTTTAGCCGGCGAGACGCTGGCTTTTGTAATGCAGTCCACATCGCTGCGCCGAGCATCTTCTACTTATAGAATCTTTGGGACCATGCCGAATACTACCGCTCGGGTCCTGGAATCGCAGGCTTTGTCCGGATGAAGTTGCCGGCGGGTGGTGACTCCGAGCACCATTGGGCGAAAGCAGACTCAATGAGCGGTTGGGGGGCGAAGGTTGCATTGACTATCCCCTCGCCCGACGGTGAAATGATATTCCACCGTATAGACGGTACGTCGCGTTGCATCGTCCATCGGGAAACTTGCCGTAAACCCCGGGGTGTCAAGCCGTGGCCCACGCTTGCTTGTGAAAGTTTCACTGTCTACGTAGGAAAGCAAGCAACTGGCATACCTGAGACTGCCTGTAAGTCTCGCTGCCGGCCATCCACCTAAAGCCTGGATACTCCGTGTGGGCCTGGTGTTGGCAGCTACAGAAGCCAACGTAGCACAGCAGCGGCAGCAAGACCAGGAGCAACCAAGGCTGCCAAGGAGGCCTTCCGAGAACATTGCTGCCGATGATGTCGGGCATCAAGATTGGGATAGCAACGAACGCCCGTCTTGGCCGCAAATACGACAAGGAGTAGATGGTGCCACCCGCCCTACGCACATCTCAAACCACCTGTTGAAAGACAGTGAAAAGGCAGATCAGCTGGGGGATCTTGATATTGCGAACTGTGCATCTGTCCATCCGTCTCTGTCAGCCCGCACCGCCCCCTGAGCATCCCCGTCCATCATCGTTCTCTCGAACATGCTCCTTCTCGCGGTCTTGGTCACTGCTAGCAAGACGGCGGCGATTTGCTCCGCTGCCGAGCCGGCCGACAGAATCCGCTACAGCGAGCCCGGCGGCATCTCGCTCTAGGAACACCTACATCGCCAGATATCTGCGCTCCTATCGCCGGCAGCCTAGAACCCGCCGCAGTTTTACACCATCGACCTTCCCGACACCGACAACTGCGCCGAGTGGCAGGTGTCAACCAAGGGCACGACGTGGGTCATGGCCAAGTTGGTCGGCGACAGCTCCGCCTCAATTTTAACGGCATTGCTAACACTATCGATAACGGTACTGGGGCCGACACGGCTACAGAAGCCGCCGCCCTCTACGGCTGCGGTACGACGGGCAGCTAGATTGGCGTCGTCGTTAATCCCATCAACCCGCGCTACTAGCAGACCCCGTTCATGGACGGCACCTTTTCTAACCCGAGAACCTAGGGCGTAGCGGATGGAGGAGAGGTGGCCCTCCACTACAGCGCCGGTGCTGGATGTTGGAACCGCAGGGCTGAAGGCGCACGAGGGAGAGGGTAAGAGTTATAGGGGGAAGTATTGTTTCAAGAGAAGGTCTATTTCCACTTTAAGGGTCGGCTATTTCCACTAAATTGCTGGCGTCGCTTCGTTCGTCAGTCGCGCGGCCCTTCGCTACGCTACGGGGCGCTTCCTTCCTCTCTCCCGCTCCTGGCAATTTTCCTGTCCCTCTCCGGAGGACAATCCGGGTTAGGGTTGAATACGGGAGAGACGAAGCGCCAATATCTGTCCGTCGGCCATCAACTCCATTCACTCGAGCTTCTCATCCCACCTATACCAATCATTTCTATTATCGTTCCAAGCGCTGATGCATCTACACTCTCGTCGTCGCTACTTATCCTGTCCGGAGGACAATATTGCGCTCAAACTTTTGGAAATTACTATGGGAAACTGATAAGCTTTAACGGCCCTTTCATCGCGGAGTGTCGATTGGTTGAAAGGATGGATGGATGGATGGAATTTATTTCGCCCGGAGGCACTGGGCCTATAGGGCCTTAGCACGCTAACTACATTCGGATCAAATCGGTTTGCCTTTAACTCGTACAAGCCCCCTACTTGGTTGAAAGGCTTCGGAGTGTCGATTGGTTGGAAGGCCTTTCTTCCACGAGACTCACGAAGAATAAACCCGATTTACGTCTACAGATCCTGCGTTTGCCTGTACGAGTTAAAAGGCAAACCCGATTTTGATCCGGATGTAGTTAGCGTGCTAAGGCCCTATAGGCCCAGTGCCTCCGGGCGAAATAAATTCCATCGCATCCCATCTGCGTTTCGCGCTTGTACGAGTTAAAGGCAAACCGATTTGATCCGGATGTAGTTAGCGTGCTAAGGCCCTATAGGCCCAGTGCCTCCGGGCGAAATAAATTCCATCCATCCATCCATCTGCGTTTCGCGTTTTAAATGGATCTCACAATTGTCGTAGGCGGCGCTGACGAGGCGGCTACGGCACGGAAGACATATCGCAAATGCCGGACCGAGCAAACCATTGACCAGTTCTACGACGCTCGCGGGAACGGAAGGATTGTTGTTAACTGTTTAGGTTGCCGGAACAAGCAGAAGCACCATGTAGCAATCCTTGGTTACCATTTTTTTCTTCATCTAACGTATCGCAGGTTGATGCGTCACGAGCAAGCATTCAGGCTTCTCGCGCGATCGCCCGCGGAGAATGTCGTGCCCCTCCTCTCGCACCTGCGTTTGCGCCTACACCTGTCCCACAACCTCTCCTGCCTATACCTAGGCCTCGAAGGAACCTCACACACGGCGTCCTTGCGGAGATGTATCACGAAAGGGGGCGCGTTGCTACAGATAGCCCGGAAATGGCAATCGCCAGGGATCAACGATTAGCAATCCAGCGACGCCACCGCGTGAAACGGCGCCATGGCGAGCAGCCTTCGCCAACCCCGCCGCTAAGCGGGTTGCTTCGAGGAGAGCAGGTACGGAATGCTGGTGATGAGGCACCTACGATCAACCGAGATAACAGGCTCCCCGTGCAAGTTTTTGAGGAAGAGCACTTCGAAGGTGACGCGGATGACTTACGACACGCATTGCCACAGCTGCCCCACCGTGGGTCACAGGTTCCCCAACGCCGTCCTGCCTCTCCTGGCCTCTCTCGTGGTCGTCCGCGTGGCCGTCCCCGACTTGCACGCAACCCAGTTGGTCGCCCTCGCAAGCAACGACTTGCCGAAGAGAATACCCCGCGAGAATTTGACGAGCCCGGTCCGCAGTTCATGGGAAACGATCAAGAGGCGCCACTGTCACCCGAAGATATTGCAATAAAGAGGGAGTTTGATGAAGCACTTGCCGCAGTGGAGATGCAGCGATGCCTGCGTTGCAAGGAGCGCTGGTTCGACATCAAGCTCATGGCGGACGGCGTTTGCAAGCGCTGCCACGACAAAGACGACAAGAAGCGGCAGGACGAACCTTTTCTCTTTTCCGCAGAGAACAAGCTTGATTTTGGCATCGTCCCACCCCAGTTGCCCCAACTAGAGCCGTTGGAGGAGCTTTTCATTGCGCGTGTGCACGTCAGCGTCAATGTATTCACTGTATGCGATGTTTCCTGCGAGAGAGTCTACTTACTAACTAGCACCAGGTTCGTGGGCAGCAATACAAGTATCGTGGTCATATTGTACACTTCCTGCGCGACGTGGGCAAGGTGTATTCCGAGCTTCCCTTATTGCCCAAGGATTTGGACATTGTTATCCTCCGCCCACACACACACACACACACACACACACAATTTATTCCGCCCGGCGGGCCTAACCCGAAAGGGCAACTATCATGCAATCTACTAATACATATCCTAAAATGGATCCTGATCTCATGAAGCCCGTACATCCTCCTTTTCTGGCTTATCTCCTTACAATTTTGCCCTCTCTGCTGCGGATGCTCGTGGGTTAGTTGTACGAATAGTAAGCTGGCTTGAAGGCTAGTCTCCAAGTGTCCAACGTCCTATCTTCGGCGGCTGAAGCGCGCTTACTCCGTGTGACACGAGATGAAGGGGGTTGTTAGTCGGGGTTTAGGATGGTGAGGTTAGTTTGCTTCATTCTGTTGTTGTTCAGTCCTCAGACGACCTGTGGCAATGGCAAAACGTATCGTCGCCCGCACCGCCCGCATGTTGGGGGACCAGTCCTTGTCATCCGAGGGCGACTTTCCTCCCAGGTAGAAGGAGAGGTTCCCCCTGTGGACATCCGTACATTGCAGCATCTCCCTACGGTGTTGATCCCATTGCTTGCATCGGAAGAGGAAGTGGTCCACTGTCTCTCTGGCTTGTCCACACGTACACTGGTCTGACGGTGCTGCTTTGATGCGATGCAGGTATGTGTTGAGCTTGGCCATGCCTGTTCTAAGCTGAGCAAGCACGCCGGCCTCGCTTCGGGACAGGTGGTCGTATAATAGTTGGGTGTGCTTCCCTGGTAACGCTATATCGACTCTCTTGGAATGTCTGCCCACTTTGTCAGGTAAGGACGTGGGCGGTGCCCGCTTTGCCCATGCAATACGGAGGGCTGTTGACCGCATGGCAGGATCCTGCGTTTGTGGCGTAGCGTCCTGCCGTGTTGCTTCCTTTGCTTTCGCTTTGGCTGTGTTCAGGAGCTCGTTTTTGGTACCCGCTTGGATCCAGACGACCGAGATCGTGTTTCCCGCCTTGCGTAAGGCACTTATCGCATCGTACGCCTGACAGAGATATTGTTGTCCTGATTGCTGGTGTGGTCGCTCCAAGGCCATCACGGCTGCCTTGTTGCTGGTGGCAAGGATGATCTTTCGGTACCTGATATTTCGAATCAACCTCAACGCGTACCCAATAGCCGCAAGCTCGCCTGAGAACGAGGTTTTGCTCCGACCTGGAGCCCAGCGTCACACTAAAGGCTTCGTTCCTTGAGCCATCTCGCATCGGCAGCGGGAGACGGACGACTCCTCCGATCCCGACCATGTTGTTTCGTGCGGAGCTGCTTACGGCGATCCGGACCGCCCACTCTGTCTTTTTTTGCTGGATGCCCGTTCTGTCAACCGTAGTGCGGACTCGCCTCTCCCATGGCGCTAATACGACGGGAGCGATGGTTTCGAGGCTGTCCAATGGGACGTCCTTGAGGAGATCTGCTACTTGAAAGAAAGGGGAGCGGTAGGATCTCCGGAACTTGCGCATCCGGGAAGTGGTGTTGCGGAGTGGATTCGTCTCTGGTAGGGTGTGGATGTCCGTCCACATCTTGATCGCCCTCTTCCAGAATCGATCTTGAGCCGTGGGGATGTGAGCATCTGCTTCTGCTACGCGTGTTGCTACCGTGCTGAACGTTCCTATGATCCCTTGCGCCGCGACCCTCTGCACCCTGTGTATGGCCGGCACGGTCTTCCAATTGCATTGGTGCATCCAGACGCTGGATGCGTAGTCCACCACTGGCGCGACCATGGCGGTGAACAGCTGCCGCGCCGTAGCCGGGGATAGACCACTGAGCCGTTTCAGCTCCATCGCCGCGCTGAGCCCTTTGGAGGCCGCTCTTGCGATATGCTCCTTATACCTGAGCTTGGCATCCATGACCACTCCAAGGATCTTAACGTGGTCTTTCGGCTGAACATCTTGACCCAATTGATCAGTAAAGGGCTCCGAGTTGGCTTTATAGGCCTTGCGGGTAAAGTGGATGACGGCTGTCTTGTCTGCTTCAAATGTCGCTCCGCTTCTCTTTTCCCAGTCTAGTGCTTGGTCGATGATTGCTTCGATGCCCTTGCGTGTGCTTTGTGCCGTCGGTCCTGTGACCCAGGCGGTAAAGTCATCGACAAAGGCTATTGCACCACCGTTGCTATCGATCTTTCGCTGGACCAGATCCGCGTTGAAAAAGAGGAACAAGATAGGGGAGAGGGGCGAGCCTTGGGGCAGGCCAGCCTGTGGGAGGTCCCGTCGTTCTGCAGCATGCCCGTTGACCTGGATAGAGGCCGTACGGTCAGAACAGAAAGCTTCTGTCCATCGGCACAGCTCTTCCGGGATACCACGTGCCCTCATCCTCTGGACCAGCCGTTCCTTGCAGACTCCGTTATAGGCTCCCTTGACATCGAGAGCTAATGAGGCTGACAATCTTCCGTCCTCTCCAGGCCGTGTAGATCTGCTCCTGTAGAAATACCAGCGCCTGCTCTGCTGATCGCTGCTTCCGCGCGCCGAAGTGGTTGGTGGGCAGGAGGCCGTAGGTCTCCACGGCGTGGGACAGCCGTTCCGCGATCACCGACTCCAGCGCTTTGCCCAGCGTTGCTAGGAGGGAGATTGGTCTCCACGCCTTTGCGATGGTGTAGTCCTTTTTGCCCGGTTTCTTGAGCGGGATGATATTAGCATGTCGCCACTGGCTGGGAAGGGCCCCGTCCTCCAGTGAGGCACGGAAGAGCGCCAGTACATGGTGCTTGACCACCTGCCAGACTTCCTTCCACACCACTGCCGGCAAACCGTCCTCCCCTGGTGCCTTCCAGGACTTCGTTGCGAACAGCTGTCGTTCGACTTCCTCCATCGTAAGGATAGGCGTCATGATGGGTGCCCTCTGTGGTCTTGGACCTTCATCGTCGATCGTATCGGGCAAGGCCGGGAAGAATCTTGTTAGGAGCTCTTCGGCCTGTTCTCTATGATCGGCCGTGGATGTACCATCTGCTCTAACAAGTTGCGGGATCCTTCCAAACGTGGTATCATCTCCGGATTTTAGATACTTTGCAGCCTTCCAAATGTTGTCGTTGTCCGCAAGGAACTCGGCCCAGTGCTTCTTCTTCTGCTGCCGGATGGCATCGTGGTACTGTTTTGCTGCACCCTTTGCCAATTCCTCAATCTCGGCTGTGGTCCAACCTGCCCGGCGTTCCGAGCGAGCGCGGTTCCTCCAGTGCGTGTAGATGTGACGTAGCTGCGTCAGGTCCGTAGTCCACCATCGCTTTGCGTATGGCGATGGCCGGGCTTTGGGAGTGAGGGAATGAACCGCGCCTGAGACAGTGGACATCAGGCGGTCCGTTCTCTGCTGGACTGTCCCCTCCGCTGGGGTGTCCCCTAGTGTATTTGCAATTTTGGCTCTGATGTCTTTCCATGGCGCGTTCTTGAGAAGCAGTCGGTCGTGGTGCGTCGGCACAGGTACCTCAATATCGAAGACTGTTTCAATCGCGCGGTGATCTGAACCGTGTTCCGTTCTATGGACTCCACATCTGATCACGGCTTCTGCCAGTTCCTCCGAGGCCAGGACCAGGTCGATAGTCGAACCGTATCCACCTGCTTGCCATGTTATTGTGCCCCTTGGGAGTAGAGTGCTTAGAGTCAGCTCGTTCATGAGGTCGATGATGGGGTCGGCTTCCCCTTGTCTCACGGATGAGACGTCGTCTCCTCCCCACAATTGGTCGTGGCAGTTGAAATCACCTGCAACCACTATATCGACAGTCGTTCCTACGCCCCGTTTCGCCTTTGCTACCACCCTGCGAGAGGTTCTCGCAGGTGTCTTTTAGTGCCTCGCCGTCCCCACACGGTACGTAGACGGACGCGACCAGGACTACGCGCTCCGGGAGCCGTATGACTGCTGCCGTGATGTCCGGGGAGTCCACTGCCACCTGCTCGGCTTCCACGATTTTGTTCACCCAGAGCATGCTCCGGATAGCCCATCTACCTTCCTTCAACGTGCACGGGATCATCTTGGTCCATTTGTGATGCTCCATAGGGGTCGTCAGAAGCCGTCCTTGGATCCTCCGCGCCTGGGGTTCCTGAATGGCTATGACGGCAGCGTCCTGGATTGCCACGTCGTTCATCAAACTATCATGCACCTCCCCTTGCTTTCTGACGTTCAATTGGATGACCTGAAACGTCCTATTCATGACGAGATGGATAGAGCTTCCGGCAATTCTTGCTGAACGATTCATGTGGTCCTCCGCACAGAACGCACTTCGGTATAGCTGCTGAGCACTCGCTGTGACGGTGGCCCTCACTAGCGCACATTCCACACACTTGAGGGTTCCTGCACTGGAAAGCTTTGTGGCCAATCTGCTGGCAGTTGTAGCATTGGTTCGGCCGCGCCCGACGTTCGAAGATTCCCGTGTATCCCGATTCGCCTCTCGCGTGGAAGAAACCCTCATTGATGAGCCTCTTAGCATCGCCGGCTTTGGTGATATATACCACCATCGATCCATACGCTTTCGCAGTGTCCTTCCGGCTCAACCAAGCCAACTTGGCGATCTGCACGTCGTTCTCTCGGCCCAGGGTTTCCGCCGCTCCGGGGAGTACTTTGCCTTCAGGGTCGAGAACGGCCGTACGGTTGACGTTGTCAATTTTGACTGGGTACAGCTGGTCACGTAGGACGTGTGCACCCGGCGCCTTCTTCGCTTCGATGATGTCCTTGATTCTCTTTACTTCCGCTTCGTTCCTGCCAACTGATCCTAAGGCGGTTGATGTTTCCTCTGTCTCTGGTAACGGCAAGACAACGCCATTTGGGTTGGTCTCCCGGCGCTCGCATCTCGTTCTCGATGAGTTTGCGAAGAGCCACTGGTGTAGCCTCTTCGATGTGTTCCTCCGGTACCCTGGTCATGTCTACCGTGCAGAACGCTGGCTCTGGCGTAGCCGTCCGGCTTGCGGAGGATGCCAGACTAGGACCGCTGGTAGGAGGTGTACATCGGGCGACATCCGCATACGCCGGCCGAGCAAGAGGGGCTTCCTGAGCCTGGTTCATGGTGTGGAGCTGCAGTCTGGTGTCCTCGAGCTCGCGGCGGGCTTGGGTGAGTTGCTCTCGCGCTTGCGACAGTTCTTCGGTCAACCGGGCCGTCATTTTGGCCATCTCTTCTACCATGTGATCCCTGAGCTTTTCGAATTGAAGCTGAAATTCCATTTTGATAGTGTTCAATTTGTTTTCGAAGTTGCAGTCCGCAGTTTGCTCTTGGCCCTGGATTCCCTCCCTTGTCTCTCTCGGCCGCTGCGGCTCCGAATTGATGCGATTTTTGTGGTTTCTCAGCATTCTCTCACTGCTGTTTTCCTCCTCACAGTTCCCATATCGTTTTCTTCTTGCATTGATTCCATCGCCCTCGCCGTTTTCACCCTTTTGCGCTGGGGCCGGCGATATCCCACTCCTGGGGACCCCGAATCGCCTCTCATGACGTCAATGACGTCTGAAGCGCCGCGCGCCGCACCTGGCATCTGGAAAGACGGAATCTTCAACCAGCTGCCTCAAAAGACGTGAAGAAGATTAATATAGTAAGTAAAAGGTGAATTGGGTGTCGCTAGACCCATTCAGCTCACAGATCTGGATGTTTCAGTATCACCACTCTCTCTCCTCCGCCCACGTGGATCTGAGAATGTGTCACGGATTAGGACCCGTACGGTCTTGGCTTGCAGGACGCAGGACGTCCCGTCCAATCATTCACGGAAACATTGGACCAATCATAACGCCAGAAGGGGGTGCTCCCGGCGCTCCCTTCCAGCCCCGGGAGCACGGGGAGCATCTACGCTCCCAACGCTCCCAATGCTCCCCGGGAGCATAGGGAGCACTGGGATCAACGGCTCAGATAGCATTATATAGCCACTCGTTCTGGGGAGCTCTGGGAAGTTCTCCAGTTAGCAATCACAACTACAGTTCGCTACAAGCTCGAAAGCCTACTGTTGAGACAAGTCTTTGTTGTGCACCCTTTGGCTGCACCGAACCTAAGCACCCTTGAAAGATTACCTTCGACCGAAGCCGAACCCTAACAGGACCGGGTCCAGAAGTAGGTTCGTCACAGAATGCTGAACAGATGGACCGACAATTCCGCAACCGCTTCCGAGTCCGCCGAGCAGCAGTCGAGACATGGCTCAGATTCCTCGCCGACAACCACCCTGGCTATCGGAGTTTCACCTGGAACTACGACAACCTCTCCCAGTTGCCAGAGGACGGCAACGTCTTTGATCAGCTGAATATCCACGAGGTCGAGGAGTGTGAAGGGTTGCCTGCAGATTCTGGCCCTGTTGAAGCGCCGGAAGAGGACGGAGAGGCTGTTGACGAAGCTGCGGTGCCCAATGTGCTAGTCCACGACTCAGAATTGAACCAGCTGCAAGAGCGAGTCGACCGTGGGGCTGCCGAAGTCAATGCCGCCAATGACCAAGTTCCCCTACATCCCGTTGAGCCTCAGGCTGCTCATCAGCTGAAGATGCCTTCCATCCGACGTACTCCTCTCGACGAGTTCAACCAAACGCATGCTCTGGTTCTCTCGAAGTACCAAGGTAAGCTGGTACTTCCAATCTAACGTTAGTTAACGTAATCCATCACCTTCTGGGACACACCACCTTGTGGGACAGCTTTCTGCCCCACACCCCACCACGTCGACTTCGGACGCACTCCACTACGCCATTGTGCCCGGCAAAATGCCAAAGCCTCTACAGCACGAAGATAGAATCCAATTAGCACTCGAGGCCTTACGTTCAGGCCAAATCAAAATCATTCGCAAGGCTGCGGATGCGTTTGGTGTACCGAAGTCCACTCTCCACAGACGCGTCAAGGGGGGCGGTACGCGTCAAAAAGCTCAAGTCAAGAACCGAAAGCTACGCCCAACTGAAGAAGCAGCCTTGATTCAATGGATCGAGTCATTGGACGACCGTGGGATGTCGCCGACGATCGGTTATATCCGACAGATGGCTGACCTTCTTCTCCGCGAGCGTGGAAGCTTCACTCTACTCGATGCGTCTCTTACATCCACCCCGGTCCCGGCAATGACTGTCGGTGAGAACTGGGTCCAGCGGCTTCTTCATCGGCATCCCCATCTGGAGACGAAGTATTCTAGAAAGTACGACTATCAACGGGCCTTATGCGAGGATCCAGAGAAGATTTCAGCGTGGTTTGCACGAGTGCAAAGGACCATCAACGAATACGGTGTTCTTGACAGCGACATCTACAACTTTGACGAGACTGGTTTCCAGATGGGTGTTGCAAGCACGTCTAAAGTGGTCACTCGATCTGACCGACGGAATCGACCTGTTGTTATCCAGCCGGGAAATCGAGAGTGGACAACTGTCATCGAGTGCATTAACGCATCCGGCTGGAGTGTTGACCCGATGATTATCTTTGAAGGAAAAGTCCACATTTCGTCGTGGTACGACGGCTCAGTGCTGCCAAAGACATGGCGGATTGGAGTCAGCGATAACGGCTGGACAACCGATGAGCTTACCTTCGAGTGGCTTCGAGAAGTCTTCGAGCCACAACTCGAAAACGGACTGTTGGTCGATATCGGCTTCTCATTCTCGATGGTCATGGAAGCCATTCGACGCCTGCATTCGACAAATTCTGTACTGAGCATCGGATCCTTACAGAGTGTATGCCTCCGCACTCGTCGCACTACCTCCAGCCCCTTGACGTTAGCTGTTTCGCTGTGCTTAAGCGGACGTACGGCGACCTTGTCAAAGCGAAGATAGCACTCGGGGTTCATCACATTGACAAACCGCGATTCCTCGAACTGTTTCTCGAAGCTCGGAAAACGACATTCAATACAAAGAACATCGCAAGCGGCTTTAGAGCTGCAGGGCTCTTGCCTTTCGATCCAACTCAGGTTCTTTGTCGGCTACAAACCAGGATACGGACACCGAGTCCCCCTCCTACCCCTATCCAACCGCCAAGTCTGCCTCTCAAAACGCCCGCAAACATCGTCGAACTTGACTCTCTCCATGTTACAAGGGCTGGTATTCCAGGGCTTGAACAATCAGCTGCCGGGGGAACCGGCAAAACCAAATGTATTAATAAGAATAATCTTCAATGGCCTCGAGAAGTCCATAAAGAGAGAAAGAGAAGTTCTGGAGCTATCTGACATTCTGAGTCTTTCATACATGAAGGGTCTCGATGAGAAGATGACGTGTTGGAAGGTAGACCAAGAGGTCCGAGCACATGAGGGTCAAGGCCCAGAACGTGGCAAGATATCGGTTGGTCTAGGCCGGAGAGATCACTCGGCTTAGGCCAGGTGCGGTTGCATGCGGCGCCACCCTCGCTGCTCAGAGAGAGATATCACGGGGTTGGAACCCTACTTACAGAGGGAAGAGGAGGACAAGGACAATTGGCAGAGTCTCATAGCCTCCTAGGCTCGGCCGTGTGAATTCCCATCTTCCGATGAGTGGCCATTGATCTCTAAAAAAAAACGATTGATGATGGTTGCGTCCACGTGGTGATCCGTGTGACACTCCAGAGGAAACACCAGAGAGAGATAAGCCCAACAGATCAGGCGCTTCAGAAAATCATCAAGGGCTGCCAGATGGCGATGCACAATGCTACTCTTTTGCAGGAAGAGAACTCGCGACTTCGAGCTGAAAATGGTCGACAAAAGAGAAAGCGGGCACGCCGAGCTTTCATTCAAACAGGAGGGACTATGACGATTGGAGAAGGGATGACACACATCGAGGCCTCCCAGAATGCTCGTCAGAAGGGTCAAGGAAGCCAGGAAGCTCGTCGAGAGGTCGAAGAAGGAGAGGTGGGGCCATCGGACACGACTGCGCCTATCACGGTCAGGATCACCGTGGTAGGGGCAAGCTGGTATATTGCGTGGTTGCACGAGGAACCGAATGTGGGAGGCGAGGCGCACTCAGGGAAAACCCTGTGGCTGCGCACAGACCAGCGCAGAGCTACGTACAGCCCACCTCGGGGTTCAGCCGTGCAACCCTAACCCTACAAGGAACGGGCTGTGCCCGTGACAGCGCCAAAGGCACGAAAGCGTGCGCAGCCGAAGTGCAGTGTTTGTGGCTCAATCGAGCACAACGCCAGAAAATGCCCTTGTAAATAAGGACTCGAATTATGTAGAATGCATTCCGAATAGACTCTCTTTTGTGTTGTGAGGTGCGTCCGAAGTCGACGTGGTGGGGTGTGGGGCAGAAAAGTGTCCCACAAGGTGGTGTGTCCCAGAAGGTGATAGATTACGTTAGTTAGTTATCTAGCTATATCTTACGTAACTGTGGGTACGGGTAGTTAGCCGTCCCACTGCCATTGGTAGTTACGATCCACATCGTCAGGGGTCCCTGCCCAGCGGTCACCACAGTTTGCCGCCACACAAAGCGCTCGACGCCCCCGTCGAGATGCCGTTGACAACGTTGTCGCTGTCACTTGTGGTGTTGTTGCTGTTGTAACCACTGTTGTAGAATGCCGGGCGCAATCGATGCCAGTCGTTGTTCGGGGAGCCATTGGTCAAATTCAGCGCCCAAACCGTCATATTTGACGAGGTACTGGTTACCGTTACCACGGAGCCGGTGACTGACGATGGCTTTGACAGTCTGGTTGTGCGTCGTGACTGGCTGAATGGCGGGTAGTTGTCTTCCATATGGGTCGAAGGTGTGTGGCTCCAAATGGTCAATACTGACGACGTCGTGGATCCTCCACGATGGTGGGAGGCGTAGCCGGTATGCGGATCGTCCGACACGTTCGACAACTTCCAGCGGTCCCGCGTATTGTTGACTGAACTTCGGCCCGATGAGGTCAGTTGCCGGCATATTGTAACCTTTGTGGACCCGCAGCCAGACTTTACTGCCCACGTCGAAAAAACGTGGCATGTGACGACGGTCGTAGTAGTGTTTCATCGTCATTGCGGCGATGGCGACGGCGTCGTGTGCTTCCATACGTAGCTGTGGAAGGTTTGGATCTCTAGCGGGTTGGTGGTCACCGATGACATCCGCTACGGCAACTGGGTTGAAACCCTTAACGATTTCGTTCGGCGACTTGCCGGTCGTCCGTGACCGTATATTGTTGTGTTCGAACTGCAATCGTGGAACGGTTTCCGGCCATCTAGTGAAGTCATCCAATGCTTGGATGTAGTGGCGTAATGCCGATTCGATGGTTTGGATTGTACGTTCGCTCTGACCGTCGGTTGATGGGTGGTATGCCGTCGTGTAAAGGAGATTGGTGCCCAGTGTCTTCCAGATGGCTCGCCACAACGCGGCTGTGAATTTCGGGTCGCGGTCTGACAGGATGACCTTCGGTAGGCCCCAGTTGGCCGTCAGCAGGCGATTCAACAACTGTGGTCCCCAGTGTGACGATTTCCATGTCGATTTGCCCAAGACTATTTGCGTCTCCTTGCTGAGTTTGTCGACGATGACCAGTGCAACGTCAAGCTTGTCGGTAGATGTCGGCAGATCGACGATGAAATCGATTGTGATCATATAGTATGGGCACTCGTTGCCGGTTAGCGGTTGCAAGGATCCATATGGCGAGTGGTGTCGTCGGTCGTTCGCCTTGCATTGTGGGCATGCGTTGACGTACGCGCGCAACATCTTTGTTGGCTGGCTGATGCAGAAATTAGATAGCCGAGTGCGCAACGCTTGAAAGCCTCTGTGGTTTCCGTCGTGTATGGCGTTCAGGATGTCGGTCAGACAGGTACGTGGGACACACAGGCGGGGAACCTGGCCGCCGGTTTTCCAAAGTAAACCTTTATGTAGTTCGAATGGTAGATTTGCTCTGTTTGCTGGTAGAAGGCTGTTGTTTTGGCGGATGACGGTCATCGTGCGCTTCCAAACTGGATCCTGCAAGTATCCTTCTTGTAACCGTTCAACAAACTCTGGGTGGATGTCCAGGGTGACGATACCGGAGGTCGTTGTAGCCGTCGGCTGGCCAAGATCGACATCCTTGTCCGCCGGTTCGGGGAACGTTCTGATTGACGGAAGCCGGAGAGGTGCCGTGGCGGCGCAAAACGCCCAGTGTTCCTCTCTGTCGTTGGGAAGGTTATCAAGACCTCCGGGTGCTTGCGGATCGGTAACGTTGTTCGTCGACGGTAGTCGTGACAGTGCATCGGCCACGACGTGGAATTTGCCGGGCTTGTGTTGGATTCGCAGGTCAAACGTACTGAAAAACTCAGCTGCGCGGATAAGTCGTTTGTTCGTCGTTGATGTAGAGCTGGTAATGTCTGCCGTTCTGTTGTTGAGACCCAAAATTGATTTGTGGTCTGTAAAAACGTAAAGGGGGGATGACTTGGTAGCGGTTATCCATCGCTTGCACTTGGCCAACACCCATACCAAGCCGAGAACTTCCATCTCCGTCGGCCAGTAGTCCCTTTCGGCCAACGACAGTGTTCGGGAGAGGTACGCGAGTGGCTGGATGGCGGTGCGCGGGGGATATTTGACGATGAGGCCGTCCTTGGTGACTTTTTGCAGGGCGGCTGGTTCAATGTGGTAAACCTCAGCGCCGATGCCGAGTGCCGATACGTCTACGTCGATGCAAAATGGATCCGCGTCGCGGAAGAATGCTAGTGTCGTATGTCTGGATAATGCGGCTTTGACCGCTTCGAAGGATGCCAGTTCCTCGGAGGTGGGCAATAGTAACTGAACCGCGTGCGACCATGACCGTCGTTTTCCTTTCCGATTCCGTGTTTTCAACAATGCCGTCTTTCGCCGTTGCAGCGGTTCGACCAGGATAGAATACAGCGGTACATTGTGCCTGAGCCAACCGGTGGCGCCGATAAAGTACTCGAGGTCCTTGAGGGTAGCTGGAAAGTTCAACTTGGTAATGGCTGACAGCCGTTCTGTCGTGGTTGACATGCCCATGCTGTTTACCATACGGCCGAGAACTGTCGCGCTGGGAAATGCGATGAACGATTTGCTGGGCCCGATAGATATATTTCGGCGGCGCAATGCGTCAAATACGCGGCGAAGGTGGGCGAGGTGGCCGTCGTCGGTGTCGAATTTCCGGGAACCGATGGCGACGTCATCGCAATATGCGTCGGCTGCGTCGATGTGTTTGAGAAGCAAATTCATTTGGCGTTGAACGTACGCATTGCTGTTTCGGTAACCCATAACGACACAGTTGAAGGTATATTGGCCTTCGGGAGTGTTCATGGTAAATACCCAGCGGTCACGCGGGTCGACCAACCATTGATAGTAAAACGCAACGGCGTCGAGGATCGTGATGTACTTGGCGTTGGCCAGTCTTGCCATAATGTCGTCCTGTGACTTCATTGGATATGCGTCGGGAAGAACGATCTTGTTGAGCATGCGAATGTCGACTACCATGCGGCCTTTCCTGGTGCCATCGGGCATTGTTCGCCACACGACGAAGACAGGGAAGGAAAATGGCACTTGAAACCGGGTCTTTGTGGCCTTTCCGCCGCTTTCCAGTTTCCCAATGGTATCCTTGACGACGCCGCGGTCCTCTGCGTTCATGGGGTAGATTCGGCATTTCTTTGGAAGTGTTTCATGCCAGCCGGGTCGTAATTTAACGCGCATCCATTGGTCTTGGTCCAGGTTGACAAAGCCTTTGTCTTTGAAGACGTCCTGGTATTCGGTTACCAGTGACCACAAGGGGGCCATTTGTGCGGGCGGTAAGTTGTAAATTGTGACGCCGCACGGATGCTGAATAGTGTTGAGCTTAATGTCGTCCTCGGTCATTGTTGCAAGTCTGCGTTCCTCTGGTGGTGGCGCGGGTTTGTGAACGGCCAGTTCGGCGGCGGCAGCGTCGTCGACCAAGTACGCCTGACAGTCTGGTTCCATCGATACCAGGTGGCCGACGCATTGGTTAGCGTGGACCGTAATCGGGCGGTTCGTGTCGTTCCGCACGATGGCTGATTCCATGTGACAATCTGCGACGGCTGCAAATACTGACACGTTCAACGTGGCTGGTTCGAACAAGAGGGTCTGGCCGTCGTCAACATGAACGGCGTGGTTGACAGCGATAGACGCCAGCGTTTGTGGTGGAATAGAAATGCGATGTTTAGCGATGACTTTCGACTTGATGGGTTTGCCGTGCCGTTTGGTGGTAATGGGTATCCGGATGCCGCCACACGAATTGATAACGATGGCTTCGTCAGATAGCAATATGTCGAATTTCTCCGGGGTCATGCAATCCATACCAAGGAGCATGTTGGCGCGTAAGTCGTCAACAATCGTAACCTCGCGTGTAAAGCTCGCGATGGCGGTTGAGCCGGATGGTAATGTACCGTAGAAATTGAGGTCGATGATGGCGTAGTCTAGTGTGTTGTGTACTCCTTTTCCGATGCCACGGACCATCAGGGGGCTGGCACGGTGACGAATGACTGTATGGGGGCGGCCAACCATTGCCTGTCGACCAACGTTGCGGTACAGCCTGTATCTGCGCAGATATCATGTTGTTGATTGGGAATGTTGATGTCGGGGACGATGTTCATCTTGAGGTAGCTCCATGTCTTGAATCCGAATCCAGAACCACGGTCCGGCGTGGAATCGACGTTTGACCGGATGACAGTTACCGGTAGCATCTTGACATGCGTAGGCGGACGCTGCTTGGCACCCTCCGTTCCGCCTACCGGGACCGGGGGCGCGGGTGGTTTTTTGATTCGACGATCTTCGAAAGATGCATCGGATCGTCGGCGACAGGGTGTGCCTCAGCCAAGTGGGCATCGACGACTTCTCTGGCGCTCGGAATGGCGCCGGCAGTGTCAGCTCTCGCCTTCCTGTCGGGTCGAGGGCGTTTGAGGTGGTCTGCGTATATGTGTGCCATCAGTTTGTTGTTTGACGGAAAGCTCTTCGCGCAATGCCGGCATTTCGATGCGATGGACAGCGACACGAATTGGGCCACGACATCGTCAGGCGTGTCGGTGGTGTCGGTATCCGGGCCGCGGTGGTCGACATCCAGCCATTCCGGTGCGGCGGGATATTCGTCGTCGGGATAGGGGGCATTGCCGTAGTAAGATTCGGCGGGGCCGAAGTCATCCGGACCGGCGACATCCTGCTCCGGCGCATCTTCAACCGACGGCTGTTGGTATTGGGCGGAGCCGTGGAACGCTGGGATGGCTCTGCCGGGTGTGGGTGGCCGGTATTGATTACGTTGCGGTGGCGCGGGAAGACGTCGATTTTCAGGAACGACTGCTCCCGGTTGTTGCGCCTGCTGTTGTTGCTGGCCGTACTGCCGTTGATTGTTGGCGGGCTGGTTTCCGACATTGTACTGGTTGTACTGCCACTGTTGTCCTTGTGGTTGCAATCCTTGGCCGCGAATCTTGGCCTTGTGGTTGATACCGTTGTTGTTGATAACGGTTCCAGAGTGACTGTTGTTGTTGTTGCCCCTGATTCCGATATGGCTGGCGGTACCGGTTGAACTGTTGACCCTGTTGATATTGGCCGCGTGGTGGGTACTGTTGGCGATACGGCTGTTGCGGTTGGCGAAATCGTTGCGCGCGCTTCCGCAAGACGCTTTCGCGTTCTTGAATTTGACGTAAGAAACTGTCGATTTCGGTGGTGGAAGTCGGCTTATCCAGTTCACTCTGAATGTCTCCGTCGAGTGCCTCGAACGCAGCGATCAACTGGCCGTGCCGGCTCATGTCGCACGCCTTTGCATTGCGCATCATTGTCTGCACAAAGGCCATGATATCCTTGTCATTGGCGACATCGGACATCGTAAACCGGGACTGCTTGAGGGTATCCAGTGCCACTGAATAGTCGATCTTGAAACGGCTTTTCAACTTGTTGCAGATGGCGTTGATGGTTGCGGTACGCAACAATTCCCGATCGTCGTCAGTGAGGATGTGGGAATGCCAAACCAATGCAGGGCCTTGCAGGCATTGGGACCAAATACGGCGTACCGCGTCGTCGCCATGGGTGGCGGCGAGGTCGACCAACCTGTCGCAAAATGGAAAGATGTCGGTATATTTGTTGATTTTGCCGCCCGATATTAGACCTGCGCCAGATGGGTCTTTGGCGGATGGATCGAAATAGCCAACGTCGACTGCCTGCAACGCGGTGGATGCGGCTGGTTGTTGACGCTGTTGATGGTCGATTGCGGCTGCCAGAAGGTTACCCATGTCGGCATTCTGGTTCTCTCGATGTTGACGGAAAGCGGCAGCCATCAATGCGGCTGCGGCTTGTGCTGTAAGAGGGCCATCTGGGTCTGGGACTGGTTGGCGTCGCCCGTTGTCAGCCATGTCGACGTTGTTGTCCGTACTGGTCGAGCGTCGGTAGGTGCTGGTCTTTGGCGTGTTACCCGTTGATGGGAGGTCTGACGTGGTTGGTGTAGGGGAGGATGGTCTGGTGGAGGATGCGTGTGTGTAGAGCGTGGGCGTTGATATTTCCTCGGAGGCGTTGGAAGCAGTTTCCACAGGTTGGTTATTTCTTTCCGATGGACAGTCGGTCGTTACTGCCTGGTGGTGGTTGTTGCTTCCCACACTGGATATAGAAGGTGTCGATGTAGTCGTCACGGGTCGCCACTTCTTGAACCAGGAGTAGAAGCTGTTGAAAGACTGTTGGCTGGTTGACTAGGCTGGCGGCCACGGTTCGTCGTCGTCGATGGTAGTGTAGGTGTCTCCGACTAACGAACGTGCGTGGTCGATATCCTTGCGGTCGACATGCGTTACGTGCGGGTGGTCTGTCCCGACGAAACGTAACAACTGCCGTGCTCGGAGTTGCCTATCCACGGCTGGCGTGGGCATCGGGTCGTCCGATTGTTGGTGGTGTTGTAAGTGGCGTGTATGACGCAACGGCTGACAACTTCCGATGCGTGGAGAAATGGCCCGCCGGATACGGGCGAGATGCGGAACGGTCTGGCGGAGCGGCGTAGCCGGCTCTCTGGTGCGGTCGACGTCGGTAGGTCAGCCGGCTGGTGCTCCGTCACGGCCCGGGGGCCACGGTGCTGGTGCCGCGCGGCGGTGCCGTATGGCGACGCCGTTGACAAGGGTCACGTCGGTCTGGTTGTGGGCACCAGATTGTGGTGGCCGTTTGCATGCAAAAGCGACAAGGATCTCGTTAATTGATTTGTGATGGTTCTCTCGAAGTACCAAGGTAAGCTGGTACTGTTGGAAATCCAACAGCCAGAGTAGCGATACTTCTGAACAGGGCGCGCAACGTAGTGCAAGCAAGGTCACTGATATGAGGCTTCAATTCGTGATGCAATTGTCTGACAGTCTGATTGATGTAACTGGAAGAAAGGAGATCCTCTGTGCCCTGAGAAACGCTGCATTGGGCCCCAGTCTGGTGGGCCCAATAAGCCCCTGTCATTGACCCGCCGTACCGTATCTTCAGCCACCCGTTTTGTGCAACAGGTACTTCCAGTAACTACCTAAGGTAGTTAACTAACGATCTAGCTATATCTTACGTAACTGTGGGTACGGATAGCCGTCCCACTGCCATTGGTAGTTACGATCCACATCGTCAGGGGTCTCTGCCCAGCGGTCACCACACGCTTCGTCCAAATGGGTAACCCTGTAGTTTAAGCGAGATGAGCGGTGTCGTAACCCAGGGTTCAGGATGGTTCGCTTCCAAAAGGCTCGCTTGTAAAAGTCGCCGGTCATTGGCTGGCGGGCGGGCGCGAGCGACAGGGTCCCGGAAAAAGGGGAAAGGGTAATTGAACCCCCCCCCAAAAAAAAGCAACGGACGAGATGAGATGAGATGAGATGAAATGAAATGAAGAGGGTGAAGGAAAGGAAGGAGGTCAGGCGGGATATATCAATACATCCATATGGACAACCAAAACTAGCCGACAGCACCTCATCATACACCCGAAATCAGGGACGAACATCATCCGCATCCTGGACGCCTACGGCTGCAGCTGAGAGAAAAGAGAGGGGCAGCAGCATGGCCGTCGGCGAACTCATCTACAACGCCGAGCATCGAGTGGTTGTGTGCCGGCCCTGCGGCACATGCCTCGTTCCCGACGGACAACAGGGCCGATGGGAGAACCACCTACGAAAGGAGCCGCACAGGCTGAAGGGGGACAGGCTGAAGCGCATGCTGGATGTGCTCTCGAAGTATGAGCTGCGTGGGAGAGACGAGCTGAAGCGTCAGAGGCCGTCACGGCGGAGGCCCTGCGAGAAGATCGCGGGGCTGGCGTCATACGGAGGCTACCTCTGCGCATGCGACGTCGAGAACTGCGACTTTGCCACGACGCGGCTCTCGCTGATGCATGACCATATGCCCAGGCACGGCAGGACGGCCTCGCAACACACGGGAGAGGGGCCCCTGTGGAGGTCATGCACGCTGCAGACGTATTTCACCGCGAGGCAGCTGGTCGACTACTTCGTCGTGGTCGAGCCGGGAGGTATGGGGCAAGGGCAGGGTTCGGATACGTCGGGCGAGGTTGTCGGTGGACTGGGCGACCCGCCACCCTCGTCGCCGGAGAGACGGATGTTCGACGGGTTGAGGGAGGATATACGACAGGCAGATCGCGACCTAGACGCAAAGGCGGCGGTCGTCGAGGACCCAGGCGAAGGCCGGGCGGATCGGGAGCGGTGGCTGATCTACACAGGGTTCCCAACGCACCTGCGAGGGCTTTCCGACGCGGAGATCGAGTCGTCGTTCCGGCCACCCAAGTCGACGAACCCACTCCTGAAACATCCGTCCGGGAGGGGAGGCGAGCTCAGCAGCACAGATGACGACGACGACGACGACGACGACGATGATGGTGATGGTGATAGCGATCATGGTGGGGATCGTTGCGAGAGGGACCTCCGACGCATTCTCGAGGCGGCGGATACCTGGTTATGGAAGGCGAACGACCTGGTGGCCGACGGCTCCATGCAGCGCAGAATGACACACCAGCGTGCCCAGACGCTAAGCGACTTCGCGGCCGGCGCCGGCAAGAAAGGGAGAGACATAGCCTTCCGGTGCTTCAAGAGAGCGCCGACGCTGGTGGCGTACTTTCGACGGATGAAGGAGCTGCTCACATACTACTATCGGGTAGTATACCGGGAGGACGGGCATTTCACGCGCGGCACGGAGGCGCCGGCGCCGACGCTGCCGCGGGATATCATCGAGCCTACGCAGAGGCAGCGGGACGCGATGGATGAGATCCACAGGGCTCTTCGTAGGCAGGACGAGAAGGAGAAGGGGGTAGGAAATGGGGACGGGGACGGGGACGGGGACGATGAAGGGCTTGAGGCGGCGATCCGAGAGTTCTACGTCGCGCTGATATGTCAGACGGTCGGCAGCGCCCACTTCAGGTCGCCAGTGATCAGCTTCTGCGCCATGCTCAGCCGAACCAAGCGATTCAGCAGCGGCGCGAGAAGGGGCGGGTGGAAGGATCGAGCCGCCAGGAACGGGACCGGCGACGACGAACTGGACGAGGCGGCGAGGCGGCGCAGGAAGCTCCGGTGCTGGCACGACCCGGGAAACTACAGCAGCACCCTGTCGGCCCTCATATGGTCGGCGCAGCTGGTCCTATTCGAGTCGGTGTGCTTCCGAGAGCGGGATGACGAGGACCGGATCCCGGCCGCGCTGGCCCGGATCTGCGAAGAGTTCATGCACCAAAAGGGCGAGACGACGTTCGGGCACATCCTGCAGTGGCGGCTATATCTCACAACGGTCGCCAGCTCGGCCGTCAGCCGACGTCAGGCGCTCTGGTCGCTATGCGGCCAGCGGATCGTCTACCTGGGGACCAGCCTGCACATGGCGGATGTGACGAAGCTGATCGTGTCGGAATACAGGCGCGCGCGTGCCCTGCTGTACGACGGGCTGCTGCTCGGAGCGGAGAGCATAGGTGCCATCGAGCCGTGGCGGCTGGTGGACGACCTGGATGCGGAGGACTATGGCGGCTCCTGGCTCACGGACGAGAGGAACGCCGACGTGCTGCGCGGCACGCGGGATGCTCTCCTACGGCAGATCGAGGGTAGGGCGGACCTTCGGCAGCTCTTCCTCTTCACGGGAGAGCGACGGAGCGGCCAACGAGACGGCAGACAGCCGGCGCCATCCGGGCCTGGGGCGGCGATGACCCTATGCAGCCGGGCCATGGCAGCGTACGAGGCAGAAGTCCAGGAGTTTCTCCAGTCGATCAGCGCGCTCCTGTTTGTCTCCCCGATGCCGCCGCTGCGAGCGTCCGAGTTCCTCTCCATCACGGCCACCAACAGCGCGAGCCGGCGGCGCAGCATGCTGCTGTGGGAGAGGGAGCTGATGATTCACGTCCGCTACCGAAAGACCGTGGAGCAGACGGGGAAGGACGGGGATAACATACGGTTCGTCCCGGCGGCCATCTCGGAGCTCGTGCTCACGTTCCTGGCCGTGGTGCAGCCGCTGCGCCTCTGTTTCCTTCGGCAGGCAGAGCCCGGAGCTCTCCTATCGCCCTACCTGTTCTCGAAAATCGACGGGACGGTTTGGCGGGATGAGATGGTGTCGAGGTGCCTAAGCCGGGCGTGCGCGCGTGCCGAGGTGCCGGAGTTCAAGGTAGCGTGGTGGAGGCAGGTCGCGGCATCCATCACGAAGGAGAAGTTCACCGGACGAGAGCGGGCCAACTTTGACCTGGAGGAGCTCGACGAGCCGGAGGAGGCCATCGAGGAGGAAGACCTGCTGGTGGATCTGGCCGAGAGCAGCAACCACTCCTTCCGCACGTTCAACCACGCCTACGCCGGCTCTACTACCCTAGCCATGAACACAATCATGCATCGAGCACACCGAGCATCGCTGAGCTGGCGTACCCTGTTCCGGGTAGACGAGGTTCTGGCGCGCGAGATGGTTGCCGGTGGTGGCGGCGGCGGCGGCGGCCACAAACGACCAGGCTCGGCCGTCGAGATGGGCAAAATGGGCGCCATGGGCGCCTGCAAGAAGGCACGGTTCTGAACGAGGCCGCTGGTAGCGGAGAAGGACCTCGTAGCCGCGGCCCCGCAAGCTTTACAACGATCCGGATCTGCAACTGCGGCGGCCGGGCCAGCGCGAGGCCATGCTAGCGGCCATGAGAACCCACGCGGCGGAACAGGTTGTGGCCGTGCTAGCCACAGGCTCGGGCAAGACCCTGATCGTCATGGTCGCCGCCGTACTTGCGGGAGCGAAGACGACGATACTGATCCTCCCGACGTTGGCGCTCCGGACCAACATGATGGCGAGGTTCAGCAAGTTCGGTATCAAGGCAATGGAGTGGGCTCCGGGCGAGTTGAAAGCGGCACCACTAGTCGTCGTGTCGGCCGAGGCCGCATGCACGAGCGGCTTCCTCGACTACGCCCACCGACTTGACGGCCAGCAGCGGCTGGACCGAATCGTGGTCGACGAATGCCATCTCACCGTCACAGCCACCTTCCGCAAGAGCATGACGCAGCTGGGCTCCTACGTGCGCCAGATTCCGACACAGACCGTGTGGCTCACTGCCACCCTACCGCCGGCTTTCGAGGAGGCCTTCCTGCGGCGCAACCTCCTGGTGCGGCCGCGCATGGTACGGGAGTCGACGAATCGCGCCAACCTCCGGTACAGCATCATCCGGTACAGAGGCCCGGGTGGGCTGTGCGATAGGGCCGCCGAACTGGTGCGGACCCTCCTGGCGGGCGAGAGCCGGGGCGGGAAAGGAGAGGGGGTGGCAGGGGCGGCGTGCGGCGACGACCAGCCGGCGAGGATGATTGTGTGCTGCCCCACGCTGGACCTCGTGGGCGAGCTGGCAGAGACGCTCGACTGTCCCATGTATACCGGGGATCGCGAGACCACGAGCGGCGAGGAGAAGGAGGCGGCCATCGATCGATGGCTGGGTCCCGCTGGCTCGCCGGTCATCGTGGCAACGTCCGCACTCGGAGTCGGGTTTGACCACCCCAACGTGCGGTGGGTTGTGCATGCCGGGGCCCCGCGGTGCATGACGGATTTCTCGCAGGAGTCGGGCCGGGCCGGCCGTGACGGAGGGCCTGCCCAGTCTGTCGTCTTGTTGAGCGCGGCGTGGCAGCCGCATCCTCCTGCCGACCCGGACGAGGAGTCGATGCAGCTCTATCTCGCTCAGCAGCACTGCTTGCGGGCCGTGATGAGCCAGTTCCTGGACCGGCCGGTCGACTGGAGATGGTGCATGGAGAACGAGGAGCTGTGTGGGGTATGCCCCGAGCCCCACACGGAGCCCCGGCCTCCCGGACTCCCACTTACACCCGAAGCCACCTCAACAAGCGCGGTGCGGGAAGCCCAGGGCCCCTCCGATCTGGCCAAGGTGGACATCGGCCGCGCGGGCGACATGGAATACACAGGTCCGGGGGAGGTGCTTCATCGAGCCAGGCTGGATGATGAGGTGCTGCGACGCTTCGAGGCCAGCCTCGAAGCCATGCGTGGCTGCTGCCTCCTCTGCCGGGTGGAGGGTGGTAAGCCGTTTGATCACGGCGCAGCGGCGTGCAGTCGGAGGCGGCTCTGGATCGGGGCAAAGGCGAAGACCATACGTACCTGTGCTGACGAGGGGAAGCCGTGGATGGCCAAATTTACGGCGTGCTTTATCTGCTATCTGCCCCAGACGATATGTAGCAGGGCGGACCCAGGGGCACGGGCCGAGGACGGAGATAGTGCGGACACATGTCGATTCCGGGACATGATTATGCCGCTGTGCTATGGTGCCTTCTTTCGAGCCGGGCCGAGAGGGCTTATCAAGAAGCACTTCCCGCGAAGGTTCCGCGATATTGACGACTATATGCGGTGGCTTGGTGAGCCAACAGAACTAGGGAGGACTCCTTGTATACAGGCGATACGAGTGGCGGAGATGTTGCTAGGTGAGCTTCAGGGCGCGTGAAGGAGGCCCATGCCACTGGGCAACCTCTATATATTATTATTTTATTATTTCTCTCATCACGCTAGGTACTAAGTACATGCGGTCCCTCAGCGATTAACTCGGTAGGAGAAACCATGCCTAAGCTGGACGAAAACCTCCGCACCTCCGCTGCGGCCTCGCCGCTAATTACCCCGTGGATCCATCTCCTCGAAAGGGCTCACCCACCTTCCGAGGTCAAAGTAACGAAATAGATAAAATGAGTTGTAACCTCTGTTCCATCGGTGCCCTTCTGCTACTCGGCTTCGGCCCCGCCGCCGGCCTCTTCGTTGTTCTCCTCATTTTCCAGCTCCTCCGCCAGCCGGAACTCGTTCAGCCTCCCCAGCCCAAGTACCCACCCCACCACTATGGCAGCCTTCTCCACGTCATCTAGTCACTCCAGTAGCTCTGCTCCGTCGTCTGGCCAGGGTTGAGGTTTATCTGCGGCTCCGTTGCATTCGAGTACGAGGTGTTCAAATGTCTCGCGCGCCATACCGCAGCGGCATACCGGCGTTACCACCTCGGGGACCCTCCTAGTAAAGAGGAACCCTCGAAGCCCAATCTTCCCGGTCCTCGCTTGCACTAGGAGGGTACTCCTCGCCTTCGATCGCTCCCAGGCTGGGTCCCTCGACCGGTGTCGGTTCATAATAGAGGCGTCGAACCGCGCGGTCGCATCGGCCGGTTCGAGGGCCCGCCCCGGGTTCCTAGCGACCACCCTAGCTACCTCACTCTCCCATTTTCCAATCCACTCCCTTCTCATTGCCTCCTCCATCCACCTCTCGAGCTGTTTCTTGTGGTTTGGTACTGGGCCGGTCCACCCTAGCTCTAGCTCCTCCTTTTCCGACCTCGACTCGAGGGGAGGCCCACTCCTATGCCCACCTCTTCTTCCATTCGCCTGAGCCCTTTTCCGCTGGTGCCGTTGCTATATCGGCTATCTCCCACCGAGGTCTTCCTCTCCCCCTTCTGCGCCTCCGCCGCAGGATCACAGCGATTGTAGCAGGGGTCTGGCGGATTAGCCTCGCCTCCTCTGATATCCTAACCCGATCCTCAAAGGCAAGGAGCCTCTTGTTGAGGTACAGGTCGATGGGTGGGCAATAGGTTTCTGTCTCCAAGCTCAAGCTCCGTATTGGGGTAGCCTTGTAGGCCCCAGCGACCACCCTGAGGCACTCCGATTGGATCTTTGCGAGTTCCTTTGCGGCCCCGCGTGGGGGGGGCCTACCTCTGTAGGGGTGTGGAAGGTGGAGGCTCCATACGCGATCGCACTGCGGATCACTTTCGAGTAGATCTCCCTCGCCCTCGCGAAGGTAGTACACCGGCAACCTTTATATAGTACCTGCGTTTACTCTAGTTAGTTATCTCTAGTTACTATCTTTTATATATATGGTAGAGGAAGCGGAAGAGGGAGATATCTTAATTAGGGCATCTAGAGGATAAGAGAGTAATACCAATCTTATTAGTTAACGATCTAACTAGTTCTAACTAGTTAGTTATAAAATTGCCGGCGTCGCTTCTTTCGTCAGTCGCACGGCCCTTCGCTCCAGATGGACGACGAAGGTGTTAAGGCGCGACGGATCCGATGCTTCGGTCACATCTTAAACCTAGTTGCGAAGGCCTTCCTTTTCGGCGATGAGAGCGATGCTTTCGAGATTCAATCTGACACTTTTGTGATACTCTTGGCCAGTACCAGGAGGGCCTCGAGCATTGGCGGCGCAAAGGACCAATTGGAAAGCTTCGCAACATTGCCAAGTTCATCAGAGCCTCGCCACAGCGTGGTGAGGCTTTCCGGAACGTCATTCAAGAGTGGGATGAGTCTGAGGACTTCATCTTCTCAGAGGCATCCTCCAGGGAGCTCGAGCTGCGGCAGAACAACGCGACACGGTGGAATTCAACCTATTTGATGATTCAGCGAGCCTGGGAGAAGCAAGCAGAGATTTGGGCTTACCTGGTGAGCCTCGACCTTGGCCCTTGGCAGTGCCTCGACACAGCTACCTCGGCAGGACCATCTGACAACTGACGATTGGAGACTTCTCAACGATATTCAACACGTGCTGGAGCCGATCTACAGCCTCACGATGAGAACACAGGGACATGCCCATGGCGGCATCCATGGGCACTTATGGGAGCTCATGACTGGCATGGAATTTGAGTCCTGGAACACCTCGAAGAGTGGAAAGCCCTCTATGACGACCCTGCTACGGAATTAGCTGCAGAATTGGCTTCTCAGAAGCCCAGCGAGCCTCTTTCCCCTGGCTCTGGCCCAGATGCAATCCCTCGGCCGTCGCCACCAACCACGCCAGCAAGAGATCGCCCTGCACGGCAGTCGAGACTTCCTCAGCATCTTCAGGGCTTCGAGGTCGCAACACCCTTACGGCAGCAGCAGCAGCCGAGTCATCGGCATCCTGCAGCTGCCGCTTCCGCTACTGCTCAGTTCAATGAAGCTGCGCTGCCTGATCATGCTCGCCCGGCTTACATGGCGCGGTCAGTTAGCCGTATCTCAAGCCTAGCAGCAGACGAGAGGACGTACGTGAGGGCCTGCATCAACAACGCTTGGGTGAAGCTTAACGAGTATTATACGTTGCTTGGAGATTCCCCTCTTTACGCAGCATCCATCATTCTACGCCCTGGCCTCGGCATAAGGCTTCCTTGAGGCGAACTGGACTTCACCAACGCAACTAACTTGGCTGATGGATGCAAAACGGCAGCTGAAGGAGTACCTAGAGGAGTGGTATTCTACCGTTGAGGTTGAAGACAGTCTTAAGGAGACTCCTACACCATCGCCGTCGCCGATGATGTCTGCAAAGAGAAGAAGGATCCAAGCAGATTCATAGTACTCAGTGGATAAAGAGCAAACATCCTAGGCCCACACATGCGGGCAATGAGCTTGATAGATACTACAGACTCGAGCCTCAAGAAGTTTCTGACCCTATTCAATGGTGGGTTGATCACCAGAAGGCGTTTCCACGGGTCAGCAGGTTTGCATTGGACATCCATGTAGCTATACCCGCGATGGCAGATGACTGTGAGAGGGCGTTCAGTACGGCGAAACTAACGATAACATCGCAACGGCATTCCCTGAAGGAGATTATGATTGAAAGGCTCCAGTTGATGAAGAATTGGACACGGAATGGTTGGATCGAGCTCGGAGGAGTCAGATTTAGGGCGGCGCAACGTCAGGAATAGCTTCATCGGGCAGCCCAGGGATCAGAATTGGCCAGACCAACTCAATCAATTGAATCAAAGCAGATACAACGGCGAAATACTTCAATCAAATTCAGATCCGAAGAAGTCTAAAGTTAGTTGATTGATCTGACGGCAGCGCTGGGACTCGCCCCGGCCAGGGACATAACCAAGAGCAACGGCTACGTGTATGACGAGGATGACTTCGACCCATACAAGCTTTACCTTGCGACTTGCAAAGCCTTGACAAGCATGTCCGACGAAGGTTGGTGTGGTATGGTGTGGGAACTCTCCCAGATCAACGCCAGCAACTACGACACCTTGCGCGCTTTCGTCTCGCGCTTCCATTACCTGATTGCGAAGCTCAAGGACGTGGGCATCAACCTTCCAGGCAGGTTCCTACAGGCGCAACTCCTGTTGGGTCTGAAGACATACGAACGCCAACTGGGTTGACATGCTTCGCTTCCAACTGCAGACTGGACAGTTGGATTACGAGAAGCTGCTCAACCTCGTCACGACTAAGGCTAACGAACAGGCCATGTTCAACATGTCGGCCACGTCGAATCAAAACCGCCAAGAAGGGCAACAATCAGCAAGGCGGACAGCAACAATCTCGGCCTCAGTCACGACAACAAGCTGGCGCTCAGTCAGGGTCACTCTGCAGCGACCCCAGGTGCGGTAAATACCAGAGAGGGGCACTGGCTTGGCTACGTGGAAGGTGTTCCTTCTGTGCTGGGCGTGGTCTTGGTGAGGGCCAGATCCGCCATGCGCTCCCGCAGTGCCACTGCCGAGGCGCACAAAAGGTCCGCGAGGACATGGGAGACCTCTGCTGTACGGGAGGGATTACGAACCTGCAGGGGGATGCTATGCGTGCCACCTGCCGAAGGACTTCTGCTCAAGGTGGGTAGACCAAGGCGGCGGGGGCCCGTGGATAGAGCGCCGGGATGGCGCATGCAGCTATGACCGAAATTTTCTCTATGACGGCGTCGTCGGATTTTGGACCTGTGGAGTTGCCGCCTACAAGGAAGAGCTCCGCGAGGAGGTCGACGACTATTTCATGGACCAAGGAGAGGACCTCCCGCGGTACCATGACGATGAGAATGCTGTCTCTTGGCTTACTCAGCCGCTCTTCGTAGCCGGTGTCTTTGGATCACAAATGGTGCGTCAACTAGCGATCTGGGTTCGAGCTTCAAAAGCATTTTCAAGGCATGTGGTGCCGCCGCCGGCCGGCGACGGCGAGCGCGAGAGCGACGGCGAGATAGAGAGCTTTAAGAAGGCCATCCAGGCCGAGTTCAAGGCAGCGGCGCCGGCCATCAAGGAGAAGGACGCCGCAAGATCAGGGGGTCGCGTCCGTTGAAGCAGTTGGGAGTTGTGTTCGCAGAGGATTTCCCAAACAAAATAGTCAGAGTGGTATGTAATTATGTATGTGATGCCCAGAATACGGCGGATCCAGCTAATTATACCATTCATCTGTAGTCAAACGACCCATGTCGAGGAGCAAGCGAAGAGTTCGTGTCGATAGCAAGGTAGAAAAGAAGAGAGCAGAGAGCGGTACAAGAGAAAAGCAGCGACAAACCATGGCAACGTTCAGCGAGATATTCACGCCATTGCCCGCATCCCGCACGGCAGTTTGCCACGAGCATGGAAGCGTGGTGACGGCGCGGTCGGTTGCGTCGCATGTCAATTCGCGGCACCGGCATTTGGCCGCCCAGGGTTCGCCAGCGGATCGTGGCCGAGGCGTTGGCGTTACGGGACGACGGTTCGTTGGCCGCCGATACGAACAATATCCGATTCCCCGACGAGGTGGTCCCGGCGATCGACGGATTACCCGTGTGGAGCGATGGCAAGAAGTGTATCGAGTGCGGGTTTTATACAGCGTGGGAGGAAGCATATCCAGAAGCATTGCCGGTCGGAGCATGTTTGACCGCACGCGTTGGACCAACCCGCGGAAACGCGGCGGCAAGCCCGGGGCCCAGCCGGTAGGCGGGTTAGGCGAGGTATGGGTGCATGGGGTGTATTGCCGGCGGTTCGGGCAGGCCGGTGTATTGCAGCGGTTGTTTGAGGTGACGACGCCGGCCAACACGGCCGCAAGCGGGAGCGGGGGAGACACAGCCGATTTTCAAGCCGCCATCCGGGCCGAGTTCGAGGCGGCGGCGCGGGCCATCAAGGAGAAGGATGAGGCGGCAGCGGCGCTGATCGGCGACCAGTCGAGGTTGTCGGCCAACATGTGGGTGCGGCATTTGCGCGGGTTTGACCGCGAGTGGTTGGCAACGACGATACGGCGGCCCGTGGTGGAGAAGAGGAAGAAGTAGAGGAGGGGGACGGGGAGGGGAACGGGGAGGGGGGCGGAGAGGACGGAGAGGCTGGAGA